>NC_091998.1:48194664-48559664 GCF_044704955.1 Pristiophorus japonicus
CCTTTCCCCCTCTCCCTCCGCTCCATCCCCCGCCTCCCTCCTCCTCCTCCTCTCTCTGCCCCTGCCTCCGCCCTCGCCTCCTCCCCGCCTCCCATCATCCACTATCCTCTCTCCCTCTCCCCCTCCCCTCCATCTACTGTCCCCTGTCCCCCCCCTGCCCTCTCCGCCCCCCCCCCCCCCCCCCCTCTCCCCTGCCTCCCCGGTTTCCTGCCTCTCCCGCTGTCCGGGCCTACTTTACCCTTTCCCACCGTGATCCAGATTTGGAATCAGATACATATAAAACACCGGAGTATAAATGTGGTTATTATAAAGAAGCAGACTGTTTTGGAACGTCAAAGAAAACCCAACCAGCCCCTCGAGCACCTTATTTGTGCAATTTGGTGAATGAGGAGAAAACTGTTGACCGAGAGTGAACTGTTGTCACGGGGTTAATGAGGAGACAAGATCTCCCCCCATCCCCCACAGGTTGAAAGTCAGTGAATTATCCTTTCCAGCCCAAAGTGACAGGGTTAAAACGGAAACTAAACACCACGGCAGTCGGTGATTAAATCAGGCTGGTGCCTGCTGGGCCCATGTGTGAGGCCTTCCGGCACCTTCCGCCATGTGCCACAGAGCAACCTTCTACCTGAGCCCACCAGCTGGAGCCATCATTCACGGCCCCCCCGCACAACCTCAAAGTCCGCCCGTCAAACGTCACAGTCTTCGAACAAAAGAAAGGGTTTGGGGGGGGGGGGGCGGGGGGGGGGAGAGGAAACTGCATCTCAGCAAGATTGTCGAAATCCTCCAGGGGAACACACCGAGAGAAAATCTCCTTGAAGCATCTCGAGCCTGCCGCAGTGCAAGTCTCGCAGCTCCCCGTTCTGTGGTTCACAAATGGCTGTGTGGCAGTCCCAGGGGCTTCCTGCCCCAGATTTACACGGCCTCCCGTGCCAACAAGGCACCAGGTGAAAGGTTTCTCCCCAACCCCCAACCCCCTACCCCTACTGAGATGCGTTGCCATTGGCGCCAGCACGTCTCTCTGGCAACTCACCCTCCGCAGCCATCCCTCAACGTTCCAGCCCGTGCAGCGAGTGCCGGCACACTCTGCCACTCTACGGCTGTGGGGGGCATCGATTACCGAGCCGAGTCCTCCTTCCGATCGCCCACACGCAGACACTAAGCCACTGGGAATCGCTGGCGAGTGACCGAGGACGGGGAAACCCCCTCCGGTCTAATTCGGCGGCAGAACCCAGATTGTCGCACTCCCTCCAAAATTGCCACCCTTGCCCGAGCATCACACCGGGCGTGCATTTCCCCGGCGAGTCATGGGGAGGCGGGGCGGGGGGGGGGGGGTGGGAAACAGACGGGGAGGGGGGAGAACGTACCCGCTAAGCTGTGTACGTTGGGGCGGGATAGAATCATAGAATGGTTACAGCACATAAGGAGGGCATTCGGCCGGTCGAGCCCATGCCGGCTCTCTGCAAGAGCACTTCAGCTAGTCCCACTCCCCCGCCCTTTCCCCATAGCCCTGCAATTTTTTTCCCTCAAGGTACTTATCCAACTCCCTTTTGAAAGCCACGACTAAATCTGCTTCCACCACCCTCCCGGGCAGCGCACTCCAGATCCTAACCACTCGCTGCGTAAAAAGGGTTTTTCCTTCTGTCGCCTTTGGGGTTCTTCTGCCAATCCCCTTAAATCTGCGTCGTCCGGTTCCCGACCCGTCTGCCGATGGGAACAGTTGCTCCAAAGGTCAGGTTGTCAATGGCGACACCAATCCACAGGAAACGAAGGACGAGAACTTTTTGGGAGGAGTGTGGGCTCTTTAACTGGCTGTGTGGCCCATTCAATTTTTTCCCCCCCAAGCGCGGCTATTTACACCGAAAAGCCGGTGAGCAACCTGCACGGGACCTCCAGATTACCGCTCGGCCACACAGCTTAGCGGGAACTTTCAAACTTGCAGAACAACAAGTGACAGGAGGCAAAGCTTCCCTGAATTATATCTTCCACCCGTCGCACGTTTGAGGCCTAGCTGGAAGGTTTCATGTGGGGATAAAGAATAAATGAAATGAAGTGCTGGGTCGATAGTGAAACTGCTGACTAGGCTGCACTACATTCCGAGAAAGTGCATCAAATCCCAGTCAGGAAGCTCCTGGCTGTGCACTTACTCTCTCTTTTACGTTCAGCGACAGATGGAATCAATGGAATCCTTCCCCTCCCCCTCCCACGTGACCACCAGAAGCCTAAACTCGGAACATGTCTGGACTTTTTTTTCTCAACCCCGCCCTCTCTCCCCCTCCCCCCACCCACCCCTCCTCCCAACTGTAATCTTCCTTTCCGTAAACACGGAAGACAAAAGATAAATAGTGACTTGTCTGTTTACAGCAAGCGGGCCCGAAAACGATTTTAAAAATATATATATATCTCATCATCATCATCATCATCATAGGCAGTCCCCTCGGAATCGAGGAAGACTTGCTTCCACTCTAAAAATGAGTCCTTAGGTGGCTGAACAATCCAATAAGGGAACCACAGTCCCTGTCGCAGGTGGGACAGAGAGTGGTTGAGGGAAAGGGTGGGTGGGACTGGTTTGCCGCACGCTCTTTCCGCTGCGCGCGGAATGACCATCGTGGTGGCAGCTCCCCACGGAGCTCCCCTGCCAAACAACTCCCATCTTCTGCCACCCGACAACTTTCCACCCTCAGCCTCCCACTGTCTAAACCTCCTCTAGCCCCAATAGACCCTAACAGGGAGGGGGTGGATTTACTTAAATCCTTACTTTAAACCCAACCCTGCGAATCCCACAAGTTCGGGCCTACCTCAGGCTTCCCACCATACCACCCATAATCATCATAGGCAGTCCCTGGAAACGAGGATGACTTGCATCCACGCCAAAAAAGGTGTTTCAATGAAGGACCCAATATTCCGGATCCCAAACTACATCCTGAAGGGTGGAAGATGCCTGTGCGTGGATTTTTTTAACGTGGGGTGGCCATTGCACACCAGCCACCACACGGGCTTGACAGAGCTAGGTCTTGGTCCAGTGGCAAGGGTTGAACCAGGACGACTGGAGACCAGCTCTGCTGCACGGACCTAGTGCGCGCACATATCGCAGTGTGGGCTGGGCCCGTGCTGCCCCCTGGGCCTACGGCTCTCCTGGGCCCCGATCACATCGCTCTACGAACTCTCGCCGCTCCATCGCCCCGACCTCGCTGCTCCTGCTGTACCTGCCCGCGCTGCGATCAGCAGGAGTAGGCGCTGCTCCCTGCAGTGGCATGCCGCCGCACGCTGCTCCCTTAATGGTCTCTGGTCTGTAGGACGCAGCTGCTAGCAAACCGGACCAGTGAAGCCAAGACATTGCCCTGTGTGCAACGGCACAGACTTCCAAGGTGCCCCAACTAGTGCTGTTCGCAGTTTGTGCCAAAGCAGGAGATGGCGTCCCTGGGTGGGGGTCAGGGTGTGTCCACCTGAACGCCATCCCGACTTGCATTCCAGGGAAGCGCGTTGTGAGCGGCTGAGGCTCAAATGTGATGTTCCGGCAGTTGAATAGTCTGTCGGCGCCAACGGCCTAGGTTGACGCACGCAGACTGGGCAGCTAAGCGGATAACAGTGGCGCAGTGGTTATGTTGCTGGACTCGTAATCCCTGGGCCTGGGCCGCGGCAGCTGAGGAATTTAAATTCAATTAATGAAATAAATCTGGAATAAAAAGCGAGTGTCAGTAATGGTCGGATTGTTGTTGAAAAAAAAAACCCCCACATAGTTCACTAATGTTCTTTAGAGAAGGAAATCTGCTGCCCTTACCCAGTCTGCCCTATAAGAACAACATAAGAACATAAGAAATAGGAGCAGGAGTAGGCCATACGGCCCCTCGAGCCTGCTCCGCCATTTAATAAGATCATGGCTGATCCGACCATGGACTCAGCTCCACCTCCCTGCCCGCTCCCCATAATCCTTTATTCCATTATTGGTTAAGAAACTGTCTACCTCTGTCTTAAATTCATTCACTGTCCCAGCTTCCACTGCTCTCAGGCATGAATTCCACAGATTTACAACCCTGAGAGAAGAAATTCCTCCTCATGTCTGTTTTAAATGGGTGGCCCCTTATTCGAAGATCATGCCCCCTAGTTCTAGTCTCCCCCGTCAGTGGAAACATCCTCTCTGCATCCACCTTGTCAAGCCCCCTCATAATCTTATACGTTTTGATAAGATCACCTCTCATTCTTCTGAATTCCAACGAGTAGAGGCCCAACCTCCTCAACCTTTCCTCATAAGTCAACCCCCTCATCCCCGGAATCAACCGAGTGAACCTTCTCTGCATTGCCTCCAAAGCAAATCTGCCGCCCTTACCCGGCCCGGCCGATATGTGACTCCAGACCCACAGCAAAGTGGTTGACTCTTAACTGCCCCCTGAAATGGCCCAGCGAGGCACTCAGTTGTTTTCAAGGTGGCGGCTCACCACCACCTTCTCGAGGCAAATAGGGATGGGCAATAAATGGCGGCCTTGCCAGCGACGCCCACATCCAATAAATATTTTTACAAAAAATGTTCTGTGGTCTGCCGTCACTCAGGTTCCCGTACACAGACTGGGCACTTGGCAGGGGTGTTGTGGCCAGAGTCAGCAACGGGGGTGGGGGGGGGGGGGGGGGCAGGGACTGAAAGGAAATAAAATATCAGAACCGAGGACTTACCACTGCGCCTGGAAGATACCAAAGAACACGGTGTTCTGCCAGTTGCTGTCGTTCAGCGTGTAAACAGTTTGGATTTTGTTGAAGTGAATCTGTTGTTCGGGGACCGAGCACAGCAGCCGTGCCTTCAGGAAGGTTGTCCACTTTTTCTGAAGGGTTCGAGCCCCACCCAGGTCACCCTGCCATTGGGGGGGAAAAAAACTTGCATTTATATAGCGCCGTTCACAACCACCGGACGTCTCAAAGCGCTTTACAGCCAATAAATTACTTTTAAACTGCAATCACGGTTATGTAGTCAACCATGGTAGCCAACCTCCGCACAAACTGCACCCACTAACGTCAACTGAGGTATTTGGTCCATTAATCTATTTTATTGCAGGATGTTGGTTGAGGGCGGAGATTGGCCCGGAATGCAGGAGACACCCCTGCTTTTCTGCAAATAGTGACATGACATCGCTCACCCCGACCTGAACAACAACGATTCGTATTTATATCGCGCCTTCAACGTTGCAGAGTGTCGTACGGTGCTTCACGGGAGCTTTACCAATCAAAGCTGGACACCGAGCCAAAGGAGGATAACAATAGGGCAGGTGACCCAAAGCTTGGTCAAAGAGGTCGCTGGTTAAGCAGCATTTTATTCACTCAAGGGGTGTGGGCGTCGCTGGCAAGGCCGGCATTTATTGCCCATCCCTAAGTGCCCTTGAGAAGGTGGTGGTGAGGCTGCCTTCTTGAACCGTTGCATTTTGATACAACTGAGTGTCTCACTGGGCCATTTCAGAGGGGCAGTTAAGAGCCAACCACATTGCTGTGGGTCTGGAGTCACATATCGGCCAGACCGGGTAAGGGCGGCAGATTTCCTTCCCTAAAAAAGGACATGAGTGACCCAGTTGGTTTTTTACAATAATCCGGTAGTTTCATGGTCACCATCACTGATACTAGCTTTTAATTCCAGACTTATTTAATTAACTGAATTTAAATTCCCCAGCTGCCGTGGTGGGATTTGAACTCACGTCTCCGGATCATTGGTCCAGGCCTCGGGATTACTCGTCCCGTAACTACTGTATTGTAAAGGAGGAGAGAGAGGCAGTAAGATTCAGGCAGTGAATTCCAGAGTTTAGACAGCTAAAGGCACGACTGCCAATGCTGTAGCCATTAAAAGTCGTGATGCACAAGAGGGCAGGATTGGAGCAGTTTAATGACTTGGGCAGAAGACGGTAGCTCCGGCAAAGCAGCACTTCCTCAACACTGCACTGAGGTGTCAGCCTTGATGGCCTGTAATTAGACTAGCTCCGGCACTGGACGCAAATTCCTCGACCCAGAAGCGGGATGTTATTGACAGAACCAAGCTGGCCTCTGCATTTCAGATGCTAAACCTGCACCCCCCACCCCCCTCTCTCCACCCGCTGCCCCGTGACCTCTCCCCATCAGATTGCTGGAATACTGTCAATTAGCGCGAAAAACAAGTCGACTGGGAGTCGGATGGAGGTCGCTCATAGATGTCTTAGCCGGTGCCCTCGACAGCTGTTGGGAGACCTTTTGTCTGATCCTAATTGAATTGGAAATGAGGACCCGAGGGTCAAAAAGGCAGTGTTGTAAGCCATGATAACCTGCATCCCCCTCCCCCCACAGGAGAATCCCTGCTGATGCTGCACTGTTGAAAGATGGATGGCCGTCACGTGAAGGAAGGGGTTTTATTGGGAAGGATTAAGCGAGGGATGAGATAATGGGGGAGGAACAAACACAGAATGCAGCAGAGAGCAGAGGAAGGGAGGGAGGGGGGGGGGGATGGTGGATGCCTGCTTGAATGTAAGAAAGGAGGAAAGGAGGAAGGGAAGGAGGAAGGAAAGAAAGATATTAAGGAAAGAAAGAAAGAAAGAAAGAAAGAAAGAAAGAAAGAAAGAAAGAAAGAAAGAAAGATATTAAGGAAAGAAAGAAAGAAAGAAAGAAAGAAAGAAAGAAAGAAAGATATTAAGGAAAGAAAGAAAGAAAGAAAGAAAGAAAGAAAGAAAGAAAGAAAGAAAGAAAGAAAGAAAGAAAGAAAGAAAGAAAGAAAGAAAGAAAGAAAGAAAGAGAAAGAAAGAAAAGAAAGAAAGGAAAGAAAGGACGAAAGAAAGAAAGAAAGAAAGAAAGAAAGAAAGAAAGAAAGAAAGAAAGAAAGAAAGAAAGAAAGAGAGAAAGAAAGAAAGAAAGAAAAGAAAGAAAGGACGAAAGAAAGAAAGAAAGAAAGAAAGGACAGAAAGAAAGAAAGGACGAAAGAAAGAAAGGACGAAAGAAAGAAAGAAAGACAGAAAGAAAGAAAGAAAGAAAGGACGAAAGAAAGAAAGAAAGGATGAAAGAAAGGACAGAAAGAAAGAAAGGACGAAAGAAAGAAAGAAAGAAAGAAAGAAAGGACGAAAGAAAGAAAGAAAGGATGAAAGAAAGGACAGAAAGAAAGAAAGGACGAAAGAAAGAAAGAAAGGACGAAAGAAAGAAAGAAAGGACGAAAGAAAGAAAGAAAGAAAGAAAGGACGAAAGAAAGAAAGGAAGGAAGGGAAAGGAAAGAAAGAAAGAAAGAAAGAAAAGAAAGAAAGGACAGAAAGGCTTGCATTTATATAGCGCCTTTCATATCAATCAGACGTCCCAAAGCGCTTTACAGCCAATGAAGTACCCTTGGAGTGTAGTCACTGTTGTAATGTGGGAAACGCGGCAGCCAATTTATGCACAGCAAGCTCCCACTAACAGCAATGTGATAATGACCAGATAATCTGTTTTTTTTGTTATGTTGATTGAGGGATAAATATTGGCCCCGGACACCGGTGAGAACTCCCCTGCTCTTCTTCGAAATAGTGCCATGGGATCTTTGACGTCTACCCGAGAGGAGACGGGGCCTCGGTTTAACGTCTCATCCGAAAGATGGCACCTCCGACAGTGCGGCGCTCCCTCAGCACTGCACTGGGAATGTCAGCCTAGATTTTTGTGCTCTAGTCCCTGGAGTGGGGCTTGAACCCACAACCTTCTGACTCAGAGGCGAGGGCTCTGCCCACTGAGCCACGGCTGACACAGCAGAATGCAACTACGAGAAGCGAACAGGGAGAATACCAGGGTTGGGCCACAGTACAATCAGGATAAGTCAGGCTAACTGAAGAATTCCTCAACCGTCTGTATACAGTAGTCTGAGGAATACAATGGGAAGAGAGTGGATGTCTATTTTAGGTGAAGGGAACAATTAAAGCATTTCCTTCTCACAGCTCCGGCTAATAAATGATGTAGATTTGAGAATGAATTTACCAAGAGGTAAATTACTCCACAGGGATGGATGGTTGCAGAGGGGCGATAGGAGGCTGGTCATGTGAACAAGGACATAGGGGATTGCAAAGGGGATGGAGTATAAAAGCAGGGGAGTCTTACTACACAGATATATAAAGGTATTGGTGAGGCCACACCTGGAATACTGCGTGCAATTTTGGTTTCCATATTTACAAAAGGATATACTTGCTTTGGAGGCAGTTCAGAGAAGGTTTACTTGGTTGATTCTGGGGATAAGGGGGTTGACGTTGAGTAGGTTGGGCCTCTACTCATTGGAATTCAGAAGAATGAGAGGTGATCTTATTGAGACGTATAAGATTATGAGGGGGCTTGACAAGGTGGATGCAGAGAGGAAGTTTGCACTGATGGGGGAGACTAGAACTAGGGGGCATAATCTTAGAATAAGGGGCCGCCCATTTAAAACTGAGATGAGGAGAAATTTCTTCTCTCAGAGGGTTGTAGATCTGTGGAATTCGCTGCCTCAGAGAGCTGTGGAAGCTGGGACACTGATTAAATTTAAGACAGAAATAGACGGTTTCTTAATCGATAAGGGGATAAGGGGTAATGGGAAGCGGGCGGGGAAGTGGAGCTGAGTCCATGATTAGATCAGCCTTGATCTTATTGAATGGCAGAGCAGGCTTGAGGGGTCGTATGGCCTACTCCTGCTCCTATTTCTTATGTTCTTTTAGTGATCCAGACAAACCTGGATGTGGTGTGGGATAGAGGGGAGGCATTGTGGATCAAGGGAATCAAGAAAGACAGAGTGGCCACTGTGGCGGAGTTTAAATTCAGACATAAATCTGGGAAAAAGAGTATTACGAAGAACATTAAACTATAGCCAGGAGGATGCCGAGTGTGCACGGATTCACTGACCATCACCCGTACCAGAGAGGCTACAGATGTCGGAGCTCAGCTCACCTTACAGACACGTGCGACCCTCGCCACCACCTGCTCTCTGTAGCAGTCGTACTCCACAGCTCGCTCGCTGAAGAAAAAATAGATCTTATCGTCGTCCCCCATCTCGCTGTTTACACTTTCTTGGATGTAGGCGGAGCCAACAAAGTTTGGTTCTGGAACAAGAGGAGGAATAAGTTGACAAGAGTCAAGTGTTTTTGCAGGAACAACATGAATTTATATATTTATAAAGAAATAACTTGTATTTATATAGCGCCTCTAATGTCCCATGGCTCTTCACAGGAGTATTATGCGATAAAATTTTGACACCGAGCCGCAGGAACAGGTAAGTTTTAAGGAGCGTCTTGAAGGAGGAGAGAGAGGTAGAGAGACGGAGAGGTTTAGGCAGGGAGTTCCAGAGCTTGGGGCCCAGGCAACAGAAGGCACGGCCACCAATGGTTGAGCGATTATAATCAGGGATGCTCAAAGGGCAGAATTAGAGAAATGCAGATATCTCGGGGGGTTGTGGGACTGGAGGTGATTACAGAGATAGGGAGGGGCGGGGGGGCAATGGAAGGATTTGCAAACAAGGATAAGAATTTTGAAATCGAGGCATTGCTTATCCGGGAGCCAATGTAGGTCAGCGAGCACAGCAGGTGATGGGTGGGCGGGAGGGACTTGGTGCGAGTTAGGACACGGGCAGCAAAGAAAGTTGCTAGCAGCTTACATTTTCCCAATTCTATTACAAGCCCCAATCTTGGGCAGCCAGTAAACTGCCCATTTGTCACAGCCCCGCAATAGTTCAGAGACTTTTTGTAACCCACTTGCTCTTCAGGCAGGTGGGTGTCCGAGTTGGCTGGACCGGTTCTCCAGGGATGTGTCCGCCGTGGAGATCTCTGGCACGTACACGGGTTGGGTAGCACTGCCCTCTGGGATGTGTCAAACTCGGGTAGGTTTGTTCCCAATGTGTTGAATTTGGGTTGAGATATGACTTGGGAGTTAGAATGGTAGAAATCTATGGCACAAATGGAGTGCATTCGAACTGTCGTGTCCGCACCGGCTGACAAGGTGCTATCCAGCCTCATCCCACTTTCCAGCTCTTGATCCGTAGCCCTGTGTACTTCAAGTGCACATCCAGGTACTTTTTAAAATGTGGTGAGGGTTTCTGCCTCTACCACCCTTTCAGGCAGTGAGTTCCAGACCCCCTCTGGGTGGAAAAAAGTTCTCAACTCACCTCTAATCCTTTGACCAATCACTTTAAATCTACGCCCCCTGGTTATGAACTCCCTGCTAAGAAATAGGTCCTTCCTTGTCATGTCCATGTTGGACTGAAGTGCCATACAGAAAAATCCATCATGGATGGAGGCACTGAGTTTGACAGCAGCAACAAAGTGGGTAAATGCATGGGGAGAATGGCTAGATCCGAGATCTTTCGGGAGTTGGCCATCAGGGCGGGCAGTGGTTGGACAGGAGTAGGCCATTCGGCCCCTCGAGCCTGCTCCGCCATTCAAGAAGATCATGGCTGATCTTCTGCCTCAACTCCACTTTCCTGCACTCCCCTCAATTCCATTTGGCCTCAGGACCCCAGTGTAATGTATTTGCTTCATGGGTTCATAGCAACACATTGCTATGAAGAACTAGTTGGTTTATTAGCAAAGGTTTATCACACTGCACATTACCAGTTCATCCACCAGGCTCACAACCACCTGCCTCAACGTGGATTTCCCAAACCCAACTGGTTGGGGTTTTCTTGAATCTTGTGAACATCACATGACTGGTCAAGCCACTCACAACTCAACAGCTCTACCAGCCTGTGAGCATACTCACAGGTGCATACACTGCACCCAGAGTTTGAGAGATGTCTCCCAGTCCTGATTAGCATGCATTGACTCTTACTGGAAGAGGCACAGCTCCTGGGGCTGCTGAGGAGCAGGTCAGGTTTGGCTCGGATGCCAAAAGAAAGGTTAATTCTCTCTTCAACGTGCAGCATTGTTTTAAAATGTTCCCTCCGTGGCTACATGCACTGCTCAGGGTTGAGACCAATCTACACGAGCCAGGAAGGTGTCAAGTTCAACCTTGAGTGGGCTCAGGCAGTAGTTGCGAGACACAATTAGATTTTAGTGTTCCTCGGCTAGGAAAAGGAAACATTAGCATTTACTCTGGCTCCTGATCGCAGCCCAGTGACTGGAAAGTCTACATCAGAGGAAGGCAGGAGGCGGCTTGGCTATGATGCCCCCACAGTTGAATAGCCAGCGGACACTCACTGCCTATAAATAATGGACGGCTATTTCATAGGATCTTACAGCGTGCAAAAGGTGGCCATTTGGCCCCATCATGCCTGCTCTTTGAAAAAGCTCTATAATTCACCCCACTTCTTTGTTCTGTCCCCATTGCCCTGCAAATGTTTCCTTTGCAAGTATAACTCCAGTTCCCTTTTGATAGTTATTACTGAACCTGCTTCCCCCACCCCGTTAGGCAGATCACAGCAACTCGCTGTGTAAAAATAATTCTTCTTCTCCCCGTTTCTTTTGCTAATAATCTTCAATCTGTGTCCTCTGGTTACTGTTCCGACTGCCAGCGTAAACAATTTCTCCTTAGTTACTCGATCAAAAACCCTTTGTAGCTTTGAACACCTCGACTGAATCGTCCCTTAACCTCCTCTGCAAGGAGAACAATCCCAGCTTCTCTAGAGTTCTGACGAAGGGCCTCAGACTGAAATGTTAACTGTTTTTCTCTCCCACTTTCTCCATTCTTTTCACGTAACTGAAGTCCCTCATCCCAGGTACCATTCTGGTCAATCTCCCCTGCACCCTTTCCAAAACCTGCCTTTCTTCCTAAAGTGTGGTGCCCAGAGATGAGGGGGTTAACTTATGAGGAAAGGTTGAGCCTCTACTCATTGGAATTCAGAAGAATGAGAGGTGATCTTATTGAGACGTATTAGATTATGAGGGGGCTTGACAAGGTGGATGCAGAGAGGGTTTCCATTAATGGGGGAGACTTGAACTAGGGGGCATAATCTTAGAATAAGGGGCCGCCCATTTAAAACTGAGATAAGGAGAAATTTCTTTTCTCAGAGGGTTGTAAATCTGTGGAATTCGCTGCCTCAGAGAGCTGTGGAAGCTGGGACATTGCATAAATTTAAGACAGAAATAGATGGTTTCTTAATCGATAAGGGGATAAGGGGTTATGGGGAGCGGGCAGGGAAGTGGAGCCGAGTCCATGATCAGATCAGCCATGATCTTATTGAATGGCGGAAAAGGTTCGAGGGGCCATATGGCCTACTCCTGCTCCTATATTCTGATGTAATTGGACACAATACTCCAGTTTGGGCCCAAACTGTGATTTATAAAAAAAAAAGTTTAGCATAACTTCCTTGCTTTTATACTCTATAATAGGGCTGGATTTTCCGGCCCTCTGCACGCAGTTTTTTGCCCCGGAGCGGCGACAATGGTAGCGGTGAGGTGTTCTGGGAGGGCGGTCAGCCTCCAGCGCCCCGCGGGGATTTTCGGGCCTGGTTTTGCGGTGGTGGGGAGCAGCGCCGGCCGGAAGAGCTGAGCCCGGGTGTGCCACGCCCCCTGGTTGCGACACCGCCGCGAGTTTTGACTCCTGCCCGATCCGCAGCGCGCCCTGCAGCGCCCCCCCCGCAGTGAGCGCCTGGGAAATCGGGCGGTCCAACGATACCGACAGCGGAGACGCAAGTAATGCCCCCCTGAGGCAAGTGCGATTGTTTGCTCTTTTAATTCTTGTGTGATTTATGTTGTGGGAGCGTGGGCAATGCATTGAGAATGTTTTTGTCGTTTTTTTTTCCAGGTTTATTTTTTTCTCCCCCAGGCGTCTCTGGGAGCACTCCCGACCCGGCTCTTTAACTCGGGAATTTCCCACGCTAACGTCCCAAGAGAGACGTACAACGCCTCTCTTAGCACTGCGCCCCACACTCGGGGCCCAGCTCCCCAATTTTAATAACTGAGGCACAAACTTTCCTGTCCCGCCACCATTACCGCTCCGGAATCATCAAAGCCGAAAATCCTGTTCATAGCCTTTTAAAAAAAAACATTGAGTCATATCAGCTTGTGCTGCCACCTTCAAAGATCGGTGTACGTGAACTCACAGGTCCCTCTAGTCTGGCACCCCTTTAGAGTAGGTATTGAGAGGGCTGCAACGGTATCCGGCTAAGAGCCATCGCTTTCAGGAACAGATGCGGGGGGAAAATTTGGCAAGGAGAGAAGCAAAAATAAAACTGAAATCTTACAGCTGGCCAATTCTTTCACATCAAGGCGACAGCGTCTGCTGTTTGATTTAGCCTGTTTGGCCCATCGACCTGTTTACTCACTCCAGACGGTGAGCTCGGTGCCTGACAGTTACACGTTAGCTCTTCACAGATCAGCGAGACCAGCCAGGCTGTCACCTACAACCGTCACTATCCCGATCCAGGGCCAGGAACTATAAGCCACCTGCCAAATGCTCTCTCTCTCTCTCTCTCTCTCTCTCTCTCGCTGTCTCCTTGTGAGGAGGTGCATCTTGCTCTGGCTCCCTCAGCACAGTCGCCCGTTTGTTCAGCGTGTTTGGCACGGGGCCCGCTCCCGAGAGATCGCACCATCTGGAAGCTGAGCAGTGCAATCCAGCTCAACGGCCTCCTCCATTCTTGGGACGTTACACAGAGTTCCAAAAAACCAACTGAGCCCCTCGGAGTCAGCAGGCTGTGGGTTCAAATCCCACTCCAGGGACTGGAGCGCGTAAAATCTAGGCTGGCTCTCCCAGTGCAGGCGCCTATCACCAGCACTGGACTTCTCAAAGCTCTTTACAGCCAATGAAGTACTTTTAGAGGGTGGCCACTATTGTAATGTAGGAACAGCGTAGTTGGGGGGGTGGGACGCTGAGGCAGTAAACTGCATAGGAACAGGAGCTGGTCATTCAGCCCCTCGAGCCTGTTATGCCAGTCAGTGAGATAATGGCTGAACTGCGACCTAACTCTCTATACCCGCCTTTATACCTTTGTTTAACAAAAAAACAATTGACCTAGCATCAATTGCCGCTTGCGGAAGAGAGGTTCAAACTTCTACCACCCTTTGTGTGCAGGAGGTTCCTTGCTTCATTCCTGCAGTTCTGTCCATCGGCCTGTTCTTTATCAATGCCGTCAGGCCGTCAATCGCTAATGGTCCAGACCACCAGACCCCCACTCTCCGCAGCTCCAAGCGACAGGCTTCAAAGCAGCACCCGGGTCTTTTTTTAAAAATCGTTCACGGGATGTGGGCGTCGCTGGCAAGACCGGCATTTATTGCCCATCCCTAATCACCCTGGAGAAGGTGGTGCAGTCCGTGTGGTGAAGGTGCTCCCACAGTGCTGTTTAGGGAGGGAGTTCCAGGATTTTGACCCAGCGACGATGAAGGAACAGCCGATATATTTCCAAGTCAGGATGGTGTGTGGCTTGGAGGGGAACGTGGAGGTGGTGGTGTTCCCATGTGCCTGCTGCCCTTGTCCTTCCAGGTGGTGGAGGTCGCGGGTTTGGGAGGTGCTGCCGAAGAAGCCTTGGCGAGTTGCTGCAGTGCGTCTTGTAGATGGTGCACACTGCAGCAGGGTGCGCCGGTGGTGGATGGGGTGCCGATACAGGGAGATGGGAGGGCAGTGGTGGGGAATGGACGGAACGGAACAGATACAGACGGGAACGGGACATGGACTGAGGATATTAACGGGGGCCTCGCATTATTATTCGGCAATGCCCACCACCGCCACACAACCAGCGTCATCCACCTATCCCTGCTCAAATGGGAGGTGCAACGAGACTTGGGTGTCATGGTTCATCAGTCACTGAAAGTGGGCATGCAGGTACAGCAGGCGGTGAAGGCGGCAAATAGTATGTTGGCCTTCATAGCTAGGGGATTTGAGTATAGGAGCAGGGAGGTCTTACTGCAGTTGTACAGGGCCTTGGTGAGGCCTCACCTGGAATATTGTGTGTTCAGTTTTGGTCTCCTAGTCTGAGGAAGGACGTTCATGCTATTGAGGGAGTGCAGCGAAGGTTCACCAGATTGATTCCAGGGATGGCTGGACTGTCATATGAGGAGAGACTGGAGCGATTGGGCCTTTATTCATTGGAGTTTAGAAGGATGAGGGGGGATCTCATAGAAATGTATAAGATTCTGACGGGTCTGGACAGGTTAGATGCGGGAAGAATGTTCCCGATGTTGGGGAAGTCCAAAACCAGGGGACATAGTCTTAGGATAAGAGGTAGGCCATTTAGGACTGAGATGAGGAGAAACTTCTTCACTCAGAGAGTTGCTAACCTGTGGAATTTCATGCCAGAGAGTTGTTGATGCCAGTTCATTGGATATACTTAAGAGGGAGTTAGATATGGCCCTTATGGCTAAAGGGATCAAGGGGTATGGAGAAAAAGCAGGAAAGGGGTACTGAAGGAATGATCAGCCATGATCTTGTTGAATGGCGGTGCAGGCTCGAAGAGCCAAATGGCCTACTCCTGCACCTATTTTCTATGTTTCTATGAAACTGCACGTGCTTCGGGCATTGAGCGAAACTCGGAGCAGTCTGAGCTGTGAAGCCTGCTACAGTCAAATAGCCCATTGATACTCTCGAGGGTCAGTGCCCTTGGCTGCCGCTTTGTTTTGCTGCCGTTTCCTTGGATCTGCTGTTCCCACTGGGAAAGGCGAGCTGCTAATTAATGCAGGATGGCAGAGGAGGTTGGGGGGGGGGGCGGGGGAAATGAGGTAATCCTTCAACGCGATACTGCTGTAGTTCTTGTTATGTTCAAATATTAACCGGGAGAGCTGCAGCTTCCCTTTGAGAAGGCAAGGTGGAGGGTCTTGCAGGACTGCACAAAGCAGGAGAGGTGAGAGTTGAAGTCAGGGTGTCAGTGGTCATTAGAAGCATGGGACACATGCGGATGATGGGAGTGGAGAGGAGGAGGTAACGAAAAGGTTCACACAGCTTTCCTAAAACAATGCACGGACCCAAGGTGGCCGGGGGGGAAACGATGTACAGTCTCCAGTTATCTTAACAGTCTCCAATTCTATTGTCAAGATAAGGAAGCTGAATTCAACAGTAAAGCACAAAATGTTGAAAATACACAGCAGGTTTATCAGCATCTGTCAAGGGAGCTTCAATTTGTATCTAACCCATGTGGTATCTTACGTAGCAATGTTTGATGGGACAGTGTAGAGAGAGCTTTACTCTGTATTTAACCCCGTGCTGTACCTGCCCTGGGAGTGTGTGATGGGACAGTGTAGAGGGAGCTTTACTCTGTATTTAACCCCGTGCTGTACCTGCCCTGGGAGTGTTTGATGGGACAGTGTAGAGGGAGCTTTACTCTGTATCTAACCCGTGCTGTACCTGCCCTGGGAGTGTGTGATGGGACAGTGTAGAGAGAGCTTTACTCTGTATCTAATCCCGTGCTGTACCTGCCCTGGGAGTGTGTGATGGGACAGTGTAGAGCGAGCTTTACTCTGTATCTAACCCGTGCTGTACCTGCCCTGGGAGTGTGTGATGGGACAGTGTAGAGGGAGCTTTACTCTGTATCTAACCCGTGCTGTACCTGCCCTGGGAGTGTGTGATGGGACAGTGTAGAGCGAGCTTTACTCTGTATCTAACCCGTGCTGTACCTGCCCTGGGAGTGTGTGATGGGACAGTGTAGAGGGAGCTTTACTCTGTATCTAACCCGTGCTGTACCTGCCCTGGGAGTGTTTGATGGGACAGTGTAGAGGGAGCTTTACTCTGTATCTAACCCCGTGCTGTACCTGCCCTGGGAGTGTGTGATGGGACAGTGTAGAGCGAGCTTTACTCTGTATCTAACCCGTGCTGTACCTGCCCTGGGAGTGTTTGATGGGGCAGTGTAGCGGGAGCTTTACTCTGTATCTAACGAGTTGATGCTGACAGAGCGGCTGATGTGGAAACGATTCCTTCCCCCCCAGCACGTCCATCGTTGATTTGATGAGCCAGTTAAAACATTCACAGTAGTTGAAAGAGCTTACCATTCAGCCATGAAGCTAGATATTCCGTCTTCATTGAGTAATGATGGCCCAAATTCCGCAGGATAACTGGTTCTGTGCCAAGAAAATTGTTCAGAGTTGCAGAATACAATTCCCCATCTGGAGAGAGAGAGAGAGAGAGAGAGA
Organism: Pristiophorus japonicus; assembly: GCF_044704955.1. Classification (NCBI taxonomy): domain Eukaryota; kingdom Metazoa; phylum Chordata; class Chondrichthyes; family Pristiophoridae; genus Pristiophorus; species Pristiophorus japonicus. The sequence continues at coordinate 48,211,626 of NC_091998.1, forward strand.
GAGAGCGAGATCAGGAGCAAAACCCAGCTGAGTCCTACATTTATTGATGAGCAAAACATCTACGCTGGAAAGGTATGTGAAGCACCCCACACTCGGCACAGTGCCCCTCCTTGCTGGGTCAGCCTAGACAGGGACTGCCGCCAAGCTATTCGCCTCGGTGAGGCAGAACAACAACAACTTGTATTTATATAGCACCTTTAACGTCGAAAAAAACATCCCAAGGCGCTTCGCAGCAGCGTTATGAGACAGAACAAATAAATTTGACACCGAGCCACATAAGAAGAACTTACGGCAGGTGAGCAAAAGCTCGGGTCAGAGAGGTAGGTTTTAAGGAGAGGCTTGAAGGAGGAAAGGGAGGTAGAGAGGCGGAGAGGTTTTGGGAGGGAGTTCCAGAGCTTGGGGCCCAGGCAACAGAAGGCACGGCCACCGATGGTGGAGCGATTATAATCAGGGATGCTCAAGAGGGCAGAATCTGAGGAGCACAGACATCTCGGAGGGTTGTGGGGCTGGAGGAGATTCCAGAGATAGGGAGGGGTGAGGCCATGGAGCGATTTGTAAAGAAGAACAAGAATTTAGAAATCGAGGTGTTGATTAACCGAGAGCCAATGCAGGTCAAGGAGCTAGGTGCGAGTTAGGACACGGGCTGCCGAGTTTTGGATCACCTCTAGTTTACATAGATCAAGGCCATGTGTTGAAGGTCACTCCTCAAGTATTCCAACTCTCCAATTTACCCGCCCGTGAAAAAACCCAAGTTACCTTTCACTAATTCCCTCCTCTCCCTATTTCTGGTAGATTGTTCTAAACGTTGATTAACTCTGTCGGAAGATCGGCGAGGAGTTGAATTTGCACTCAGTTTGCGAAGGACCCGATTCTCCTTGAACTAATCTTCATGGTTATCTAATCGGCGAAGATCTCACTATTCGTCAAGGCCGCCACCCCCGCCTCCCACACCCACCCTGCCCCCTCTCTGGAGTGCATGGTTTAAGCCTCGTTAATCTTCCAATCCTTTTACAAGTCAGGATTTGTATCACCTTTTTAATGCGTGGCCAACACACAAGAGTGTGCAGGACTCCTGAGCCAAGCCAGGCCGTCACAAAAGGCCTCGGCCTAACCTGTGCAGACCCCTGCTCCCTGAATCCCATTTGCTTAAGATTCTCCCGAACTCAAAACAAGTCGAATCGACCATCGCTCTCCTTTTCGGAGTTTCCTCCGACTCATTCGATTCCCTTTGTTGTGAAATGCGCACTCATTTTTGACAGCGTTGCATTTTATCTTCCATTTTCTGCACAACTTTATCTCAAACCTTCTTGCAAAACTGCTCCCTCTGTTCCGACTGCCTCCCTAATTCAGGGCCAGCTGCAATTTTAAACACCAGTGTCCGGGTCAATTATGTAGGCGAACAAAAGGCCACGTTTTGGCCCCGTGTGCCTCCTTCCCCAGTCTGATTCCCTCACACGCTTCCTCCATTTCCGATTCTTTAAACAATATCTTGCGCAGTCCCATGTTCCCATGACATTTCGCTTCATTAGTTTTTCAACATGTCTCATTCCATTCACATACACTTTCCTAACAGGAGCCGGTCGAAAGCCATCCCGGGAATCCCGGCTGATTTATTCCCTGTGCCTAAGAGGCTAAGAGGCTGCAGGGTGACTTGGACAGGTTAGGTGAGTGGGCAAATGCATGGCAGATGCAGTATAATGTGGATAACTGCGAGGTTATCTACTTTGGTGGCAAAAACAGGCAGGCAGATTATCTGAATGGTGACAGATTAGGAAAAGGGGAGGTGCAACGAGACCTGGGTATCATGGTACATCAGTCATTGAAAGTTGGCCTGCAGGTACAGCAGGCGGTGAAGAAGGCAAATGGCATGTTGGCCTTCACAGCGAGAGGATTTGAGTATCGGAGCATGGAGGTCTTACTGCAATTGTACAGGGCCTTGGTGAGGCCACACCTTGAGTATTGTGTACAGTTTTGATCTCCTAATCTGAGGAAGGACATTCTTGCTGTTGAGGGAGTGCAGCGAAGGTTCGCCAGACTGATTCCCCGGATGACATATGAAGAAAGAATGGATCAAGTAGGCTTATATTCATTGGAATTTAGAAGAATGAGAGGGGATCTCATAGAAACATATAAAATTATGACGGGATTGGACAGGTTAGATGCAGGAAGAATGTTCCCGATGTTGGGGAAGTCCAGAACCAGGGGACACAGTCAAAGGATAAGGGGAAAGCCATTTAGGACCGAGATGAGGAGAAACTTCTTCACTCAGAAAATTGTGAACCTGTGGAATTCTCGACCACAGAAAGTTGTTGAGTCCAGTTCGTTAGATATATTCAAAAGGGAGTTAGATGTGGCCCTTTCGGCTAAAGGGATCAAGGGGTATGGAGAGAAAGCAGGAAAGGGGTACTGAGGTGAATGTTCAGCCACGATCATATTGAATGGTGGTGCAGGCTCGAAGGGCCGAATGGCCTACTCCTGAACCTATTTTCTATGTTTCTATCCCGAGGAACGAGAGCCAAGTGGGATCAGTCGACACCCTCTGCAAAGCGCGCCGATAGAATCCTAGAATAGTACAGCACATAGGAAGGCCATTCAGCCCATCGAATCTCCACCGACTCTTTCAAAGAGCAACCCAGTCAGTCCCACTCCCCCGCTCTTTCCCCATGTCCCTGCAATTTTTTCCTGCTTTATGTATTTATCCAATTCCCTCTTCACTATTGAATCTATTCCCGCCACCCTACCAGGAGGCGCATTCCAAATCCTAACCACTCGTTGCGTACAAAGGCTTTTCCTCGTGATGGGTGACGGCAGTACTGGCTCAAATTAACAAACTATCCAGTCGGACAGCGTGCTAGCATTTTTTGTTTAAGTAGAAAGTTCGGCACAGGAGGTCATTATTCCCATCGAGCCTCTGCCAGCTCTCCACCATTTCCTCTGATCCCAATTTCCTGCTCTTCCCTAGTGTCCTTCATTAACTTGCTTCCTGACTAATTTTTTTTTTTTGTTCCTGGCACAAGGGCGTTGCTGGCAAGACCGGCATTTATTGCCCGTCCCTAATTGCCCCTTGAGAAGGTGGTGGCAAGCCACCTTCGTGAACCGCCGCAGCCCATGTGGTGAAGGTGCTCCCACAGTGCTGTTAGGGAGGGAGTTCCAGGATATTGACCCAGCGACGATGAAGGAACGGCCGATATATTTCCAAGTCAGGATGGTGTGTGACCTGGAGGTGGTGGTGTTCCCCTGCGCCTGCTGCCCTTGTCCTTCTAGGTGGTAGAGGTCACGGGTTTGGGAGGTGCTGCTGAAGAAGTCTTGGCGAGTTGCTGCAGTGCATCTTGTAGATGGTGCACAGTGCATGAATGACTGAGGTGCTGAGGAATAACAGGAGAACTGGTGAGAGTCAGCACCTTCAGGGAAGGGAGGATGGAAAATTATCTCTTCAAATCAGAGGAAGGTCAGCGGTGTGAAGTTTATGCTGCAATCAAGCACATCCACTCCATTTACAATCAGTATATCGCCACTTCCTCTTATGCATTTCCCATCAAAATATTATTTTGTGGAAAACTGGCTCCCATGTTAACCGGAATTGCCTTGCGTGTTTATGGAAGAATTTCACACACGCAGAGAGAGAGAGAGAGACACAGAGTGAGAATGAGAGAGAGACAGAGAGTGAGAGAGACAGAGAGTGAGAGAGACAGAGCGCGAGAGCGAGAGCGAGAGCGAGAGCCACACACACACACACAGGGACAGAGACACACACAGACACAGAGCGAGAGAAACAAAGACACACACAGACTTTTGGACGAGGGTCTTGGAAGTGAAGATGGCCACATTTAAAATGAAACGAGTTACCCTGAGGCATGATAACGCTCCTGGCATATGCCGACGGTTGAATTTGAGTTAGCTGGCGGTGTGTGTTTGGATGGTTTATACAGGAGAATGTGGGAGGAGGACTAGGGGGTAGAACGTGGTGTTTGTACAGATCAGTTTACAGTCGTAATCAACTGGAACTGGAGCCGGCAGACAGGATAATGCATACATAAACACGTCTGCTCGGCCTGTCCAAACTATTCCCTCCCTCGCACGGCAAACGGCCCTTGCTTCTGGCACTCTCAGTCCTGGTTTTGCGAAAGGGATGCATCAGTGGGTCAGACAAAGTCAGCCGGCTGGGGTCTCGAACCACTGGCCCGGGACCATTTCTATTTACATTTCCTGGCACCTTGCCTCCTGCGCTAAAGGCGACGAACGTTGCCGTGGCGGCAGTTTCACGGCCAGTCCCTCCCACCCGCCCCCGAGTGGCCATTCTCTCCAACTGCAAGTGCAAGGCAGTGACGGACGGAGGGCTATTCGACTGGGAGAGGCGTCGCGGATAAGCCCAACGCCATCCTCATCCAGCGGGAGACGGTGGAGAAAGTACGTGGGACAGGGGGGCCCATGGACGGTCTCTGGCTTCCCTAACCTTCCGGAGCACAGAGAACAAACTGGTCCCCTTTCTCTCCGTATCACCCACCCCACCCCACCCGCAAATCAGCACAGACCAAAGTTGGAATATATCGACCCTCAGGCCTACTGTGCTCACGCATCATCATATGCAGTTCCTCATATCGAGGATGACTTGCTTCCACGCCAAAAAAAGGATGAGTTCACAGGTGGTTCAATGAAGGACCTAATATTCCGGGTCCCCAACTACATCCTGAAGGGTGGAAGATACCTGTGCGTGGATTTTTTTTTAAACGTGTGGTGACCATTGCACACCAGCCACCACACGGGCTTGACAGAGCTAGGCCTTGGTCCAGTGACAAGGGTTAACCAGGACGACTGGGGACCAGCTCTGCCGCACGGGCCTAGTGCGCGCGCAGTGTGGGCTGGGCTGTGATGCCCCGGGGCCCACACCTCTCCTGGGCCCCGATCACGTCCTTCTACAATCGCTCGCCCCTCCTGCTGTGCCTGCCCGCTCTGCAATCAACAACCTGGTCTCGCAGCCGTCGCCCTCCTGCAGTGGCCCTGGCCTGCTGATGGTCTTGCAGGCCGAGACCGTGCCTGTTTTAAACTGCGCCCGCGCCCGTTTTAAACCGCGCCGTGCTTCTGCGCTCCTGGTGATGACTGAACATCATGGCTTCACAATGAGGCATTTACTCAGCTTGGAAAGATACTCTGGGTCGATTCAGTGTAAAGTGCTCACTACCACACAGGGCGCTGCAATTATCCTCGCGGGAAACGGAAGTACTTCTGTGAAATTAAAACGAAAACAAACAGTGCACAGCACACCCATTTAGTCCGATTTTGCATTGGAGGTTTCGGGTTTCAGGAGCCCATCCAGCCAGCCGAGTGCCAGGCGGCAGTGCGGTTTGGGACAGGCCACGTCGGAATCACCGGCCGACCGGGGGCACCACTCTCTCAAGGGGCCCCCCCAACATGGCACAGAATAGCACCAGAGTTCCAACTTCACTTTGAGCTCACCTGAAGCTGCAGCCCCTCACCACACCCAGGCTCACAATTCAGATCCATTGCCTTCGTGTGCACAGAGCTGGCTTATTGACGAGGTCAGGAACCAGGAAACAACAAAATAAATGGGAGTCCCTGTTGGAATCCTCCCACTTCTTCGCCACAGTCTGCTCGCCTTTTCTTCTTTTTAAAAAAAAAGGAGACCGAGCGAGAGCGCGCGACAGAGCGAGCGAGAGCGAGCCCGAGCGAGCGAGAGAGACAGAGCGAGCGAGCGAGAGAGACAGAGCGAGCGAGAGCGCGCGACAGAGCGAGCGAGAGCGAGCCCGAGCGAGCGAGAGAGACAGAGCGAGCGAGCGAGAGAGAAAAAGAGAGCGACAGAGAGAGAGAAAGAGAGAGCGACAGAGAGAGAGAGAGAGAGAGAGAGAGACACGCAGAGAGACAGAAAAAAAAATGTTTGGCTCTCCATAACACCAGCAACGGTTCTGTGCGGGTCAGCAAGAACCTGCTCACAAGGGCCTGAGCTACTCACCCACAATCAGGCCAGTGTGACCTTTGGCAGGGTCGTAGGGGCATTTTCCTTTCCCATCCTCCATGGCCGCTTTGTTTAAAGTAAAATTTCGCACCGCCTATCAAAAGAGAGAAAGAAAATCTTTCATTCCAGCTTGTCAGAAAAGGCCTCGAGCTTTTCCCTGTAATGAAGAGGTGACGTGGTGCAGATAACACTTTAAGGATTTACTGACAGGGGTCGCTGCTGGTTACACCAGGCGCGAGACTTTATCGGGCATGGAACCATACCGCGACCAGGCTTAGCACCTTTAGGAAAAGGCAAGGCGTATTAAAAAAAAAAGAACGGTTGGTGTCATCCCTCCCGCAATCGGGTACGGTAGCGCAGTGGTTATGTTACTGGACCAGTAATCCGGAGGCCTGGAATAATAATCCGGAGACGCGAGTTCAAATCCCACCACGGCAGCTGGGGAATTTAAATTCAATTAATTAAATAAATCTGGCATAAAAAGCTAGTCTCAGTAATGGTGACCATGAAACTATGAGGAGAAATTTCTTCACTCAGAGGGTGGTGAATCTTTAGAATTCTCTACTCCAGAGGGCTCAGTCTTTGAGTATAGTCAAGGCTGAGATCGATAGATTTTTGGATATTAAGGGAATCAGGGATATAGAGATAGTGCAGGAAAGTGGAGTTGAGGTCGAAGATCAGCCATGATCTTATTGAATGGTGGAGCAGGCTCGAGGGGCCGAATGGCCGACTTCTGCTCCTAATTCTTATGTATACCGAATTGTAAAAACCCATCTGGTTCACTGATGCCCTTTAGGGAAGGAAATCTGTCGTCTACAGGCCACCCAGCCTTCAGAAAGCGGAGGGCTGTTAGGAATGGGCAATGATTGCCAGCGATGTATTCACATCCCGTGGAATACAGAAAAAACAAACAGGTGCCTGCCCACCCTCAGCCGTTACCCATCTCCCTTGGCTGGTGTCACGCCTCCAATCCTCCCATGCATTATTCGGATCCGTCGGTTGCTATCGAGACCCTGAGTTCCCCCTCCTTCCCACATAGCCGTCGTTCCTCCACCCGACCCAAGTGTTATTTGTCTCCTCTTTCCCCAGACTCCCTCCCCCCGCGGCAGCCCCCACCCGTTCAGTCATTGGGCGACTCCCCCCATCCCTCTCCGTCCCGTTCGGCTACTGTATCCCCGTGGCGACCCGATTTGAGGCTCGGCGGAATGAGGGGCTAATGATCGGGGCTGCCTTACAATACAGCGCCACTGCTGAGTGACAGGGTGTCGTTATAACCCGATCCCCCGCGGGCAAATAAAGATCCTTTCCATTTGTTCCACCCAGTAAACAACAGGTCTATTTATAAACCCGGTTTAACCTGCCATTGCAGAGGACTGGAGGGGGTGGTGGGCGGGGGGTTGCTGCTGCCCTTCCCCTGCCCTGTTATTGGCTGCCTGGTTCGAATATACACACACACACACACACACACACAAAAGGTGAGGAGCAGGGTCGGTCATGTGTCTGGTCAGGTGCATTTAAAGGTGAACTGTCCTCCCCTGTAGCTAGGCGACGGGTGCACAGGGTGAGTGTCGCAGAGTGGAGACGGATGCAGATTTCAGTCCCAGTCTGCTCAGTTCCTGCTCCACACCGCCCGAGACAAGAGACTAGGATCGCAGGTCACACACACAGATCCCCAAAAAGGGTCTCAGGAGTCACAAGGTATTTTATTAAGGGAGCGGTAGTTCAAATATAGTCAAACACAACACACAATCAGCATCGACATAGTAGACATACGACCGTGACAAGTATCTGGTACTAGTCCCGATCGTAAAGACAGTTGGTGGCACGAACAGCTCTTATCTGCCCTTGAAAAGCACTTTAGATATTTTTGTTGTCTTTTTAGGGGTGGGCCTGGGGTAAAGTTATGGACAGGACCCTTTAACCTAGAAGGGCTTCCCAAACCAGGATGCCCAGTCGCTCGTCGAGTTCTTTGTCTTAACTCCTCGGTGAAATCCTCCTCTTCACTGGTCTTTCCTGGTATAGGGTATTGGTGAGGCCGTACCTGGAGTAATGCATGCAGTTTTGGTCACCTTACTTAAGGAAGGAAATACTCGCTTTGGAGGGGGTACAGAGACGATTCACTAGGCTGATTCCGGAGATGAGGGGGTTACCTTATGATGATAGATTGAGTAGACTGGGTCTTTACTCGTTGGAGTTCAGAAGGATGAGGGGTGATTTTATAGAAACATTTAAAATAATGAAAGGGATAGACAAGATAGAGGCAGAGAGGTTGTTTCCACTGGTCGGGGAGACTAGAACTAGGGGGCACAGCCTCAAAATACGGGGGAGACAATTTAGAACCAAGTTGAGAAGGAATTCCTTCTCCCAAAGGGTTGTGAATCTGTAGAATTCTCTGCCCAAGGAAGCAGTTGAGGCTAGCTCATTGAATGTATTCAAGTCACAGATAGATAGATTTTTAACCAATAAGGGAATTAAGGGTTATGGGGAGCGGGCGGGTAAGTGGAGCGGAGTCCACGGCCAGATCAGCCATGATCTTGTTGAATGGCGGAGCAGGCTCGAGGGGCTAGATGGCCTACTCCTGTTCCTAATTCTTATGTTCTTATTATATATGTAACACTTTCTGAAGGCCCATCTCTCCTGTCCTTAACCTCCCACAGTTGGAGTTAGACATGCCATTCTTGGCCTTCAGATACTTGCTATCAGTTATTTATGTTCACGCTGTTCAAGCCGCTTTAGCTATTGCACCATGGAATGCATACTTCAATTCTAACACCAATCCGGAGACTTTTTGGGCCTCGTTATTTTTTCCAGTTCCCGATTTCTTAGTGAGCAGAGGCTGTGGCTGAATAACTAGAGGGAGGAGTGATTTTAGCAATCCCCGGGAGCCGGTGATGACGGATACCCGTACATTTATACATCGGGAAATCTCGGCGGGTCAGGCAACATCTGTGGAGAGGAAGCAGAGTTAACGTTTCGGGTCGATGACCCTTCGTCAGAACCAGAGAGCATTTGGGAAGGACGATTCTTAACCAGCGCTAAAGGGAAGGTCTGTGATAGGTTGGAAGACAGGAGAGATTAAAGACACAAAAGGGATAATGGGCCAAATTCAAACGCTAATGCCAGGAGTTAGAAAAATATTCGTCGTAAAAGGGTCTGCAGTATTTTGCTTTTGTATCTATACATCGGGTATGCACTGCCTGAAAGGGCAATGGAAATAGATTCAATAACAACTTTCAAAGGAGAATTGGATAACTACTTAAGGTGGAAACATTATGCAGCGCTATGGGGACAGAGCGGGGGAGTGGGACTAATTAGAGCCGGCACAGGCACGATGGGCCGAATGGCCTCCTTCTGTGTTGTATCAGTCCATGATTCTCGAATTAAAATTCGCAGACAAACACAGGACCAGATAAAGGATTTCCCCAGACACCCCCCTCTTCCATCATCAGAAGTCTCTGTCCACCACTAGTGGGAATTTGGCCAGGCAAAGGGAGCAACACAGCAGGAAAGAGGGACAAGCAGAGTGTCTCCATAATGCGGCACAGACTCACTCACCATCAACTGTTCACTCGGTGGAGCAGTGTGATTGTACCACATGAGGGAGCGATGGGACAAGGGCTGGTACCTATTACACCCCGCCTCCCCCCACTGCCTCCTAACCCCCTGGAGAGGGGATGAACATCTCTTCTGCTCTGATTACCGTCCTAAAGAAAGACAAGACTTGCATTTATATAGCGCCTTTCACATGACTACAGGGCATCCCAAAGTGCTTTACGGCCAATTAAGAACTTTTGAAGTTGCTGTTGTAATGTGGGAAACGCGGCAGCCAATTGGCGCGCAGCAAGCTCCCGCAAACAGCAATGTGATAATGACCAGATAAATCTGTTTTAGTGATGTGGATTGAGTGATACATTTTGGCCAGGACACCAGGGAGAACTTTCCTGCTCTTCTTTGAACAGTGCTGTGGGATCTTTTGTGTCCTGTGAACCTGTGGAATTCTCTACCACAGAAAGTTGTTGAGGCCAGTTCGTTGGATATATTCAAAATTGCAAAACTAAGATTAACAGATTTTTGTTGCCTTTGGGCATTTAGGGTTATGGAACCAAGGCAGGTAGATGGAGTTAAGATACAGATCAGCCATGATCTCATTCAATGGCGGAACAGCCTCGGGAGGCTGAATGGTCTCCTCCTGGTCCTAAAATCAGCTTCTCACTGTTAAACGTATTTCTCAACGGTTTTCAAAATGAGTTGGAGTGGTGTGTCAGATTAATACTGGTGCTGCCAAAATCCAGGCTGACACTCCAGTGCAGTGCTGAGGGAGCACCGCACTGTCGGAGGTGCCGACTTTCAGATGAGACGTTGAACCGAGGCTTCGTCTGCCCTCAGCTGGATATTGAAGATCCCTTGGCACTATTTTAAAGAGGAGCAGGGGTTCTGATTGAATGGCGGAAGTTAGATGTGGCCCTTACGGCTAAAGGGATAAGAACATAAGAACATAAGAATTAGGAACAGGAGTAGGCCATCTAGCCCCTCGAGCCTGCTCCGCCTTTCAACAAGATCATGTCTGATCTGGCCGTGGACTCAGCTCCACTTACCCGCCCGCTCCCCGTAACCCTTAATTCCCTTATTGGTTAAAAATCTATCTATCTGTGACTTGAATACATTCAATGAGCTAGCCTCAACTGCTTCCTTGGGCAGAGAATTCCACAGATTCACAACCCTCTGGGAGAAGAAATTCCTTCTCAACTCGGTTTTAAATTGGCTCCTCCGTATTTTGAGGCTGTGCCCCCTAGTTCTAGTCTCCCCGACCAGTGGAAACAACCTCTCTGCCTCGATCTTGTCTATCCCTTTCATTATTTTAAATGTTTCTATAAGATCGCCCCTCATCCTTCTGAACTCCAACGAGTAAAGACCCAGTCTACTCAATCTATCATCATAAGGTAACCCCCTCATCTCCGGAATCAGCCTAGTGAATCATCTCTGTACCCTCTCCAAAGCTAGTATATCCTTCCTTAAGTAAGGTGACCAAAACTGCACTCAGTACTCCAGGTGCGGCCTCACCAATACCCTATACAGTTGCAGAAGGACCTCCCTGCTTTTGTATTCCATCCCTCTCGCAATGAAGGCCAACATTCCATTTGGCTTCCTGATTACCTGCTGCACCTGCAAACTAACTTTTTGGAATTCATGCACAAGGACCCCCAGGTCCCTCTGCACCGCAGCATGTTGTAATTTCTCCCCATTCAAATAATATTCCCTTTTACTGTTTTTTTTCCCCAAGGTGGATGACCTCACACTTTCAGACATTGTATTCCATCTGCCAAACCTTAGCCCATTCGCTTAACCTATCTAAATCTCTTTGCAGCCTTTCTGTGTCCTCTACACAACCCGCTTTTCCCACTAATCTTTGTGTCATCTGCAAATTTTGTTACACTACACTCTGTCCCCTCTTCCAGGTCATCTATGTATATTGTAAACAGTTGTGGTCCCAGCACCGATCCCTGTGGCACACCACTAACCACCAATTTCCAACCCGAAAAGGACCCATTTATCCTGATTCTCTGCTTTCTGTTAGCCAGCCAATTCTCTATCCATGCTAATACATTTCCTCTGATTCCGCATACCTTTATCTTCTGCAGTAACCTTTTGTGTGGCACCTTATCGAATGCCTTTTGAAAATCTAAATACACCACACCCATCGGTACACCTCTATGCACCATGCTCGTTATATCCTCAAAGAATTCCAGTAAATTAGTTTTATTAATTAGTCAAGGGGTATGGAGAGAAAGCAGGAATGGGGTACTGAAGTTGCATGATCAGCCATGATCATATTGAGTGGTGGTGCAGGCTCGAAGGGCCGAATGGCCTACTCCTGCACCTATTTTCTATCCACTCTAGAGAGCAATTTAACAGTGTACGTCTTATCCGAAAGACGGCACCTCCGACAGTGCAGCGCTCCCTCAGCACTGCACTGGAGTGTCAGCCTAGACCTATGTGCTCAAGTCCCCGAAGTGGGAGTTGAACCCACAACCTTCTGACTCCCGAGGAGAGAGTGCTACCCACTGAGCCACGGCTGACACCTGAATCGATGCCCGATCCCCACCCCTGTACCGCTGGAGCCCAGGCCAGCAGAGGGAAGATGGTTCCTCAGAGGGAGAGTCTTGCTCAGAGGAGGTCACGGCACACTTGCTCAGAGTGGTGCTGACAGGAGCACAGGGGACCCCCACCCCCACAATGGTGGGCGAAGTTAGGGTGGTGTCTGAGAAAGAGAGACGGAGGGGGGAAACCCAAGATGGAAGACAATGGGGCCTGTAATATAGGTCCTGTGAGAATGCTCACAGATTTGAAGAGCTGTTGCATTGGGAGTGGCTTAGCCAGTCATGTGATATTCACAAGACTCAATAAAACCCCAGCCAGTTGAGTCCAGGTCAGCCACGATGAGGTATGCAGTTGTGAGCCTAGTGGATGAACTGGTAATGTATAGCTTGTTAAACCTTTGTTAATAAACCAACTAGTTCTAAATGACAATGCATTGCTATGAATTCTTCAGCAAAGAACCCATGAGGCAAAGACATTGCAGCACCCTCGGTGTGAAAGGGGTACTTACTATATACGTGCACCTGGGCTGAAAAGCGTAGGTCCCACAGGCGTACAGGTGAGTGCTGTTGAAGTTCTGCAGGAAGCGAATATAATTGAAGCAGTCGGTCTGTGAGGAGAGAGCAAATAAACAGCTTATTCACCCAAGCACCAGCAAAGCTGCTTAGAAGATTCAGGTGCAGATGGACACAAAGCTGAAAAGTGCAGAGTCCATTTCCCTGATGGTGCCTGCTGCGTAAAGGCTGCGGTAACTGATCTCAGCCGAGCGCTATAATTGGCCCCCCCCTCCCCCTCAACCGGAAACAGAAATTAAAGAAATATGGAATTAACCAGGATGGTTACTCTCAAATCACTATCAGAGACTTGGCAACACCAACTTGTATTTATATAGCGCCTTTAACATAGTACGACATCCTAAGGTGCATCACAGGAGTGTTACGGGATAAAAAAAATTTGATACCGAGCCACATACGTCGAAATTAGATTAGGTGACCAAAAGCTTGGTCCAAGAGGTATGTTTTAAGAAGCGTCTTGACGGAGATGAGAGAGGTAGAGAGGTGGAGAGGTTTAGGCAGGGAGTTCCAGAGGCAACAGAAGGCACGGCCACCAATGGTGGAGCGATTATAATCAGGGGACGCTCAAGAGGGCAGAATTGGAGGAACGCAGGAGGAGATAACAGAGATAGGGAGGGGCGAGGCCGTGGAGGGATTTGAAACGGAGGATGAGCGCTTTGAAATCGATGCATTGCATAACCGGGAGCCAATGTAGGGCAGCGAGCACAGGGGGTGATGGGTGAGCAGGACTTGCTGCAAGTTAGGAAACGGGGCAGCCCAGTTTTGAATGACCTCAAATCTACACAGGGTAGAATGTGGGAGGCCAGCCAGGAATGCATTAGAGTAGTGAAGTCTAGAGGTAACAAAGCATGGATGAAGGTTTCAGCAGCAGATGAGCTGAGGCAGGGGCGGAGACGGGCGATGTTACAGTGATGTAACTAGGCGGTCTTAGTTATGCTGAGGATATGTGGCCGGATGCTCATTGCAGAGTCAAATATGACACCAAGGTTGCGAACAGTCTGGTTTAGCCTCAGACAAATGCTAGGAAGAGGGATGGACGATTAGGGGTTTATTAAGACAGGTGACCAAAACTCAATCAAAGATGTAGGTTTTAAGGAGCGCCTTAAATGGGGGAGAGGCAGAGCGGTTTCAGGAGGGAATTCTAGAGCTTAGGGCCCAGGGTGCTGAAGACACGGCAGCCAATGGTGGAGCAATTAAAATCAGGAATGGTCAAGGAGGACAGAATTGGAGGAGCGAAGCGATCTTGGGAGGGGTTGGGGGGTTGCAGGGCTGGAGGAGGTTGCAGAGATGGGAGGAGACGAGGTCATAGAGGGATTTGAAAACATGGATGAGAATTCTAAGACCCCCTGCTGAAGTGTGAACACGTGGACAGGACTGGTCCAATGCCCAATGGGCAACTAGCCCATTAATACTGACCATCCGATGGTGCATAGTTAAACCTCTGCTGGCACATCATCATTATCAGCGGCAGTGCCTCGGAATTGAGGAAGACTTGCTTCCACTCTTAAAATGAGTCCTTAGGTGGCCGAACATTAGTTTTATTTGAAATCGAGGTGTTGTTTAACCAGAGTTGGCACATACCTCAGAGTGAGTCAATATCTCCGGGAGAGGGGGGGGGGTAAATGGGAGAGCGAGAGCACGCGAGAGAGAGAGCGCGCGAGCGAAAGAGAGCGCGAGACAGAGAGAGAGAGAGAGAGAGAGAGAGAGAGAGAGCGCGAGAGAGAGAGAGCGCGAGAGAGCGAGTGCGATGATTGCAGAGCGGGGGACTCTCAATGGTCTAATTCCAGTTACGTGCTGCAACAATGATCCTCAGTCAAGCGGAGGATTAGATAACAATGTCCAAAGTTTAGTCCTCCTCAGCGCAATGGCCTCTGCCCAGGCCACACAAGCCTGCGGCCAGTATTTAGGAACACTCAGTGTTTATTTAAACGCTGCCTTCTCTCTGCAGTCAAAACTTCTCATTGCGAATGAAAAATGGCAGTCATGTCTCTCTCTCGAAACTGGCATCCATCCAGCACAAATCAGAAGGCGAAAGAGAGAAACAAAAACACGAGGACTTATCTCGACACAGTCCAGGCTGCAATGTTGTGCTCCTGTGCTTGCAGGGTGACCCTGGGCTGACCTTTGCGTGCCTCGCTCTAATCCGTTTACTCTACGCTCTGTGCTTTTGGAACAAACAGCCATTCCCACTATTTCACAGCCAATGAGACGCTTTCATGTACCTGGTTGTTTTTCCCCTTCTGAACACAATCCATTTTCTTGTCAAGCGGGGCGTCCCAAACGATCTGTTTCAACAACAACAACAAAAAAAGAGTAAGAGAAGCAATTAAAATGGAGCCCACCGAACCACCAAAATGGCCTTTTGCCTTTGGGAACCCCCTCAATTTGGTGAGTGAGTGAAAGAGAGTGAGTAGGAAGGAAGGAGTGAAAGAGAGTGAGTAGGAAGGAAGGAGTGAAAGAGAGTGAGTAGGTAGGAAGGAAGGAAGGAGTAGGAAGGAAGGAGTGAGTAGGAAGGAGTGAAGTAAAAGAAAAAAAAAGAAAAGCAAGAAAGAAAAACAAAAGAAAAAAAAGAGACATGTATTTAGATTTTTGGATATTAAGGGAATCCAGGGATATGGGGAAAGGGGAGTTGAGGTAGAAGATCAGCCATGATCTCATTGAATGGTGGAGCAGGCTCGAGGGGCCGAATGGCCAACTCCTGCTCCTATTTCTTATGTTCTTATATGAACCCATTCTGAAATAAAGTGGCTTAAATGATTCTGATCAGGCCCGTCGTACCAAGTGCTTGCTCGGTTTGATAAGACGGAAGCAGCAGTATGTGAACCACACTGAGGCACTAAAGTGTCGGGTGACCAGAATCTGTGCAAGTTCACCGCACGCCCACATGGCACCGACTCGTCCTCGGGCATCGGCGGGCTGACCAGACTGGCACAGTGCTGCGACACCATTTGCCAGGCACTGGGCAGAGCAATGTCAAACTCATCCAACAGTGTTCTTGAACTTGAGCCAGCGGCACTAAAATTAAACATGGTAATTAACAAGATATTTATAACTGGAGCGAGCAAGCAGTGGGACTGGAGAGGTGACATCAGCTGTAATGTAATGCCAGTAATCTTTCCCGAAAAAGCTTCCCTTCTCCTCATGACGGTGTTGTGTCTCGGTCAGTGTATGGGACCGGTGAACTTGCAAGGTTACGTCCCCCGTCACTGTTCAGATATGGACTATTCTGTAGTTTTCACGGTTTGTGGGCCGTTTGGATACAAAGAGATTACAGGAAAGAAGTGATCGCACTAGAGAGGGTACAGAGGAGATTTATGAGGATGTTGCCTGGATGGAGAATTTTAGCGGTGAGGATAGATTGGATAGGCTGGGGTTGTTTTCTTTGGAACAGAGGAGAACACAAGAAAAAGGAGCAGGAGTAGGCCACCTGGCTCCTCGAGCCTGCTCTGCCATTTAATAAGATCATGGCTGATCTGATCATGGACTCAGCTCCACTTCCCCGCCCACTTCCCACAACTCTTTACTCACTTAGTGCTCAAAAATCTGTCTATCTCCGCCTTAAACATATTCAATGACCCAGCCTCCACAACTCTCGGGTAGAGAATTCCACAGATTTACAACCCTCGGAAGAAATTCCTCATCTCAGTTTTAAATGGGTGGCCCCTTATTCCGAGACTATGCCCCCAAGTTTTAGTTTCACCCATGTGGAAATATTCTCTCTGCAACCACGTTGTTGAGCCACCTCTTTATCTTATATTATCATTCTTCTGAACTCCAATGAGTATAGGCCCAACCTACTCAACCTATCTTCATAAGTCAACCCCCTCATCCCCAGACTCAACCTAGTGAACCTTCTCTGAACAGCCTCCAATGCAAGTATATCCTTCCTTAAATACGGAGACCAAAATTGTATGCAGTACTCTAGGTGTGGCCTCACCAATACCCGGTACAGTTGTGGCAGGCCTTCTCTGCTTTTATATTCCATCCCCATTGCAATAAAGGCCAACATTCCATTTGCCTTCTGATTACTTGCTGTTCCTGCATGCTGACTTTGTATTTCATGCACAAGGACCCCCAGGGTCCCTCTGTACTGCAGCACTTTGCAATTTTTCTCCATTTAAATTATAATTTGCTTTTCTATTTTTTCTGCCAAAGTGGATAACCTCACATTATACTCACAACTGTCACATTTTTGGCCACTCACTCAGCCTGTCTACATCCCTTTGCAGATTTCTTGTGTCCTCCACGCAATTTGCTTTCCCACCCATCTTTGTATCATCAGCAAACTTGGCTACATTGCACTCGGTCCCTTCATCCAAGTCATTAATATAGATTGGAAATAGTTGAAGCCCCAGCACCGATCCCTGATGGGAGACCTTATTGAGGTGCATAAAATTATGACGGGCCTAGATCGAGTGGATAGGAAGGACCTATTTCCCTTAGCAGAGGGGTCAACAACCAGGGGGCACAGATTTAAAGTAAATTTAAATTTAAAGTCGGAGGTTTAGAGGGGATTTAAGGGGAATTGTTTTCACCCAGAGGGTGGTGGGAGTCTGGAACTTGTTGCCTGAAATGGTGGTAGAGGCAGAAACCCTCATCGCATTTAAAAAGTACTTGGATATTGCATTTAAAAAGGACTTGAATTGCCATAACCTACAGGGCTACGGACCAAGAGCTGGAAAGTGGGATTAGGCTGGATAACTCTTTGTCGGTCGGCGGGGACACGATGGGCCAGAATGTCCTCAGTCCGTGCAGTAAATTTCTATGAATCTATGATCACTGGAATTAAAATTCTCATTACCTTTTAGTGATACTGTTAAATCTGTTGTGGAGGCGGGGGGGGGGGGGGGTGGTTGGGTTTCAATAAAACCGAACGTCTTGATCAAAGCCCAGTCTTGGGAATGCTGTAACAAAATTCACTTAAAGTGTTGGGGAGACGTGGGCCTGAGCCAGTTGAGGCCCCCCGCCCACTCACCCCGACAAATATATTGGTCACTCAGACAAGGAACTGCAGGTCACTCCATAACTGACTGAGAGCCAGGCTGTGGCTCTGCTATATTTACAACGAAACCCTCCTTACCGCTTCTTTCACCTCCTTCGTAATATCGTCCATCAGGAGCGCGTACATGGCCTCTCGAGCTCCGACGTACAGAACCCCATCGTCTTCATCCAGGCGCAGGGTGGTGTAATTGAAGATGCTGGGTTTTGAGAAGCGTTTCACCTCTTTCAGGGCTGCAAGGGAGAAGGGGATCAGCTGTAAGGCAACAGTCGGTTGCACGTAGCAAAATGCAGCCAAAGCCAGCACAATAGCAGACCGCAGACGCGAACCCACCCCCCCACCACCAAACCAGCAGACCACATACCCCAACCCCTGCACACCAGCAGACGCTAACCCCCCCCCGCCAAACCAGCAGACCACATACCCCAACCCCTGCACACACCAGCAGACGCTAACCCTCCCCCCCGCCAAACCAGCAGACCACATACCCCAACCCCTGCACACCAGCAGACGCTAACCCTCCCCCCCGCCAAACCAGCAGACCACATACCCCAACCCCTGCACACCAGCAGACGCTAACCCTCCCCCCCGCCAAACCAGCAGACCACATACCCCAACCCCTGCACACCAGCAGACGCTAACCCTCCCCCCCGCCAAACCAGCAGACCACATACCCCAACCCCTGCACACCAGCAGACGCTAACCCTCCCCCCCGCCAAACCAGCAGACCACATACCCCAACCCCTGCACACCAGCAGACGCTAACCCTCCCCCCGCCAAACCAGCAGACCACATACCCCAACCCCTGCACACCAGCAGACGCTACCCCCCCCCCGCCAAACCAGCAGACCACATACCCCAACCCCTGCACACCAGCAGACGCTAACCCCCCCCCCCGCCAAACCAGCAGACCACATACCCCAACCCCTGTACACCAGCAGACACTAACCCCCGCCCCCCCCCCCAACACCCACACACCAGCAGAGGACAACCCTCCCGCACCCCCCCCCACCCCCCCAGCATTGAACCATCCCATATAAATGTAAGGCGAATGGCACCGAGCTATTCAACCCTGAGAGGAGCCCAAACGGAGCCTCACCCGATGCCCACACCGGCACATTTGCGATAGCAGAAAAAAGGAATGTGATCTGCTGACTTTCCCTCCCTGACCCAGTGGAAGTCCGTTACAGCATCCACCACACACCCCTCCCCATTTTCATCTATGGGATCATGTCAGTCAACTCTCTCTTGCAGTTGAGCCACTCTGTTCATAGAGCCCCGAGAGGCAGCCTGGGACTTATAAATAGACCAGAAAATTCTGACGGGTTTGAACAGGTTAGATGCGGGAAGAATGTTCCAGATGTTGGGGAAGTCCAGAACCAGGGGTCACAGTCTAAGGATAAGGGGTAAGCCCTTTAGGACCGAGATGAGGAGAAACTTCTTCACCCAGAGAGTGGTGAACCTGTGGAATTCTCTACCACAGAAAGTTGTTGAGGCCAATTCACTAAATATATTCAAAAAGGAGTTAGATGAAGTCCTTACTACTAGGGGGATCAAGGGGTATGGCGAGAAAGCAGGAATGGGGTACTGAAGTTGCATGTTCAGCCATGACCTCATTGAATGGCGGTGCAGGCTCGAAGGGCCAAATGGCCTACTCCTGCATCTATTTTCTATGTTTCTATGATACCAAGAAACCATGTGAGCTTGCATTATCCATCGCCCACTGTTTTAATTATAGGGGATCGGTGAACGTCCGTGACTGAATCACACAATGTTCACGGGAGCTGGAAGGGCTATTACTGGGCACAATGTGGTGCTGCCCTGTTGCACTGTTCCCCCTTGTCCCGACACCTACCCGCCTTCCTTTGCATCCACCCAGGACACGAGAACAATTTCCCGGCCAGAAGGCAGAGGCCCAGCCTCGGTCACTGCTGCCCATGGGATTTGCTCAGAGTTTTGGAACAAAAACGAGACAGGGAAATAAATAAATGCTCGTTTTTAAATGCAACGGGCTTCAATGCAACACGATATTGTGTGGCACTTAAAATCACCCCTTGAGGTTGTCTCCCACCAGATCTGTAACCACCAGCACTTCACCCCAGTGTTACACAGCTCAAAATGCTCCCGACACACAAGCCAAGTTGGGAAGAGGCGGATCTGGAATTGTACTGCTCCACGGTTCAGCCGAACCGCGGAATGAACATGCCCTGCGTGCCCACGGTTTCACCGTGCTGCAGTCCCCGTGACAATGGGGGGGGGGGGGGGGGGGGGGTACTGTGTGGGGAGTGCGTGCGGATATTCCCCTCCTGTACAGAGGAATATCCAGCTTTTCACTCCGTGCCCCATCAGACACAGACGAAATCAGCGAGACAGCAAAAAACGCTGGACAACATCCCTGGTGGAAACCAGGCCTCGGGGAAGGCCAACTTCAGCGAAGGTATTTCTGTACTGTTTGCTACAGCAAAGATATATTTGTTCTATTTGTTAAAGAAAAGGGAGTTGTACCCGATGGAGAGAGACAAAGACGAGTAGCCAAGTTCCCTATTCTTCAGCGCTTTAAAAACATTTCACTTATTTGTTCACAGGGTGTGGGCGTCACAAGACCAGCATTTATTGCCCATTCCTAATTGCCCTGGTGAAGCTGCCTTCTTGAACCGCTGCAGTCCGTGTGGCGACGGTGCTCCCACAGTGCTTGCTTTATCATAACTGAGTGTCTCGCTGGGCCATTCCAGAGGACAGTTAAGAGTCAACCACATTGCTGTGGGTCTGGAGTCACATATTGGCCAGACCGGGTAAGGACGGCAGATTTCCTTCCCGAAAGGACATGAATGAACCAGATGGGTTTTTAACGACAATCCGGTAGTTTCATGGTCACCATTACTGATGCTAACTTTTATATTCCAAATTTAATTCATTAACTGAAATTAAATTCCCCAGCTGCCGTGGTGGGATTTGAACTCTGGTCTCTGCGTCATTAGTTCAGGCCCAGTCACATAACCACTGTGCTATCGTACCCCTATCCTATGACCTCTTGTCGGGAAATGCGCATGGGTGGGAGATGAAGCCCTCCTCCCCAGCCCCCGCTGGCCTTCCCCAAGCCAGAGATCTGCTCAGCACTCCCCAGTGTTGGCTGCCCGTGTCCTAACTCGCACCAAGTCCCGTTCACCCATCACCCCTGTGCTCGCTGACCTACATTGGCTCACGGTTAAGCAACGCCTCAATTTCAAAATTCTCATCCTTATTTTCAAATCCTTCCATGGCCTCACCCCTCCCTATCTCTGTAATCTCCTCCAGCCCCACAACCCCCCCCCCCACCTTCTCCCACCGAGATGTCTGCGCTCCTCTAATTTTGATCTCTTGAGCATCCCTGATTATAATCGCTCAACCATCGGTGGCCGTGCCTTCTGTTGCCTGAGCCCCAAGCTCTGGAACTCCCTCACTAAACCTCTCCGCCTCCCTATCCTCTTTCAAGCCGCTCCTTAAAACATACCCCTTTGACCAAGCTTTTGGTCAACTACGCCAATTTCTACTTGTGCGGCTTGGTGTCAAATTTTTCTCTCATAAATGCTCCTGTGAAGTGCCTTGGGACTTGTCACTACGTTAAAGGTGCTATATAAATGCAAGATGTTGAAACACTGGAAGGAAGCCGCAACTCTGCAAGTGACAGCACCTTCAGGAATATGGAGCAGATAATAAAAGAAGTCACCATCATCATTGTACCAGGACAGTGTCAGCTCCTTTAAGATACTTTGTCACGCGAGTGGGAAGAGAATTTCCAAAGATGTTGTGCTTTAAATGTGGTGCGCAAGGAGTGGTACAGTTGTGTCGCATTTTCACAGGCCCGATTGTGTAAACAAGGATACTCGAAACCTCAACAAACACAAGAGGCGGACAATGGAACCGGTTTCAGGGATTGACTGGTGAAAGCCAGGAATACAATTGGAGTTCGCATTCAGTGATCCTGCTCCCCAAGGAAACCACCAAAAACAGCAACACAGGCTCAACTCTCAGAAGGAATTACCAGTTTCCAAATGTCAAACACACACACACACACACAAAGCAGCAATGCAAACCGAACTGTGGTGGCATTAAAGCTGGTGCCCCCTACAACATAGGTCAACAATCCCCCTTCGAGGTGCAGGCTCAAAGGGCCGAATGGCCTACTCCTGCACCTATTTTCTATGTTTCTATGAGACAATTTAAAAGTTGGCACAAAGAGGGCAGATACGGAAAACACTGGCCCAAATCCCCCTCCCTCTCGACAATTAACCCCCCCCTCCCCCTTCCTCCCAGACTCTTGGGGCGTTAGCCAGGACCGAGATGAGGAGAAACTTCTTCACTCAGAGAATTGTGAACCTGTGGAATTCTCTACCACAGAAAGTTGTTGAGGCCAGTTTGTTAGATATATTCAAAAGGGAGTTAGATGTGGCCCTTACAGCTAAAGGGATCTAGGGGTATGGAGGGAAAGCAGGAATGGGCTACTGAGGTTGCAAAAATGATCAGCCATGATCATACTGAATGCTGCTGCAGGGTCGAAGGGCCGAATGGCCTACTCCTGCAACTATTTGCTATGTTTCAATCGAAGTGAAGATTCCACCTTTACTCTCGAGGAGGACACAAGGAGGAGGGGGAGGTGAGTGGGACTATTTGGACAGCTCTTTCAAAGAGCCGGCACAGGCTCAATGGACCGAAAGGCCTCCTTCACTGCTGCATCATGTAGAATCCTGCCCCCAGCTAACAGCCTTGGGCACGGGTTGACTGCAGCAGCCCTGACTGCCCAGCGACTGTGTTTTGATGAAGGTTTCCACCCAAACCATGAGGTGGGGTTCCCCTTCCTACACTACAACAGCAACTACACTTCAAAAGGACTTAATTGGCTGTTCAGTGCTTTGGGACATCCCGAGGTCATGGAAGGCGCTCTAGAAACACAAGTTATTCTTAAAGTTCTTCCACACACGGACTGAGCAGATTTAATTCCCACCATGTTGCAGATTTCCTGGCTCAGAATGTTGCATAGCTACCTGTGGACCTCACTTTTAAAAAAAAAAAGGAGACTGCAACCCTTTTAAAAGTATAATCCAGCACTACTTCCTCACTGGCATCGGGCTCACCCTGGAACGCCGTCTTGCTGGGGTATTTCCAGCTACTCCTTTTGGCGAGACATCCCACAACAACAGCACAAAGGCTCTTCCCTGAAACCTGGTGACTGGGCAAAATGCAGATAAACCCAAAACAGAAGCATCGCTTTCAGAGTTCAAATGTGCAGTCCCTACGTTGAGCCGTGGAGACGAGGGTGATGCGATCATGATCTCCCGGGGCTGTGCTAAGTGATCACAGCTCAGCCGATGCAGCAACCTGACAGCCTTCCCCGATTAGATCCCAGCCTGCAACTCACTCCCGGGTATCCATTATCCTATATATAAACCCTCTGAACCCCTCGATTAGATCCCAGCCTGTAACTCACTCCCAGGTCTCCGTTATTCTATATATATATATAACACCCCCGATATCCCGCCGATTAGATTCCAGACTGTAACTCACTCCCAGTGAAAAGTTCCTTCTAATTTTTTTTCATGAACATTTCGCGCATGCACAGCTTTTTCCATGTATAAGCCAGTGAGTGGCCTGTGCGGGATCTCCAGACTGCTGTGCGCCCTCATTACCCCTGGGTATCCAACACACACACACACACACACACACACACACACACAATCACGTAAACCATCCACACCCCTAGACTAAATGCCAGTCTGTAACCCACACCTGTAAACCAATTACTGACAGGAGCAAGATCATTGCCATAATCTTTTGGTGCCAATTCACCCCACAAGCCCAACAACAAACCTGCCAGAACACATCGCTGCTCAGATGTCATGTGGAAAATGCCAGATCGCAAAAAGTTATTAAAAGTTAAATCTCTCAATTTTGGCCGAAAATGTTTTCCTTTCAATCACCTCTTGCCAACAGAAGTCAAGAGCAAATTGCGGGCTGGGCTGCAGTCATGATAATCTTCGCAGAATTTTCCCCCCAGTGAACTCGGGTGCCTTTGGCAAACCACATTACGCAGGCTTTTGCGCTCTGCCTTTCTTCCCTCATCTGCTGAGAGCTTTGCCCTGGTTCAGTATAGAGTCCTTCAGTCCCTCACTCCAGTGCCCATTCTAACTCTGCTGAAGGCATGGACTTGTTGGGGTTCAGTACCCTGGAGTACCCCACCCCAGTTCCATTCTACCTCACCTGAAGGCGTACACAAGAATAGAATAGCAGTAGGCGGCCATTTAGCCTGCTCCACCATTCAATAAGATCATGGCTGATCTGATCTTGGCCTCAACTCCACTTCCCTGCCCGCTCCCCATAACCCTTGACTCCTTTATCATTTAAAATGGACGTCTTGGGGTTCAGTGCCCTCGCTTACCCAACCCCAGTGCCCATCCTTCCTCTGCTGAAGGCATGACCCTTGCTGGGGTTCATTACATCACTGCAATGACCTCTGTGTGCATGTACATTGTGAATCCAGCTGTGTGAAAGCTAGGCTTGATCTAGTCCTCATCTAATGACCACTCGTGCACTTTAGCAACATATGATGACGACGGGCAGGAAAAGACCAACTGGTCCGTCAATCATGGCTCACGCTGGAGCATCATGACTAGACGGCCAATAAGAGAAAAAATACCCTGGAAAAATTCCACTCCAACCCCCCTACAGGCCATCGAGACCATTCCAGGTGATCCCACAGGCCATGTTCCAACAGACATCACTGGATGGTGATGAGAGGCTGGAATCTTGGCTGATTTCTCCCCCCGCCCCCCCCCCGACCCACGCCACTAACCCAGGGGTCCAGAGGCAGATTATAGCGCAGCAAGCCCTGCCCGCTGCCCTGCTGGACATTGGCTGGCTGTGCACGGACCAGGGCAGAGTCCGTGAACCTCTGTACGACTCAGTCGCACATGGGGCAGTGCTTTCGTCAAGTGAGGCTCTGAGGGAGCAGAATGGAATATCCCTGACTGCATTGGTTTAGTTACTGTTTCACTTGCACAGTGCACAATGAGATCATTGGAACATGGGTTTGGCAATGAAGCTGAAGGGGTGTGTGCTGCCTCTGGGACTCCCTGTGTTGTTGACCATCTCTCTACAGATGTTACTGCAGCTTCCTGACATCATCTCCTCCACCGCGGAGCCATAACTGAGCAGTCTGGGGAGTGCAACGGAAACCCTAGATCTCCAAAGGATGAAGAGGTGTTTCTCAAACTTCAACACACTCAGGCTCTGCTTTGCAAGAATCCTGCAATCTTGGGGTTAGATAGAGAGTAAAGCTCGCTTTACACTGTCCCATCAAACACTCCCAGGGCAGGTACAGCACGGGGTTAGATACAGAGTAAAGCTCCCTTTATACTGTCCCAAACACTCCCAGGGCAGGTACAGCACGGGTTAGATACAGAGTAAAGCTCCCTCTACACTGTCCCATCAAACACTCCCAGGGCAGGTACAGCACGGGGTTAGATACAGAGTAAAGCTCCCTTTACACTGTCCCATCAAACACTCCCAGGGCAGGTACAGCACGGGGTTAGATACAGAGTAAAGCTCCCTCTACACTGTCCCATCAAACACTCCCAGGGCAGGTACAGCACGGGGTTAGATACAGAGTAAAGCTCCCTTTACACTGTCCCATCAAACACTCCCGAGGCAGGTACAGCACGGGTTAGATACAGAGTAAAGCTCCCTCTACACTGTCCCATCAAACACTCCCAGGGCAGATACAGCATGGGTTAGATACAGAGTAAAGCTCCCTCTACACTGTCCCATCAAACACTCCCAGGGCAGGTACAGCACGGGTTAGATACAGAGTAAAGCTCCCTCTACACTGTCCCATCAAACACTCCCGAGGCAGATACAGCACGGGGTTAGATACAGAGTAAAGCTCCCTCTACTCTGTCCCATCAAACACTCCCAGGGCAGATACAGCATGGGTTAGATACAGAGTAAAGCTCCTTCTACTCTGTCCCATCAAACACTCCCGAGGCAGGTATAGCACGGGTTAGATACAGAGTAAAGCTCCCTCTACACTGTCCCATCAAACACTCCCAGGGCAGGTACAGGGGGTTAGATACAGAGTAAAGCTCCCTCTACACTGTCCCATCAAACACTCCCAGGGCAGGTACAGCATGGGTTAGATACAGAGTAAAGCTCCTTCTACACTGTCCCATCAAACACTCCCAGGGCAGGTACAGCAGAGTAAAGCTGCTGACTCAGTCAGCCATGGCTTAGTGGGCAGCACACTCTGAGTCAGAGGGTTGTGGGTTCAAGTCCCACTCCAGACCTCGAGCACATAAATCTAGGCTGACACTGCAGTGCAGTACTGAGAGTGCGCCGTGCTGTCGGAGCTGCCGTCTTTCAGATGTCAACTGAGGCCCCGCCTGCACTCTCAGGTGGACGTAAAATATCGCACAGCACTATTTTGAAGAACAGCACGGGAGTTCTCCCAGGTGTCCTGGCCAATATTTATCCCTCAATCAACATCACTAAAAAAACATTATTTTAAAAAAATTATCTGGTCATAATCACATTGTCGTTTGTGGGAGCTTGCTGTGCACAAATTGGCTGCCGCGTTTCCTACATTACAACAGTGACTACACTCCAAAAGTACTTCATTGTTTGTAAAGTGCTTTGGGACGTCCTGTGGTCGTGAAAGTCGTTATATATTGGGTGGGGTAGTGCAGTGTGCTGGGAAGATTGAACAGAATTTACAGAACAGAAACAGGCCATGCGGCCCAACCAGTCAATGCCGTGTTTATATGCTCCATATGATCCTCCTCTCCCACTCTACTTCATCTCACCCCATCAGCAGAACCTGCTCATTCCTTTCTGATGTGAAACTGCACCCTAAATGGTTAGTAGCTTCAGCAGAGAGGAGAAAAACATGAGTCCCAAAAAAAAGAACTGCTCCCAGAATGTCTCCAGTGCCATTTTCTTGTACTCACACTGCTGGGAGACGGTGAGCCTGGGGATCTCCGTAGCCAACTTGCTCAAAGAGATGACATCATCGTGGGTGAAGCACTGGATCCCAGGATCCCTGGAGATTCTCAAACAAGAGCTTTCAATTCAGGGAGCAGAACTGGCGCCGTTCCCTCGGAATGCGGGTCGCACCCGAAACTACTCGGAACCTGGAGTGTCTACATCGCTGGAATGGAGATGGCCGTGTTGTGGTGCAGATGGCTTGAGACGTACGAGGACTGAAGACACACGACACGGCCAACTCTCCTCCATGTAGACACTGCAGCTTCCGAGTGGTTGTGCCTTGAAGGTGTCAGCCGTGGCTCAGTGGGCAGCACACTTGCCTCGGAGTCAGAAGGTTGTGGGTTCAAGTCCCACTCTAGGGACTTGAGCACATAAATCTAGGCTGACACTCCCAGTGCAGTGCTGAGGGAATGCCGCACTGTCGGAGGTGCCGTCTTTCAGATGTTAAACTGAGGCCCTGTCTGCTCGCTCAGGTCGACGTAAAAGATCCCACGGCACTTTTTTTTGAAGAAGAGGCGAGTTATCCCTGGAGTCCTGGCCAATATTTATCCCTCAATCAACAAAAATACAGATTATTTCGACAAGGGCATCACAGCCAAGACGGGTAGCAAACTGCGACATATGGAATGGATTCCTTAATGAGGACCCCACAGTACATGAAGGATCAAACCTACCTCACAAACAGTAGGCAACCATCAACCGCCTCAGAACCGGTCAGGGTGGATGCTGCCACCTTCTCCATAGGTGGAAGGTTAAAGCCTCCCCATCATGTGACTGTGGAGCTCCTAATCAGACCCTGGAGCACATCATCGAGCACTGCCCTCAGCGGGAATTCACAGGCAGCCTACAAGATATAGACGCTGTTACACCAGAAGCTTTGGCTCTGGATATCTGACTTGGGTTTTGACGTTTGATTTGATTCGCTACTACCGTACGAGAGAAGAAGAAAACTAAGAATACAACAACTTAGAAAAATCTCATCCGAGCCATGTTGGACTTAAGACTCCTGCCATTTTAATTGAGGGATTACATTCCCTCCCACCACAGCCTGCACTCAGCTCGATGTCTCGGTATGTGAAGGCAACATCCAATTCATGAAGGTCACGGGTTCAATCCCTCCTGTTCAGCACTCGCCACGTTCAACCATACTCAAAGGTTGAGCTGCTGCATTTGGGCTCAGTACTATGTATGAGAGAGGGGCAGCTACTCCTAGCTCTATCTGGTGACCCCCTCCCCCCCCATAATAGAAAATAGGTGCAGGAGTAGGCCATTCGGCCCTTCTAGCCTGCACCGCCATTCAATGAGTTCATGGCTGAACATTCAACTTCAGTACCCCATTCCTGCTTTCTCGCCATACCCCTTGATCCCCCTAGTAGTAAGGACCTCATCTAACTCCTTTTTGAATATATTTAGTGAATTGGCCTCAACAACTTTCTGTGGTAGAGAATTCCACAGGTTCACCACTCTCTGGGTGAAGAAGTTCCTCCGCATCTCGGTCCTAAATGGCTTACCCCTTATCCTTAGGCTGTGACCTCTGGTTCTGGACTTCCCCAACATTGGGAACATTCTTCCTGCATCTAACCTGTCTAACCCCGTCAGAATTTTAAATGTTTCGATGAGGTCCCCTCTCATTCTTCTGAACTCCAGTGAATACAAGCCCAGTTGATCCAGTCTTTCTTGATAGGTCAGTCCCGTCATCCCGGGAATCAGTCTGGTGAACCTTCGCTGCACTCCCTCAATAGCAAGAATGTCCTTCCTCAGGTTAGGAGACCAAAACTGTACACAATACTCCAGGTGTGGCCTCACCAATGCCCTGTACAACTGTAGCAACACCTCCCTGCCCCTGTACTCAAATCCCCTTGCTATGAAGGCCAACATGCCATTTGCTTTCTTAACCGCCTGCTGCACCTGCATGCCAACCTTCAATGACTGATGTACCATGACACCCAGGTCTCTTTGCACCTCCCCTTTTCCTAATCTGTTTAACAATCACACGACACATTACCAGTTCATCCACCAGGCTCACAACATCCTGCCTCATCGTGGTTCCCCTGAACCCAACAGGTTTGTAGAGTTCTTGAGTTTGGAGTGGCTTAGCCAGTCACGTGATGTTGACAAGACTCAATAAAACCCCAGCCCGTTGGGTTCGGGGGATCCACGATGAGGCAGGTGGTTGTGAGCCTGGTGGATGAACCGGTAATGTGCAGTGTGATTGTTAAACCTTTTGCTAATTAACCAACTAGTTCTTAATAGCAATGTGCTGCTATAACTCTTAAGCTAAGAACCCATGAAGCAAATACATTACAGCGCCGAACTCCTGGAACTGCATATTCAGCTGCGGAGGCATCACACAACAGAACTCAATCGTGTCCTCACCCAAACATCCACGCCAACCCTTTCTCGCCCGAATCGTTAGCGGGAGCGAGGAGAACTCTGGTTGGGCCGTCTCCTCTCCCCACCATCCGGAGGCCTGACTGGAGTGCCCCCCCTGCCTGCTGTGCCCACGTTCACCGAATGAAATGTTGGGAGGCAATGAATTGCTGTCGCACTCAGTGCCTGTGTTGGCGCAGTGCGGCATTGCCCTTGTGATGGGCGGGCAGGCACTCTCTGACTGGTACCTGCACTGCACCCAAGCTAGCAGCAATACACCCACTGCTGGAAACACTGGCCGGCTTTAGCTGACTTTGCAACTCACCGGCATATAATAGGGCACCCATATTTTATTCTAATGGGCTACAGCTGTTACTCTATCATGCATGAAATTAGCAGAGAAGCTTTGGAATAAAAAGTACAGAAGAGCTGCCTGCAAGGATCTATTTCTACTCATAATTAGGAGGGCTGGGTGGTGCAGAGGGTTGGACAATAGTCCTTGTCCCTTCTCAATCCAGTTCCCAGCTAGCACGGGCTGACAGCACTGACTGTGGACAAATTTTTGTTTCAGTCGGAAGCCACAGGAACAGAGATCTCCTGATAATTACTGCTTTCTATAGGAGGACCCCCAGAATCTCTCCAATGCAGCCAAACTCCTGGGATGTCATCAAGGGACCTCCTGGAAATGTGCAAAGGAAGATTTACTCTGTCTCTAACCAGTGCTATACCTACCATGGGAGTGTTTGATGGGACAGTGTAGAGGGAGCTTTACTCTGTCTCTAACCAGTGCTGTACCTGCCCTGGGAGTGTTTGATGGGACAGTGTAGAGGGAGCTTTACTCTGTATCTAACCCCGTGTCCTACTTATAGCAATGACATTGTAGAGTACAAAATAAATGGCAAAATAAAATAGAAAGAGAAACCATGAGATGATATTAATGTTTTACTTTTAAAACCCTTCCCCTCCACACACTGTTACTCTGCAACCTCCCAGAATGGAAACAGGAAATATTATTTCCCTGGAGGAAGTTCTGTGCCTGCTATGTGTGTGATGTTACAGTTTAGTTACTCCCTGTTTATGTTATGCTCCCACTGGTTTGGAAGGTCAGCCAGTTCTCCATGCCATTTCTAAGAACATAAGAAATAGGAGCAGGAGTAGGCCATACGGCCCCTCGAGCCTGCTCTGCCATTTAATTAGATCATGGCTGATTTGATCATGGACTCAGCTCCACTTCCCCGCCCACTCCCCATAACCCTTTATTCCCTTATCGCTCAAAAATCTGTCTATATCCACCTTAAATATATTCAATGACCCAGCCTCCACAGCTCTCTGAGATAGAGAATTCCACAGATTTACAACCCTCTGAGAAGAAATTTCTCCTCATCTCAGTTTTAAATGGACGGCCCATTATTCTAAGAGTATGTCCCCTACGAGTGGAAATATCCTCTGTGCAGCCACCTTGTCAAGCCCCCTCATTATCTTAGATCCCCTCTCGTTTGAACTCCAATCTGTATAGGCTGGGGAGCTCAAACCCACCTTTCCTTCTCCTTGGAAAGGTAATCCATGTTGACATTACCCCACCCAAGAAAGCTACTCACTGCTACCCTTTGAACTACCCTCTACTGAACAAAAAGACTTGCATTTATATAGCGCCTTTCACGACGACCGGATGTCTCAAAGAGCTTTACAGCCAATGAAGTACTTTTGGAGTGTAGTCACTGTTGTAATGTGGGAAACGGGGCAGCCATTTTGTGCACAGCAAGCTCCCACAAACAGCAATGTGATAATGACCAGATAATCTGTTTTTGTGATGTTGATTGAGGAATAAATATTGGCCCCAGAACACCGGGGATATCTACCCTGCTGCTCTTCAAAATAGTGCCATGGGATCTTTTACGACCATCCGAGAAGGCGGTCGGGGCCTCGGTTTAACATCTCACCCGAAAGACGGCACCTCCGACAGTGCAGCATTCCTTCAGCGTTGCACTGAAACGTCAGCCTAGATTTATGTGCTCAAGTCTCTTTGACTTTATGATCGGACTTGCTGCAGTTATCCATCACCTTACAAGTTCGGGCCTAATTAACATCATCATCATAGGCAGTCCCTCAGAATCGAGGAAGACTTGCTTCCACTCTTAAAAATGAGTCCTTAGGTGGCTGAACAGTCCAATACGAGAACCACAGTCCCAGTCACAGGTGGGACAAATAGTCATTGAGGGAAAGGGTAGGTGGGACTGGTTTGCCGCACGCTCTTTCCGCTGCCTGCGCTTGGTTTCTGCATGCTCTCGACGATGACACTCGAGGTGCTCAGCGCCCTCCCGGATGCACTTCCTCCACTTAGGGCGGTCTTTGGCCAGGGTGTTGGTGGGATGTTGCACTTTATCAGGGAGGCTTTGTGGGTGTCCTTGTAACGTTTCCTCTGCCCACCTTTGGCTCGTTTGCCGTGAAGGAGTTCCGAGTAGAGCACTTGCTTTGGGAGTCTCGTGTCTGGCATGCGGACAATGTGGCCCGCCCAGCGGAGCTGAACAAGTATGGTCAGTGCTTCAATGCTGGCCCCAACCCTCTTCTCAACCTTCCTCGCTTCCATGCTCCACCTCACAGTCAACAAGCTCCCCGCTTGAATGCAACTAAACTACAGAACCAGTGGGATCCTGTTCAACCTTCGCCGTCTCCAAGCCAGGTCCAAGACCACCCCAATGTCCGGCGTCGAGCTACAGTACGCGGACAACGCCTGCGTCTGCGCACATACAGACGCTGAACTCCAGGACATAGTCGACGTATTTACTGAAGCGTACGAAAGCATGTGCCTTACGTTAAACATCCGTAAGACAAAAGGTCCTCCACCAGCCTGTCCTCACCGCACAGCGCTGCCCCCCAATCATCAGCAACAACTTACACTTATAATAGCGTCTTTAACGTCGCAAAACATTCCACGGCCCTTTACTGGAGCAAAGTCTGAGCCACATTAGGAGGCATTGGGTAGGTCTTAAGGAGCGTCTTAAAAGGAGGCGAAGTAGAGAGGCGTTTTTTGGCAGGGTCGCCTCATTGATAATCTTACTTTGTTGCAACACACCTCTTGTACCCTTTGGTGAGTCATCTGCTATTGCTTCGGACAACTCTAAAACCTTTCATCTGGCTTCAATCACTTCTAAACGCCAACGCCACACTGCATTCATTATCTACTTTCCTCTCCAATTGCTCCATCTGCGCTGTAGATTGACGGGATTGGATGAATGTTTCCATTCCTGCGGCACTCTCCTCTCTCTCCCACTCGGTTCCTTCCTCGTATCAATAACCTCCTCCTACACCCGGCATCTGAAGCCACTCAAGTCGTTCGCTGATCATTTCAATCTGCCGTTCACCGACGGGGCCTGCTGACTGCATAGCCACAGCACGCACAACCGTTCCCTCTCACATCATCATCATCATCATAGGCCGTCCCTCGGAATCAAGGAAGACTTGCTTCCACTCCTAAAGTGAGTTGTTTGGTGGCTGAACAGTCCAATACGAGAGCCACAGACCCTATCGCAGGTGGGACAGACATTCGTCGGGGGAAGGGGATGGGGGGGGGGGGGGTGGCTGTAGCTCTGATTTACCGCACGCTCCTTCCGCTGCCTGCGCCTGGCCTCTTCACGCTCGCGGCGTTGAGATTCGAAGAGCTTAGCGCCCTCCCGGATGCACTTTCTTCACCTAGGGCGGTCTTCGGCCAGGATCTCCCAGGTGTCAGTGGTGATGTCACACTTCACCAGGGAGACTTTGAGGGTGTCCTTGTAACATTTCCGCTGCCCACCTTTGGCTCGTTTGCCATGAAGGAGCTCCGCCTAGAGCAATTGCTTAGGGAGTTTCGTGTCTGGCATGCGAACGAAGTGGCTGTGATATATTCACAGAGCACAGCACATACAGCTTCCTAACATGGCAGGTAGCTCTCTCGGAAGTCTCCGGAATCTGCCTGGTTCTGTTTATTATTAACCCTGCACTTGCAGTACACAGTACGTCCACATCGAGTGTGGAGCTACAAACATTACAAGCTTATAGACATTACAGTGGCCTGCCCAGCGAAGCTGATCGAGTGTAGTCAGTGCTTCAATGCTGGGGATGTTAGCCTGGGCGAGGACACTGATGTTGGTACGTCTGTCCTCCCAGGGGATTTGCATGATCTTGCGAGACATCGTTGATGATATAGCTCCAGCGACTTGATGTGTCTTCTGTACATCGTCCATGCCTCTTGATCCATACAGGAGGGCGGGTATTACTACAGCCCTGTAGACCATGAGCTTTTGGAGGTAGGTTTGAGGGCCTGGTCTTCGAACACTCTTTTCCTCAGGCGGCCGAAGGCTGCACTGGTGCACTAGAGGCGATGTTGAATCTCCACATCAGTGTCTGCCTTTGGTTGACAAGAGGCTCCCGAGGTATGGAAAATGGTCCACGTTGTCGAGGGCCGCGCCATGAATCTTGATGACGGGTGGTGGGGGGGGCAGTGCTGTGCGGTGAGGACAGGCTGGGGGAGGACCTTTGTCTTACGGATGTTAAGCGTAAGGCCCATGCTTTCATATGCCTCAGTGAATATATCGACTATATCCTGGAGTTCAGCCTCTGTGTGAGCAGACGCAGGCGTCGTCCGCGTACTGCAGCTCAACGACGGAGCTTGGGGTGGTCTTGGACCTGGCCTGGAGACGGTGAAGGTTAAACAGCTTCCCACTGGTTCTGTAGTTTAGTTCCTCTCCAGCGGGGAGCTTGTTGACTGAGGTGGAGCATGGCAGCGAGGAAGATTGAGAAGTGGGTTGGGGCGATGACGCAGCCCTGTTTGACCCCGGTCCGAACGTGAATTGGGTCTGTGATGGATCCGCTGGTAAGGATCACGGCCTGCATGTCGTCGTGGAGCAGGAAAAGGATGTTGACAAACTTTCGGGGCATCCAAAACGGAGGACGCTCCATAAGCCCTCACGGTTGACACTGTAAAAGGCCTTTGTGAGACCGAAAAAGGCCATGTATAAGGGCTGGCCCTGCTCCCTGCATTTTTCCTGCAACTGTCGTGCTGCAAAGATCATGTCCTTTGTTCCCCGTAGGGGACGAAATCCGCACTGTGATTCCAGGAGAAGGCGATTGAGGAGAACTCTAGCGACAACCTTCCCAGTGGTTGAGAGCAGAGAGATTCCCCTGCAGTTGCCGCAGTCAGATTTGTTCCCCTTTTTAAAAATGGACATGATCACTGCATCGGAAATCTCCCGGCATGCTTTCCTCCCTCAGAGAGATGAGGTCATGTATCTGTGTTAATAGCACCTCTCCGCCATATTTTAACGCCCCAGCAGGAATTCCATCCGCACCCGTAGCCTTGTTATTCTTGAGCTGTTTTATGGCTTTGCCGACCTCGTGCAGCGTTGGGGTTTCACCGAGGTGGTGGTGGGTCGCATGCTGCGGGATGGAGTTGAAAACACTCAAGTCACAGGCAGAGTCTCGATTGAGGAAATCTTCAAATTGCTCCTTCCAGCGGGCCCCGACAGCTTCGGTGTCCTTCAGGAGTGTTTCCCAGTTCTTGGCCAGGAGTGGGGTGGAGCCTTGGGAGTTTGGACCGTAGGTGGCCTTGGCTGCGATGAAGAATCCTCGCACATCATCGTTGTCGGCCAGCTGCTGTATCTCCTGTGCTTCCTCCATCCACCACCTGTTCTTTAGGTCCCGGGTTTTTTGTTGGACCTCAGCCTTGAGCCATCTGTAACGTTGCTCTGCAGCTCCCGAGTTGGGTTGTTACTTGAGATTCAGAAATGCTCTGCCCTTATGATCTATTAGTTCTTGGATCCCCTGATCAGGACTGGTTTGATGAAAATGGTGTTTGCTGGTTGAGTGACCAAGTGTCTCTTCACAGGCACTGGTTATGGAGGGCAGACCAAGCGCTGTGGGCATTGAGCGTCTCAGGGTCATCAAGGCATGCCAGAATGGCTGTGAGGCGCTGGCTGTATAGGGCTCTCTTAGCTGGGTCTTTGAGTGCCCCGGTATTAACTTTTTTGCGGCACTGCTTCCACTGCCCTCTGCGCTTTGGGGCTATGTTAATATTGATGACGGATCAGATTTGGTTTAGAGGGGATTTGAGGGGAAATTTCTTCACCCAGAGGGTGGAGGAGGCTGGAACTAATCACAACCTTTCCCTCTCACATCATCTCCGCCTGCAAACCCTTCACTAGAGAAGTGAAGAGCATCATCGTTCAGTTCTTCAAAGATATAGTAGTCTCAATTTATTTGAAACAGGTTAACCTCTAATTGGAAAACATGGGTACTTTTCTCCGTCGCTCTTTGCCGGTTGAATGGACTACGATTGCCCTTACCTTCAATGGCTCCATCTGTGGTCCTGCGCTTTCTGTTGGCATTCTTGGTTTACATCACCTCCTCTAACCGTAATTATAACTTCCATGTTTAAAACACTGGTTAGGCCACAGCTGGAGTACTGCGTGCAGTTCTGGTCACCACATTACAGGGAAGATGTGATTGCACTAGAGAGGTTACAGAGGCAATTGACAAGGATGTTGCCTGGACTGGGAAATTTTAGCAATGAGGAAAGACTGGATACACTGGGTTTGTTTTCTTTGGGACAGAGGAGGCCGTAGGGAGAACTTATTGGGGTGCATAAAATTATGAGAGGCCTAGGTGGATAGGAAGGACCTATTTGCCTTAGCAGAGTGTTCAACAACCAGGGGGCATAGATTTCAAGTAATTTGTAGGAGGTTTGGAGGGGATTTGAGGGGAAATGTCTTCACCCAGAGGGTGGTGGGGGTCTGGAACTCACTGCCTGAAAGGGTGGTAGAGGCAGAAACCCTCACCACATTTAAAAATTAATTGGCTGTGCCGTAACCTACAGGGCTGCAGACCAAGAGCTGGAAAGTGGGATTATGGATAGCTCTTTGGGGGCCGGCACAGACACGATGGGCCGAATGGCCTCTTTCCGTGCTGTAAATTTCTATGATTCTATGATGTCTCCTCCGTTGCTGAGCAGCTTGAAGAACCTCTCGTGCCAAACACTTCTTTTCTCCTTTACCACTCAGACTTCGATATTACTCCCGTAACAAACGGGAAACGGGTTTTAAAAAAAAGTACCAAAATCAAAATGGCATAATCAATGCAAGTACCACTGACGGTAACCTTTGGAGGGTTCTGGAGACACCACAATCCTGGCACGGAGTTGTTCAGACTTAGAGAAAGATAAATAGAAACGAAGACTTGCATTTATATAGCGCCTTTCACGACCACTGGACGTCTTAAAGCGCGTCACAATCAACTAAGTACTTTTGGAGTGTAGTCACCGTTCTAATGTGGGAAACGCGGCAGGCATTCTGCGCACAGCAAGCTCCCACACACAATGTGAT
The DNA here is from genome assembly GCF_044704955.1 of Pristiophorus japonicus. NCBI lineage: Eukaryota > Metazoa > Chordata > Chondrichthyes > Pristiophoridae > Pristiophorus > Pristiophorus japonicus. The sequence continues at coordinate 48,248,001 of NC_091998.1, forward strand.
AATGACCAGATAATCTGTTTTTGTGATGGTGATTGAGGGATGAATATTGGCCAGGAGACCGGGGATAACTCCCTTGCTCTTTTTTGAAATAGTGCCACGGGTTCTTTTACGTCCTCGCCTCGAGTGCGCCTCGGCTTAATGTCTTATCCGAAAGACGGCACCTCTGACAGCGCAGCAGTCCCTCAGCACTGCACTGGGAGTGTCAGCCTAGATTTATGTGCAGATGGGCAAAATATGAGGCGGAATTCCCTCCGGTCCGCTATCGGGGTTGCAACAGTTAACGGAAATGACACAAGACCCATTGCCGATTAGTAGTCGGCCCCAGTAGGAAGCAGATGTTTGCTGACTGAGGGGGATGTACGACCCTGGGTCAGCGTGTGGTCATGTTGTAGCACGGACATGGATGCACTCGCCAACCACCTGCATCTGATGCAAGCACTGGGTCTTCTGAGCTCATTGTCCGCGGCTAAACAGCAGCACCGGTCCCCACACCAGCTTTCGGAGTGAGTACCACTGCGCGCAACGGGGATGCATTCCTGCACTGACATTGAGAGATCAGGAGTTAGAGGCCACAGCTTGCAACCCCCATAGCCGGAATAGCAGCAGGAAGGAGCTGGGGAGCAGAGAGAGGGGAGTGAGTGGGAGAGAAACAGAGTAGGAGGAGTATAGAGAGAAGAGAAGAGAGAAGAGAAGACAGTAATGAGGAGTAGAGTCAGAAAAGGAGACCAGAGAGAGAGAGAGAGAGACCAGAGAGAGAGAGAGAGAGACCAGAGAGAGAGAGAGAGAGACCAGAGAGAGAGAGAGAGAGAGAGAGAGAGAGAGAGAGAGAGAGAGAGAGAGAGAGAGACCAGAGAGAGAGAGAGAGAGAGAGAGACCAGAGAGAGAGAGAGACCAGAGAGAGAGAGAGAGAGACCAGAGAGAGAGAGAGAGAGACCAGAGAGAGAAGAGAGAAAGAGAGACCAGAGAGAGAGCGAGAGAGAGAGACCAGAGAGAGAGAGAGAGAGAGAGAGAGAGAGACCAGAGAGAGAGAGAGAGAGAGAGAGAGACCAGAGAGAGAGAGAGAGAGAGAGAGAGAGAGAGACCAGAGAGAGAGAGACCAGAGAGAGAGAGAGAGAGAGAGAGACCAGAGAGAGAGAGAGAGACCAGAGAGAGAGAGAGAGAGAGACCAGAGAGAGAGAGAGAGAGAGAGAGAGAGAGACCAGAGAGAGAAGAGAGAAAGAGAGACCAGAGAGAGAGCGAGAGAGAGAGACCAGAGAGAGACCAGAGAGAGACCAGAGAGAGACCAGAGAGAGAGAGAGAGAGACCAGAGAGAGAGACCAGAGAGAGAGACCAGAGAGAGAGACCAGAGAGAGAATGAGAGAGGAGAGAGCAGAGAGAGAGAAAAAAAAAGAAAAGGAGACGGAGAAAGCGTGAGCGAGAGCGAGGGAACGCAAAGAGAGAGAGAGGGAACGCAAAGAGAGAGAGCGAGGGAACGCAAGCGAAAGAGAAAGAAAAAGACTTGCATTTATATAGCACCTTTCAGAACTATCGGACTCCTGAAAGGACTTTACAGCCAATGAAGTACTTTTGAAGTGTAGTCACTGTTGTAATGTGGGAAACACGGCAGCCAATTTGTGCACAGCAAGCTCCAGCAAACAGCAATGTGATAATGACCAGATAATCTGTTTTTGTTATGTTGTTTGAGGGATTGGCCAGGGAACGGAAAGAGACATGGAGGGAGGGAGGGAGAAGGAGAGAGAGAGAGAGAGAGAGAGAGAGAGAGAGCGAGAGAGACACACACACACACACACACACACACACACACACACACACACACACACACAGAGTAAAATGGGATCGGGTGATATGGCGAGACCGTGGGGCAGATTGGGCTTTTAATGACCTTTTCCTGTTCCTAATAATTACCTGCATATACCTTCCTAAATTAAAGCCACCTGCTTCACATCTTGCACCTTATTAAGGAACTTTTCGTGCAGAAAGCAAACCTCTGGGGTCAGAAAATCAGCTCAGTATTTGTCCGAGGGACCTACCCTGAAGGTCACTCACAAACTTAAACAACAAAGCTGACCAACTCCAACCCAGAGCTGGACTAACTGGATCAGCAGGAGAAGCCTGCACCTCCTGTCCACAAACACAGGGCAGCCCATATTCAGACACTATTTCGGTTCCCAGGAAATTATATTCTTTGCTTATAATTGCAGTCCTGCACTCAAAAACTGGCACAGAAGCTTTATAATTTGTGACGCTTCGGAGATTACTACAGTGTATAAAAATGGATCTGCATTCAACTAATGCAGAGCACGGACTGGGGAAACAAAGAAACATAGAAAATAGGTGCAGGAATACACCATTCCTTCGAGCCTGCACCACCATTCAATATGATCATGGCTGATCATGCAACTTCAGTACCCCACTCCTGCCTTCTCTCCATACCCCTTGATCACTTTAGCCATAAGGGCCACATCTAACTCCCTTTTGAATATATCCAATGAACTGGCCTCAACAACTTTCTGCGGTAGAGAATTCCACAGGTTCACAATTCTCTGAGTGAAGAAGTTTCTCCTCATTTTGGTCCTAAATGGCTTACCCCTGATCCTTAGACTGTGACCCCTGGTTCTGGACTTCCCCAACATCGGGAACATTCTTCCTGAATCTAAACTGTCAGAATTTTATATGTTTCTATGAGATCCCGTCTCATGCTTCGAAATTCCAGTGAATATAAGCCTAGTTGATCCAGTCTTTCTTCATATGTCAGTCTTGGGGGGGTGCGGGGGCAGGGGCGCTCGACCTGAAGGAAGGTTTTAAAGAGAGACCCTTCTTTCCTCTATTCAGTGCTGACTGCTGCTTCTTGGCCTTGTTTATACTCAGTCAGAGTCAGGGTTGGGCAGTTCACAATGCCACAGGAGGAGCAGAGGCAGAAACCCGATTGGAGATTGGATCTCAGCTCAAGGAGTGGCTTAGCCAGTCACGTGACATCCACAAGACTCAATAAAACCCCCAACATTTTGGGTCTAGGCCATCCACGATGAGGTATGCAGTTGTGAGCCTGGTGGATGAACTGGTAATGTGTAATGTGATTGTTAAACCTTTTGCTAATAAACCAACTAGTTCTCAATAGCAACGTGTTGCTATGAATTCTTCAGCAAGGGACCCAGGAAGCAAATACATTACATCGGGGGGGGGGGGGGGGGGGTAACTGGAGACCCCAAAATCCACGTGCTGAGCACAGTGGAACCAAGATCTGTGCCCACCCTGCTCCGTGGCACTGAACAGCAGTGAGCTGGCACATCTGCCAGCCAGGTAATACGAACACCACGCCAGCTGACACAGCGAGATAACAACCGCCTGCTGACACCCCACCCCCACATGCCCGCCACTGGTCAAATAGCCGACTGCAACTACCGCTCTATCTTCGAACGTCACTAAGAATGGCCACTTGGGAAGAGTTGCCAGAAGCAAGCCACAGTACCCGGTCTCGCACACGACTGGGAGGTCACAATCAACTAACAGCTGAATCCAACCCCTGCAGTCACTTGTGAACACACGTGACTGCAGGGGTTGGATGCTGCGGTTATTCGCATCCCGACTGAATCGAGTTCATTCCGTTAGTCGGCCTTTGTTTCTGCTGATGTTAATAATCCTTCAACTAGGCTGGAGTTTAATATTTTGATATTTCAAGTAACAGTGTGTCGATATTTGATGTCTCCAAGGTAAGAGGAGACTAATTGATGTCCGGTTACTGACTGCTCCATTTTTGATCGGGGCGGAGGAGCATTGAGAGATCGGGGCCCAGGAGCGATGTGATCGGCTCGGACAGAGAGAGGGAGAATGAAATTATTTCAGCAGCAACAGATAAAAGGACTCGAGGACTGGGTTTCAATCAAACAACTGGCCCGTGCTGCCGCAGGGTCCTCGGCTCTTCTGGCCACGAACTCACGCCTCTCCTGGGCCCCGTCATTCCACGATCCTGTCAGGGAAATTTGATGGATATTTCTACGATATAGACTGACCCACCTGGTAATGTAAACCCGTGTTGAACAATGATGTGCAGACCAGTCCCAGTTCGGAAGTGTTGTTTTCATGTTCCCATTTTCCTGCCCTGTTGGCAGCAGTAGTAAAACTCTCTGGTCTGGATTGTGTGTTGGAGCAGGAATTGGATCTGCTCCAGAACCATTCTCTAAACGTGTCAAACACAGGTGGCAGCAGGAAGGGGTTCCACCACCCTTTCGGGCAGTGCGTTCCAAATCATAATTCGCTGGAGGTAAAAAAATAGATATTCCCATCTCCCCCAATAAAACTTTGGCCAATCGCCTTATTTACTCGATCAAAACCCTTCATGATTTTGAATACCTCTATCAAAACCCCCTTATCTTTCTTTGCTCCAAGGAGAACAATGCCAGCTTTTCTAATCTCTCCCCATAACTGAAGTTGCTCATCACCAGTACCATTCCAGTAAATTTGCACCTTTTCCAAATAATTTATTTTTAGAAAAACCTTGGCAGGAACTCCTGCCCAACCCCAAAGGCAGGTAGGATAATCAGCGTGCTAAACTTTGTTTCCATATCCCATTTTTTTTTTTGAAGACTTCACATCAGCGTTAACAGTATCTAGTTCATGAAAATCCCTTCTCTTTTCAAAAGCAGCGAGCTCCAACGCCCTCTCGCAGTTGTGGAGCTTGGCGTGCTGAGGGAGCTAAACTCTTGCCTCTAGATACCATCCATTACCCAGCAGTGCCCTGGCACGACTTCATTCCAACTGTGCCTGATAATCGACCTCTCTCACACATTGGCTCGATTGCTTTGGAGGCAGTTCAGAGAAGGTTCACTCGGTTGATCCCGGAGATGAGGGGGTTGACTTATGAGGAATGGTGGAGTAGGTTGGGCCTCTACTCGTTGGAATTCAGAAGAACGAGAGGTGATCTTATCCGAAACGTATAAGATTATGAGGGGGCTTGACAAGGTGGATGCAGAGAGGATGTTTCCACTGATGGGGGAGACTAGAACTAGAGAGCATGATCTTAGAATAAGGGGCCGCCCATTTAAAACTGAGATGAGGAGAAATTTCTTCTCTCAGAGGGTTGTTAATCTGTGAAATTCGCTGCCTCAGAGAGCTGTGGAAGCTGGGACATTGAATAAATTTAAGACAGAAATAGTTTCTTAAACGATAAGGGGTTAAGGGGTTATGGGGAGCGGACAGGGAAGTGAAGCTGAGTCCATGATCAGATCAGCCTTGATCTTACTGAATGGCGGAGCAGGCTCAAGGGGCCATATGGTCAACTCCTGTTCCTATTTCTTACGTTCTTATGTTCTTATAACTATCCCAGCCAGGTCTCCGACTGAAGATCAGTGATTGGCACTGTTACTGCTCCATTTCCAGAGGAGGCAGGAATGGGAGGGAATGCTTTCAATGATCAACACTCCATCAAGGTAGCCAATTTGCAGAGAAGGTTTTCTCATTATATAAATGAGGGTGATGCATGCAAGTATGTTCCCTTCCTGTTTAACTTCCTTCTCCATCCTTCCCATCTACAAAATGCGAACACATAGATAATCCATACAACCCCACCCTTCTTTTATTCCTCCATGAAAACTGCTTTCAAGGACTCCATTTCCTCTTTTGTGCCAAAGCATTTTCCCTCAACAACTCGAAAAAGCCCAAGTCACTGCACAGACTTAAATCTCGCTCCCACGCCTGGAGGAGATTCCTGCAGAATATCACTCGCACATTTGAAGAGACGCCTGTCTAATCTCTCTCGCATCCCTACGCAGGATATAAGAATAACTACTAGGGGGTCAAGAGGTATGGCGAAAAAGCAGGAATGGGGTACTGAAGTTGCATGTTCTGCCATGAACTCATGAACTCATTGAATGGCGGTGCAGGCTAGAAGGGCCGAATGGCCTACTCCTGCACCTATTTTCTATGTTTCTATGTTTCTATAAGCTGGAGACCCCAAGGTGGGCTTTACTTTATTCCCCGTGTCACACACACACTTACTTTCTTGGCCCCAATTTATTGATGCAACTATGGTGTGTGCTCTTCTGATCTTCTAAACTCCAATGCGCTCCTCCTCCTTGCATCCTCACTACTGTTGGAAGTCAAAACTCAATGTGCTGTCTACCTCAGGCCACTCTCTCCTTCTCCAACTGAGTCTATCCCAAGACATCATCCCTCTGGAACTCCACACCTCGCGCAGCCCTCCCGCCTCCCCCATTGACATGTTTTTTTTAAATCCAGGCTTGGCGTCATCTAATCAGTGCTGCCTGATTGAGATCATCTCCTCTATTTTTAACCTGGCTGATGTCTTGCATTCTGAGCACACAGGTTTACATAAGAATTAGGAGCAGGAGTAGGCCGTATGGCCCCCTCGAGCCTGCTCCGCCATGCAATAAGGTCACGGATCACCATCGACTTCAGCACTTCCCTGCCTGATTGCCCTAGCATCCAAAAATCCATCTCACCTTTGAATATACTCAACGACTGAGCATCCACAGCCCTCTGGGGCAGAGAATTCCAAAGATTCACCGCCCACGGACTGAAGAAGTTCCTCAGTTATTGTTTTCTTTTCGTATATAAACAGATTTCTTTCCAACTTCCCCAAATATGGGTTTGGGCTCCTGCCCAAGGGGTGAGGTCATCTGTGAGGCCTTAAATAAAAAAAAACGTACAAACATTCGATGCAGAAAGACAGGCTCCCAGGCTCCACTCACCATTGTGGCTCACGGTCTTGCGCGGCACTGTATTCCAGCCAGTGGCCTGGGCGAGCTGAAGGAGTGCCATGATCAGCACACTGCGGGCGAGGGGACAGGATCCGCCACTGGCCATCTCTTCCGTCCCTCCAGGGAGCCCTTTATGGTCTCGGTCTATCCTTCGATGCTCCCTCAAAACGTTCTGGTCACCACTGCAACAGTTAGGAAAACAGGAGGTGAGTTCTGGGTGATGATCTCGCCCGCTGTCCCAACAGCGCAGTGACTGCGGAGTGGGAAACGGGTGAGTACCAACTGAGAGAAAGGACGGGGAAAGATTTTGGGTTGAAATTGTTTTTTTTTTTAAATTAACGACGCCCGTTACCGCCAGCGATGAGCGGCAAACGGGCGGCAAAGATCTACCGTCGGCAGTAAAATGCTGTCCGCACCGCCAGGGAAATTCAGTTGGGGTCGAGGCGCCAAGGAGGTTACGCTGCACCGTCTAACGCCACCGACGCGGTGACGTCATCCCGCGCACAACGCCCCCTTGGCGCCGCTCCCGCGATATTTGCTTTCAATGCCGGCCTCCCAGGCAGGCGCTCGTACAGCCTGAAAAAAAGTGGTCAAAGCACAGCGGGTCTCGGACGCAATCTCCCAGAGAGCACGGTCAGTGTTCTTACCCATTTATTTATTTCTGCATTTTTCCTTCAGTTGTAACAGTGGGGAAGTGTGTGTGTGTGCGCGGGCCGGAGAAATTTGAGTTTGTTTTTCCTTCCAGTTTTTTTTCCACCTAGCATGGCGGCAGCCTCCCGTTGTGGGCCTCCTGAGCTCCTGCCCGAGGGGGAGTGTGCAACACCACCTTTTAGCGCTGCTCTCTCATCTTTGGGCGTTAAAACTGAATTTGGCAATTTGAGCCTGCACCCAACACCTGGCGGTTAAATCAGCTCTCAGGTGGTGGCACCGCCTCAAAAACAGCCATAACCAATTTCGACCCCTCAATATCTAAATGGGAAGGTCCATCGAGCCCGTCCCATGATGCCACGGTGCAACCTTGTGCCCAATCGCTTCCCACATCTCCCGGTCACACAATAACTTAGGAGAGACAAAGAGGAAATCAAAGAAAGAGTCATACAGCACAGAAGGAGGACATTCAGCATCATCGTGTCCCGTGCCTGCTCATTGGTAGAGCTCTCCAATTAGTCCCACTCCCCCCTGCTCTTTCCCCATTGCCCTGCGAATATTTCCTTTACAAGTATTTATCCAACTACCATTTGAAAGTTACTACTGAATCAGCTTCCACCACCCTTTCAGGCAGTGCATCCAGATCATAGCTCGCTGAGGTAAAAAAAAATATTCCCATCTCCCCCAATGAAACTTTGGCCAATCGCCTTATTTACTCGACCAAAGCCCTTCATGATTTTGCACACCTCTATCAAGACCCCCTTATCTTTCTTTGTTCCAAGGAGAACAATGCCAGCTTTTCTAATCCCTCCCCATACCTGAAGTCGCTCATCACCAGTACCAGTCCAGTAAATTTGCACCTTTTCCAAATAAATTTGTTTTTTAGTTAAAATCTTGGCAGGGAACTCCTGTCCAACTCCAGGAGCCAGAGTAACCCAATGTTCCGATGGCCAGCCACCCCACATAACAAATAGGAGCAGGAGTCGGCCAACTGGCCCCTCGAGCCTGTGCCACCATTCAATAAGATCATGGCTGATCCGATCATGGACTCAGCTCCACTTCCCCGCCCGCTCCCCCATAACCATTTACTCCCTTTTCACTCAAAAATCTGTCGATCTCCGCCTTAAATATATTCAATGACCCAGCCTCCACAGCTCTCTGGGGCAGAGAATTCCACAGATTTACAGCCCTCCGAGAAGAAATTCCTCCTCATCTCAGTTTTAAATGGGCGACCCCTTATTTTGAGACTACGTCCCCTAGTTTTAGTTGCCCCCATGAGTGGAACTATCCTCTCTGCCTCCTCATTATCTTAGAAGTTTCAATAAGATCACCTCTCATTCTTCTGAACCCCAATGTGTATCGACCCAACCTACCCTCATAAGTCAACTCCCTCATCTCCGAAATGAACCTTCTCCGAACAGCCTCCAATGCAAGTATATCCTTTCTTAAATATGGATATACTTGCATTTTCCAAATGGAAACTGCCCCTTCGTTCAAGTACTTGTCCAGCAGTCCCAGTGCCACCCTATGGGTCTCAGTGCTGGCCTGCAATTAAACTGCCCTCTTGGGTCTGCTCGGTACAGAGCCACTCCAGGTGGCACCTCCAGTCACCGGACCCTTGGACTTTGAATCAATGGTGCTGTCAGGGCGAGGCAGCGAGGTCTGAGAGACAACACGCAGACAGGTGCGGGCTCGGTAAACATTACGATCAGTCCCCAGCTCAGCCAATCCCGAATCCCAATTGAGCACTCTATGACAAGCGAATGAATCCACAGCAGTGAGATCACTCCTATCATTAGGCCCCTCGTCCTTTGCAACATGGTGAGCAGGTCCCAGAGGAATCGCATCATTCCTCCCCAGTCGCCATGGCGTATTGCAGGTATGTTAGATCATGGCCTGTTCCCAATTACATCATCTCGATGCTCCGATGGGGAATCCGCAATTGCCCCAGAATTCATAGCGTGTCGCAGCACGGTGGCCCACCAGCCTTATAATGAGCATGGGGAGTTCCAAATAGAAATAGCTGAATAAAACTCACAGGCCTGTAAAAGGTCCACTGGGCAAATGTTAAAGAGTGTACAGCATAGAAACAGGGTCATTCAGCCCAACAGATCCATGCCAGCATTTATGCTCCACATGAGCCCCCTCCCACCCCATCAGCTCATCCCTTTCTCCCTCGTGTTTATCCAGCTGCCACTTAAATCCATCGATACTATTCGCCTCAACCACTCCCTGTGCTAGCGAGTTTCACATTCTCACCCGGTCTCTGGGCAAAGAGGTTTCTCCTCAATTCCCTATTGGATTTATTACTGACTATCTTATATTTATGGCCTCTACTTTTGGATTTCTCCATAAGTGGCAACACCTTCTCTACATCTACTCTATAAAACATTTCCATAACTCTTAAAGACTAAGGTCACCCCTCAGTCTTCTATTTTCCAGAGAAAAAAGCCCAGCCTGTTCACCCTTTCCTGATGGGTATATCCTCTCAGTTCCGCGATTATTCTTGGGAATCTATTTTCCCCACAGTCTCCAATGTCGCTATAGGCTTTTTATAACATAGAGCCCAGAACTGTGCATGGTACTCCAAGTGTGGTCTAACCAAGGTTCTATATAAGTTTAACATAACTTCTCTTATTTTAATTCTGGACCTCTAGAAATGAACCCCAGCGCTTGGCTTGCTTTCTTTGTGACCTTATTAATCTGTGTTGCTACTTTTAGTGATGGGCACCTGTACCCCCAGATCCCTTTGCTCCTCTAGCCTAATAGGATTCTTATTATACAATGTACCTCTGCGCAATACAGACTACGATGGTCATTCACGCCACACAAGTACCAGCCAATGACCATCTCCAACAAGCGAGACTCCAACACCTCTTCACATTCAATGGCATTACTATTGACGAATCCGCCACCATCAACATCCTGGGCCTCACCATGGACTAGAAACTTAACTGGACTAGCCACATAAATACTTTGGCAGCAAGAGTAGGTCAGAGGCTGGGTATTCTGCAGTGAGTGTCTCACCACCTGACTCCCCAAAGCCATTCCACCATCTACAAGGCACAAGTCAGGAGTGTGATGGAATATTCTCCACAAGAAGCTCGACATCATCCAGGGCAAAGCAGCCCGCTTGATCGGCACCCCATCCACCACTTTCAACATTCACTCCCTCCACCACCGGCGCACCCTGGCTGCAGTGTGCACCGTCTACAAGATGCACTGCAGCAACTCACCAAGGCTTCTTCGACAGCACCTCCCAAACCCGCGACCTCTACCATCTAGAAGGACAAGGGCAGCAGACGCGGGGGAACACCACCACCTCCACGTTCCCCTCCAAATCACACAGCATCCTGACTTGGAAATATATCGGCCGTTCCTTCATCGTCGCTGGGTCAAAATCCTGGAACTCCCTCCCTAACAGCACTGTGGGAGCACTTTCACCACACGGACTGCAGCGGTTCAAGGCGGCAGCTCACCACCACCTTCTCAAGGGCAATTAGGGATGGGCAATAAATGCTGGCTTTGCCAACGGCGCCCACATCCCATGAATGAATATATAAAAAAAAGATCGATGCCTGGTCTGTGCTATCTCAATGAAGACACCAATAGGGTTCTTACACTTCACCTCAAGGGTCCTGCCCGGGGGGGACGAGGGGGCAGGGGAAAGACACTGACCCTACCCTGGGACGCTAATGAATCAACTGGCCTGTACGTGCGTCTGCGGATGTCAGGTGAGGGGAAGATCTGGCTCAGCAGTGATAACACTCACAGTCAAATAGCTTGCAGGCATTCAGCATCTTTATTACTTCTAGACGGGACTATTCCAACACATTCCTGGCTGGCCTCCCACATTCTACTCGATGTAAACTAGAGGTGATCCAAAACTCGGCTGCCCAGTGTCCTAACTCGCACCAAGTTCCGCTCACCCATCACCCCCTGTGCTCGCTGACCTGTATTGGCTCCCGGTTAAGCAACGCCTCGATTTCAAAATTCTCATCCTCGTTTACAAATCCCTCCATGGCCCTCACCCCTCCCTATCTCTAATCTCCTCCAGCCCCACAAACCCCCGAGATGTCTGCGCTCCTCTAACTCTGCCCTTCTGAGCATCCCTGATTATAATCGCTCAACCATTGGTGGCCATGCCTTCTGTTGCCTGGGCCCCAAGCTCTGGAACTCCCTGCCTAAACCTCTCTATCCTCCTTGAAGATGCTCATTAAAACATACCTCCTTGACCAAGCTTTTGGTTACCTGCGCTAATTTCTACTTGTGCGGCTCGGTGTCCATTTTTTAAAATCCCATAATACTCCTGTGATGTACCTTGGGACGTTTCACTACTTTAAGGGCACTATATAAATACAATTTGGTGTTGTTGTTGTCTTGAGCCCATGCCTGAAGAACGGCCACCGAGGAGGAGGAGCTGGACGGCGATCGACACGCGTGGCGCGCACGTGGCGTAGTGGGAGTTAACGCCTCCGGGAAAGGAAGGGAGGAAATTGCAGGTTTGTGGGGCTGGAGGACAAAAATGAGGGAGAGATAGACAGAAGAGCAGTGACTGTGTTCAAATGAGACATGGAGGTTTTCGGTGTGCTAATAAAAAAAGGTAGTTCAAGCAGCATAAATTATCATTTTAAACTCACGTAAGAACATAAGAAATAGGAGCAGGTGCAGGCCATACGGCCCCTCGAGCCTGCTCTGCCATTTAATACGATCATGGCTGATCCGATCATGGACTCGGGTCCACTTCCCTGCCCGCTCCCCATAACCCCTTATCGGTTAAGAAACTGTCCATCTCTGTCTTAAATTTATTCAATGTCCCAGCTTCCACAGCTCGCTGAGGCAGTGAACTCCACAGATTTACAACCCTCAGAGAAGAAATGGGCAGCCCCTTATTCTAAGATCATGCCCTCTAGTTCTAGTCTCCCCCATCAGTGGAAACAGCCTCTCTGCATCCTCAGAATCTTGATCATCAAGCCCCCTCATAATCTTATATGTTTCGATAACGTCACCTCGCGCACGATGCTCCCAGGCTATCAGTGACTGGTTATTGATTCAGACGATTGCTGGGTGACATTGCTGGCATTACAGGCAACAAGAAAAGAAAAGCAGGATATCGGATCGTGTCTCACTGTGGCCGGGGCACAGAGTCGGACCCCGCGGCCCACAGGACAAGCCCGTGCAAGACTCAAAACCAGAAACAGTGACTCTCGGAGTGTAGCGTACGCATCTGTGGGTATGCTCAAGGGGTTGGTAGAGCTGTTGAGTTGGGAGTGGTATAGCCAACCATGTGACGTTCACAAGACTCAATAAAACCCCAGCCAGTTGGGTTTGGGGGAATCCACGATGAGGTATGCAGTTGTGAGCCTGGTGGATGAACTGGTAATATGTAGTGTGATTGTTAAACCTTTTGCTAATAAACCAACTAGTTCTTAATAGCAATGTGACGCTATGAATTCTTAAGCAAAGAACCCAGGAAGCAAATACATTGCAAGGAGATAAACAAGGTCAAAAATATTCCGAGGCCTATTGCAGGCCGGATACGAACCTCAAGGGTTTACATAGAAACATAGAAAATAGCTGCAGGAGTAGGCCATTCAATATCATGGCTGATTTTGCACTTTAGTACCCCATTCCTGCTTTCTCTCCATACCCCTTGATCCCTTTAGCCGCAAGGGTCACATCTAACTCCCTTTTGAATATATCCAACGGCCTCAACAACTTTCTGTGGTAGAGAATTCCACAGGTTAACCACTCTGAGTTTAATTATTGCACAAATGTAGGAGTTATATACAGTAATTCCAACTGATTTTGAAACCAAGAGACTAGTATTATTCTCTCTCCCTTCCTGCTGCCACCTGCGTTTGACACGTTTAGAGAATGGTTCTGGAGCAGATCCAATTCCTGCTCCAACACACAATCCAGACCAGAAAGTTTTACAACTGCTGCCAACAGGGCAGGGAAATGTCAACAAGAAAACGACGCTTCAGAGCTGGGACTGGTCTGCACATCATTGTTCAACACGGTTTTACATTACAAGGTGGGTCAGTCAACATCGTAGAAATATCCATCAAATAGGCCTCAAAGGATCGTGGAATGACGGGGCCCAGGAGAGGCGAGGGCCACGGGGCAGCACGGGCCCAGCCCACACTGTGCGATATGTGTGCACACTAGGTCCGTGCAGCAGAGCTGGTCTCCAGTCGCCCTGGTTAATCCTTGCCACTGGACCAAGACCTCGCTCTGTCAAGCCCGTGTGGTGGCTGGTGTGCAACGGCCACCACACGGTTAAAAAAAAATCCATGCACAGGCATCTTCCACCCTTCAGGATATAATTCAGGATCTAGAATATTAGGTCCTTCATTGAAACACCTGTAAACTCATCCCTTTTCGGTGTGGAAGAAAGTCATCCTCGATATGAGGGACTGCCTATGATGATTAAAAATATACAGCACATACAGAAGGAGGCCATTCAGGCCATCATGTCTCTAGTGGCTCCTTGAAAGATCTATCCAATTAGTTCTACAAATGTTTCCATTTCAAATCTATATCCAATTCCCTTTTGAAAGTTACGATTGAAGTGGCTTAAACCATTCTGTTGAGGCAGCGCGTTCCAGATCGTGACTGGCTGCGTAAAAAAGACATTTCCTCATCCGCTTCTTTTGCCAATGAACTGAAATCTGTGCCCGCTGCTTACCGACCCTCCTGCCACTGGAAACAGCGTCTCCCTGTTTACTCGATCAAAAACCCTCATGGTTCTGTGCACCTCGCTTCAATCTCGCCATAACCTTCTCTGCTCCAAGGCTCCAGCTTCTCTAGTCTCTCCACGTGACGGAAAATCATCATACCTCGTACCATTCAAGTAAATCTCCTCTGCACTCTTGACAAGGCCTCGACTTCCTTCCTAAACTGTGGTAACCAAAATTGGACACAATACTCCAGCTGGGGCCGAACCAGTGATTTATAATGGCTTGGCATAAGGTCTTTCCTACAACAGGAAATGTAGCCCAAACTCCTTCATTTAATTTTCTCACATATTCATTGTGAATGGAAGAGATTGCCAACCTGTAGTTCTTTTTTCCCGCCCCCCCCCCCCCCCCCGCGGGGCCCTGGTTGTTGCTGTACAGCTGGCTGCCTTCATGTGTGATTTAAATAGTCAGCACAAGTGGATATCTGATAATGCGAGGGAGGGGAATCATCGTGCCCGAACCTGTCCTCGCTGACATTCAACAGACAAGCACCTTCTTGCAGGGGTCAGGGGCATAAAGCATGGCCGATATTTTTAAAATTCGGGTCGTGGGCGTCGCTGGCAAAGCTGCCATTTATTGCCCATCCCCTAGCTACCCTCGAGAAGGTGGCGGTGAGCCGCTTTCTTGAACCGCTGCAGTCCCGTGTGGTGAAGGTGCTCCCACAGTGCTGTTAGGGAGTTCCAGGATTTTGACCCAGCGACGATGAAGGAACGGCCGATATATTTCCAAGTCAGGATGGAGTGTGACTTGGAGGGGAACGTGGAGGTGGTGGTGTTCCCATGCGCCCACTGCCCTTCTCGGTGGTAGAGGTGGCGGGTTTGGGAGGTGCTGTTGAAGATGCCTTGGCGAGTTGCTACATCTTGTAGATGGTACACACTGCAGCCACGGTGCAGTGGAGGGAGTGAATGTTTAAGATTAGCCCTGCCCCAGGTATGGGGCAGGAGGAGTGCTTTCACCCTCCCACAAAAGAAAGAAAGAATATAATAAGAAATAGGAGCAGGAATAGGCCACTTGGCCCCTCGAGCCTGCTCCGCCATTCAATAAGATCATGGCTGATCCGATCTAGGCCCCTCCTCCCCATAACTCTCGACTCCTCTGTAGTTCAAAAATCTGTCTATCACCACCGTAAATATATTCCATCACCCAGCCAATGCTAAGCTTTGCCAAAGATTCTATGGAGCGTCTGGTCTTTAAACCAAGATCACTAACAGAAACAGATTATCCGGTCATTATCACATCGCTGTTTGTGGGAGCTTGCTGTGCACAAATTGGCTGCCATGTTTCCCACATCACAACAGTGACTACACTCCAAAAAGTACTTCATTGGCTGCAAAGCGATTAGGGGCGTCCGGAGGTTGTGAAAGCCGCTATATAAATGCAACTCTTTTGAAAGTTAAACCAGGCAGGAGGGAGCTCGGTATTCAACACAGATCTTACAGCAAGATAGCTGCTCTCCCCCCTGCTCATACAATATGCTCTTTGCTTTTGAACTGTTGTCCAACAGAATCAAAGCAGTTTTCCAATGTGGTCAGGATGGTTCTCAGCAACAAAGCTAACCACAGAACAGAGTGTGTGCCCGGCCAGCTTGAGCAACGTGGCCTCGCTCACTGAGCGAAGGGCACATGCCAAGAAAAAGTCTCGCTGTCCAAATGTTAAATACACCGCTCGTTGGCCAAGAAAGCCCCGCTGATTGCTACCTGGGGCACTGCCCATCGCTCAATCTGCACTCCGCTGGGCGATGGGCCGGCACAGGAGCAGGGGCAGGGGCTGCTTCGACTGGCCTCAGCACCCTAGGCTCGGGGTCAGCCAGGAATCCCGCTTCCCGCTCCCAACCTGCCGGAACGCGTGCAGACCTTTGGTGGGAATGGGCCTGAGCTCGGAGAGCGTGACCCACACCGTCCAATAACTGAACGACATCGGGGCCACAGAGTGAAGGGTGGCTCCTTGGATGGAATGCTGGGAGCGTGGTGCGTATCCTTGGAAACGGAACTCAGCAAGAGGTAGGACCATCGGGAACATGGAATATTATGGGGTGTGGCGGGGGGTGGGGTTTAAAAATGAAAGCCTGGCATCCTGTAAGCCGAGTCGCTCGATCTTGCTCCCTCCCATCCCCTCGTCCTCCGGCCTTCAGGTGGCAGCTGTGGCTCAATGGGTAGCACACGCGCCTCGGAGTCAAAACAGAAGAACTAGGAAGAGGAGGAGGCCAGTTGGCCCCTCGAGCCTGTTCCGACGCCAGTGGGTTCAGGTCCCACTCCAGGAACTTGAGCACAAAAATCCAGGCTGACACTCCCAGTGCAGTGCTGAGGGAGCCCCGCACTGTCAGAGGTGCCGTCTTTCAGATGAGACGTTAAACCGAGGTCCCGCCTGCTCTCTCAGGTGGACGTAAAAGGTCCCAATGTACTATTTCAAAGAAGAGCAGGGGAGTTATCCCTGGTGTCCTGGGGCCAATATTTATCCCTCAATCAACGACACAAACAGATTATCTGGGTCATTATCACATTGCTATTTGTGGGAGCTTGCTGTGCGCAAATTGGCTGCCGCCATCCCCACATTACAACAGTGACTACACTCTAAAAGGTACTTCATTGGCTGTAAAGCACTTTGAGACGCCCGGTGGTCGTGAAAGGCGCTATATAAATGCAAGTCTCGCTGCTTTCCTCTTGAAAAAGAGATGGCTGACCTTATACAGGACTTCAAAATTATGAAAGGTTTTGGTAGAGTAGACACACAGAGAGAATGTTTCTACTTGTGTGGGGGGCGGGCCTTGAACTAGAGGCCATCAGTACAAGATAGTCAGCAAGAAAATGCAATAGGGAATTCTGAAGAAACTTCTTTACCCGAAGAGTGGTGAGAATGTGGAACTCGCTCCCACAGGGAGTGGTTGAGGTGACTAGTGTAGATACATTTAAAGGGGAGGCTGGACAGGCAAATGAGGGAGGAGGGAATAGAGGAATAGATTTAGGGGAGGAAAGAAGGGAGGAGGCTCGAGTGGAGCACAAATGCAGGCATGGATTGTTTGGGCCGAACATTTCTCTGCTGCATATCCGAGGCAATTCTTGGAAGCATCATCAACCCATGCAGAGTGCCGTCAGCAACTGGCTGTGGCGAGCCCTCCCAATCACCAGATGTCTCCACAGGACCGACACACGTCACACGACACACAGCCAGGACTGTGGGAACTGCATCCAGGATCCTGAGCGGCCCTTATCCAAATCACGACACTCAGATTTAATTACTGGGAAAAACACGAGACAACGCTTGGTAACCTCAGAAAACTTCAGTTTTACGCCGCTGTTGGCAGCAGTCATTCAACATTTTAAAAAACACAAAGTAAGATGTTGTACCGGTGTTATTATTTTTTTTTTTATAAATACATTTCCTGACCAATGATTTGCCTTCCTCGCCTTCTCCTCAAGATGGGTCAGCCGTCGCTCACTGGGCAGCACACTCGCCTCGGAGTCAGCAGGTTGTGGGTTCGAGTCCCACTCCAGGGACTTGAGCACATAAACCTAGGCTGACGCTCCCAGTGCAGTGCTGAGGGAGCGCCGCACTGTCGGAGGGGCCGTCTTTCGGATGAGACGTTAAACCGAGGGCCCCGTCTGCTCTCTCAGGTGGATACAATAGATCCCATGGCACTATTTTGAAGAAGAGCAGGGGAGTTATCCCCGATGTCCTGGCCACACAAACAGTTTCCAGCCGGGGTCACGAGTGAGTGACTCGGGCCGAGAACCATCTCCAGCGTTACCTCTAATTTTCTTTGGCACTGCGCGAACCCTTTAAAGAAAAACATTTAGCCCTCAATCAACATAACAAAAAAATCAGCTTATCTGGGTCATTATCACATTGCTGTGTGGGAGAGCTTGCTGTGCGCAAATTGGTTGCCGCATTTCCTACATTACAACAGTGACTACACTCCAAAAGTACTTCACTGGCTGTAAAGCGCTTTGAAAGGCAATATATAAATCCAAGTCTTTCTTTTTCCAAGCTACAGATTCATTCTGTTGCATTGTTCCAGAGACTGGATGCCCTCCAGAACCACGGCCAAATCATCTTTGTGCGAGCCGAGGGCAGTGACTGGCAGCAGTGCATTCAACCACAGAGGCCATCACAGCCAGGACCCATACCCTTGGAACCCAACAGCCACACAAACAGTTTCCAGCAGGGGTCACTAGTGAGTGACTCGGGCCGAGAACCATGGCTGATCTCCGTCCGGTCTTTCCTCTAATTTTCTTTGGCACGCTGCGAACCCTTTAAAGAGAGACTTGCATTTATATAGCGCCTTTCGTGACCACTGGACATCCCAAAGCATTTTACATCCAATGAAGTACTTTTAGAGTGCAGTCACTGTTGTAATGTGGGAAACGCGGCAGCCAAAATTGCGCACAGTAAGCTCCCACAAACAGCAATGTGATAATGGACAGATAATCTGTTTTTTGTTACGTGGATTGTGGGATATAAATATTGGCCAGGACACCGGGGAGAACTCCCCTGCTCTTCTTCGAAATGGGATCTGAGGGGGCAGACGGGGCCTCGGTTTATCATCATCATGGGCAGTCCCTCGAAATCGAGGAAGACTTGCTTCCACTCTAAAAGTGAGTTCTCAGGTGACTGAACAGTCCAATACGGGAATCACAGACAGTGGTTGAAGGAAAGGGTGGGTGGGACTGGTTTGCCGTATGCTCCTTCTGCTGCCTGCGCTTGGTGACGAGACTCGAGGTGCTCAGCGCCCTCCCGGATGCTCTTCCTCCACTTAGGTCGGTCTTTGGCCTCGGTTTAACGTCTCATCCGAAAGACGGCACCTCCGACAGTGCAGCGCTCCGCTCCCTTAGCACTGCACTGCGAGTGTCGGCCTAGATTTACGTGCTCAAGTCCTTGGAGTGGGACAGAGTGCTTTGAGACGTCCGGTGGTCGTGAAAGGCGCTATATAAATGCAAGTCTTTCTTTTTCTTTGCTCTGATCTCTCGGCCGTTTTCTCCCATTCCTTTCCCAGACGCTCTCGGGCTTGTGTAGCGGGGCCGCCAGTTGCCGCACAATGCTGAGCACCACGCCCAATAATACCCACCTTGTGCAAGGTACCAGATGATCGCCAGTGCCCCGGGAGCTGAGCCCAGCAGGAGTCCGACAACATCGGAAGGGGAGGGGAGAAACCGGGAAGAATTAAAAGCACCAAATTGCAGCCATGAGCAATCAGGAATCCAGTCGGTTGTAATTAAAAGGACAGGGGACTCCATTCAGTCTGCATTCGTGCCCTTCAAATCGACGCTTGGTGTGTCCTCAGTTACATCTGGCTTCACTCCAGCCATTCCCTGCATTTAATTAATGCATTAAGGAAATTGACCAAACGGCTCGGTAAAAATAAAGCCCCAAATTTAGCCCAGATTGACAGCATTAATGTCTCCCTTATCGGCAAGGGTTCCGACATAAAGCGATTTCAGACAGTCTCAGTCCAGTTCTTAGCGGACCCGACACGGAATTATCCTCAATCCAGCAGCAAGTTAAGTCTCAAGCCTCTGCGAACGATTGCTGTGGTAAATGCGCAGAGAAGGGGTCGGAGGTTGGAACTGAGGCGCGTTGCTGGTGCAGAGTCGTTGGGGCTTTGCTCTGCACCTAACCCACGTTGACCGGAACAATGTAGGGGAAGGGCTCCCTTGGACGGAGCTTTACTCTGCGTCTAACTCCGTGCTGTACCTGCCCTGGGCGTGTTTGATGGGACAGTGTAGAGGGAGTTTTACTCTGTATCTAACCCCGTGCTGTACCTGCCCTGGGAGTGTTTGATGGGACAGTGTAGAGGGAGCTTTACTCTGTATCTAACCCCGTGCTGTACCTTCCCCGGGAGTGTTTGATGGGACAGTGTAGAGAGAGCTTTACTCTGTATCTAACCCCGTGCTGTACCTTCCCCGGGAGTGTTTGCTGGGGAGTGTAGAGGGAGCTTTACTCGGTAAGTGACCCGCGCTGTATTGGGCCGAGGTGGGCCTTGTGTACCAAACAACTCGGCATGGAACGAGGAACAAAGCCAAAGCTGCCGCTGCAGATCAACATGACTGCTGCTGCAGATCAACATGACTGCTGCTGCAAAGTGTGGACATTTGGGAGGAGTGGCTGCGATGCCCCTGCAGTTGAATACCCTGCCAGCACTCGCTGTCTGGCGGCACACACAAAAGGAACCCGAGAAACATGCAGGGATCCTCAGGACCATCACTGCAGTCACTCCTGATAGCTGCGGCACCTTTCCACATTGGGCAATGTACCCATTGACCGAGATATCAGCCCGCCTCCGAGAGCGTGTGGTATGCGCGGGTGAGGGTTGGGGGAAGGCGGTGAACCCACGCACCCCAATGACACGCGGCTCAGCGTCAACGTGATTTATACCAAGTCATACACTCGGAGGGGAATTCGACCCAAGTTTCCCTTCCTGTATTGTAGCCGAACCGGTGTTTCTTGCTCTACAGGAAGCTCGGGTTTGCAAACCGTGCGAAGTTCACCTTGGATACGCAGCCCCAAACACGTGCTGATAACCTGCAACAACAAAACAGACCAACTACGGGAGGGGCTGGCTCAGTGGACACTGATTGCCGGAAGAAATCCCCGCCCTTGCCTCAGCTCATCTGCTGCCGAAGCCCTCATCCGTGCCTTTCTTACCCCTCGACTGGACTATTCCAACGTACACCTGTCTGGCCTCCCACATTCTACCCTACATAAACTAGAGGCGATCCAAAACTCGGCTGCCCATGTTCCAACTCGCCCCCAAGTCCTGCTCACCCATCACCCCATGTGCTCGCTGACCTACATTGGCTCCCAGTTAAGCAACGCCTCGATTTCAAAATTCTGATCCTAGTTTTCAAATCCCTCCATGGCCCTCGCCCCCTCCCTATCTCTGTAATCTCCTCCAGCCCCACAACCCCGGAGATGTCTGCACTCCTCTAATTCTGCCCTCGAGCATTCCTAATTATAATCCCTCCACCATTGGCGGCTATGACTTCTGTTGCCTGGGCCCCAAGCTCTGGAATTCCCTGCCTAAACCTCCCTTTCAAGAAGCTGCTGAAAACCTGCCTCTTTGAACAAGCTTTTGGTGATCTCCCTAATTTCTCCTTATGCGGCTCAGGGGTCAAATTTTTTTATCTCATAATATTCCCGCGAAGCTTCCCTGCGACGTTTCCCTACGGTAAAGGTACTATATAAATGCAAGTTGTTTTTGTTGTTGTTGAAGTAAGGTTACAGGATACTGACGGCGGGAAGGGGGATTGGGGGGTTAAGGGGGGGGGGGCGCAGCGGGGGAGGTTATGAGACACGGACAAAGAAAGAAGCAGATTGGGTTATTACACAATTAGTGCAGGCTGTTAACTTGTTCTCTTGCAAAGTGCTTTGCAAATCACACTCTGCCACGGAAATGACATGGCTGGGTGAAAGGGCCCCCTCCTGGAAGTGATAAGGCCTCGCACCACACGTCCGCACCCCCCCACTCCTCCCTCCCAAACACCCGGGAGTGTTGGGACCTGTCCCCACCCCCACATGAGCAGAAACTCTAAGATTCAACTTCGAACTGCAAATGTAAGATCTCAGCCCCTCACTCATTCCGAAATATCTATTATTCAGTATCTACTCTTATATAATTAGGCCGACACCCCCAGTGCAGTGCTGAGGGAGTGCTGCACTGTCGGAGGTGCCGTCCTTCGGACGAGAGGTTAAACTGAGGCGCCGTCGCCCTCTCAGGTGGACGGAAAAGATCCCATGACACTGAAGAGCAGGGGAGTTATCCCCGGTATCCTGGACCAATATTTATCCCTCAAATCGACGAAACGAAAACAAATTAACTGGTCATTATCACATTGCTGTTTGTGACGGAGGAGCGGTGAGAGATCGTGGCGGAGGTGCGGCAAATAAGGGTGCGCGGCCTAGATGAGCCGAGGGCCCAGGGGCAGCACGGGCCAGCCCACACTGCGACATGTGTGTACACCAGGTCCATGCAGCAGAGCAGGTCTCCAGTCGCCCTGGTTAATCCTTGCCACTGGACCAAGACCTAGCTCTTGTCAAGCCCATACGGTGGCTGATGTACAACGGTCACCACACGTTAAAAAAATCCACGCACAGGCATCTTCCACCCCTTCAATTGGAGTTCAGGACTGGAAAATTGGGTCCTTCATTGAAACACCTGTGCTGTTAGTGGGAGCTTGCTGTGCGCAAATTGGCTGCCGCGTTTCCCACATTACAACCGTGACTAAACTCCAAAAGTACTTCATTGGCTGTAAAGCGCTTTGGGACGCCCGGTGGTCATGAAAGGCGCTATATAAATGCAAGTCTTTATTTTCTTTTATATATCCGTAATTCTGTGTCTAAACTCTCGAGACCACTCGATTAGATTCCAGCCTGCAACTCATGCCCGTGTGTCCATTATTCTATTTGTCAACCGTTCCAACCCCTTGATTAGATTGAAGCTTGTGACTTCATCCTGCCTTTTAAATGTATTGAATATTATATATTGACTGAATTGTGATCCCGCTGAGCAATCACTTGGGGGGGGTGGGGAAAAGAGAGAGATTCAGTGTCTGGAGAGAATCCGTTGTACAAATGTTCCGATACATTTGCAGCAGGAAGTGATTGATAACGCTTTTATTTAATTTCTTGCCAGTCCAATTACGCTCTCCAACTCGCTCACTCACCCGGACGCCCCGAGGCAGCTGCTGGAAGCTCAGGCAGGATGCATCACACGGGCACAGAGCTGGGGCTGACTACGCGAGCCGGTGACGGAGGAGAAGGAGGAGGGGAGGGGGGGGGGGGGGTGATCCATTTGACATTCAGCTGCTCGCGAGTGTCAGCGCAGCTGTTGCGCACATCTGTCCGAAGCTGAAGCTCGAAAAGAACGGACAGTGACGCGATTGAGAACGGCGCGGGAGTCGGGAGGGGGGAAATTGAGAGGAAGAGGAGGAAGAAAGGGTCTCGGAATGACCCCGCGCATAAATCCCACTGCAGTGAAACCAAGCCACTCGCTGCTGATTACTTGCAGACGTCGCCAACAAAGGTGGCTTTTGTTTAATTTCCCTCCCTCACATGTTAAGCATTACCGTATGAAACGGCTGTTATATTGCACGGCCATTCAAAAAAAAGCAAAGCACTTTTCAAAGGGATTTGATGTCAGTGGGGTCTTTTTCTGCTCCCACCCATCCCCTGTTTTCCCTGAAGGTGCTGATGTTCACTGAGGTACACTATCAGCTGTGCCTCAGTGGGCAGCACCCTCGCCTCGGACTCAGAGGTTGTGGGTTCAAGTCCCGCTCCAGCGACCCGAGCACAGATATCTCCACTGACACTCTCAGTGCAGTGCTGAGGGAGCCCCGCACTGTCGGAGGTGCCGTCTTTCAGATGAGACGTTAAATCGAGGCCCTGTCTGCCCTCTCAGGTGGATGTAAAAGATCCCATGGCACTATTTCAAAGAAGAGCAGGGGGAGTCCTCCCCGGTGTCCGTCCTGGGGCCAATATTTATCCCTACAATCAATTTCACTAAAGCAGATTATCTGTTCATTATCACATTGCTGTGTGTGGGAGCTTGCTGTGCGCAAAACTGGCTGCTGCATTTCCCACATTACAACAGTGACTACACTTCATAAAGTACTTCATTGGCTGTAAAGCGCTTTGGGACATCTAGTGGTCGTGAAAGGCGCTATATCAATGCAAGTCTCTCTTCCTTTCTTTACAGTTTCACAGGAAACCAGTAACTCTCCAGTCCCTCGCTCGCTGAACTTGGGAAGCTTTATTCCATGCGAGGCGAGGCACTCAGCACCCACAGAACTTCTGCACTGGGTGGCGCTGAATCAGTGGTTTTTAAACATGCAGCCAAGACGATGGCATCTCCTCGCTCGAGGATGCAGTCTATCCCCGCAACAAAGAAATGGCAGCTCCCCCGCAGGGCCACTGTTGGAATTGCAGCCCCCCCCTCCCCCTTCTGGTAGAGACTTAGAAGGTCCAAAGTTCGACCCCTGGCCAGCTTATCTCCGCCAAGAGAGGGAGCAGCTCGACAACTAGCCTCCGCATTCCTGGGCTAAGGAAGGGCTTAAAACAATAATTAGCCAATGTATCCATTTCCAGTCACTGTCCAGTGCTCCCTGCTGTCAAGCTCGTGTGGGCAACGGTGGGATTGGCTTAGGCTCAGATCGGAGCAGGTGTGGACCATTCAACCCCAATTCTGTTAAATCACAGCCAATCTAAGCAGCTGTGGCTCAGTGGGTAGCACACTCGCCTCTCAGACAGAAGGCTGTGGGTTCAAGTCCCACTCCAGGAACCCGAGCACATAAATCTAGGCTGATACTCCCAGTGCAGTGCCGAGCGAGTGCTGCACTGTCGGAGGTGCCATCTTTTGGATGAGACGTTAAACCGAGGCCCCATCTGCTCTCGCAGGTGGATGTAAAAGATTCTGTGGCACTATTTCGAAGAGTAGGGGAGTTATCCCCGGTGTCCTGGCCAACATTTATCCTTCAATCTACACAACACAAAAAAAAAGAGATTATCTGGTCATTATTACATTGCTGTTTGTGGGAGCTTGCTGTGCGCAAGTTGGCTGCCGCGTTTCCCACATTACAACAGTGACTACACTCCAAAAGTACTTAATTGGCTGTAAAACGCTTTGTGATGTACTGAGGTCGGGAAAGGTGCTATATACATGCAAGTCTGTCTCTCAAGATTATGCCCCTCGTTCTGGATTTCGCCACCAGAGAAAATAGTTTCGATGTATCTTTGAATCACGTTATCACTATAAACCAGATTAGATCACCCCGCAACATTCCAAACTCAAGGGAAAACAAGGCAAGTTTTCGCAATCACTTACATAAAACTTCACCCTTTAAGGCCCAGAATCAAATCATTCTGTGCTGTGCTCCCTCCGACGACAAAACATTTTTCCTCCTACCAACTTTGGACCATATAGATTTGCAGATGAAGAATGGCCACTGGCACCCGCACTGATGTATGTGGAACTGAACCCCAGCAAGAATCCGTGCCTTTAGCAGAGAGAGGAAAAGCGGGTCAGGCAAAGAAGGAAAGACAGACTTGTGTTTATATAGCGCCTTTCATGACCACCGGACGTCCCAAAGCGCTTTGCAGTCAATGAAGTACTTTTGAAGTGTAGTCAGTATTGTAATGTGGGAGACATGGCACCAAATTGGTGCACAGCAAGCTCCCACAGACAGCAATGTGATAATGACCAGATAATCTGTTTTTTTTTGACACGTTGATTGAGGGATAAATATTGGCCAGGACACCAGGGATAACTCCCCTGCTCTTCTTCAAAATAGTGCCATGGGATCTTTTACATCCAGTTGAGAGAGCAGACGGGCCCTTGGTTTGACGTCTCATCCGAAAGACGGCACCTCCGACAGTGCAGCACTCCCTCAGCACTGCACTGGGAGTGTCAGCCTGGATGTGTGTGCTCAAGTCTCTGGAGTGGGACTTGAACCCCCAACCTTCTGACCTCAGAGGCGAGAGCGCTGCCCACTGAGCCACGGCTGATGGAGAAAGGTTGAGCCGGAACGCGATGAAGTGACATTTTAAAAACAAGCAGAGAAAGCTAGCACAGGGCCGCACACCTTCGTGACTGAGATCCTTTATCATCATCATAGGCAGTCCCTCGAATCGAGGACGACTTGCTTCCATGCCAAAAAGTTCACAGGTGTTTCAATGATGGACCTAATATTCCAGGTCCCGAACTACATGTTGAGGGGGTGGAAGATGCCTGTGCGTGGATTTTTTTTTAACGTGGGGTGGCCGTTGCACACCAGCCACCACACGGGCTTGACAGAGCTAGGTCTTGGTCCAGTGGCAAGGAAAACCCAAGACAACTGGAGACCAGCTCTGCTGCACAGACCTAGTGCGCGCACACATCGCAGTGTGGGCTGGCCCGTGCTACCCCTACGCCCACGCCTCTCCTGGGCCCCGATCACGTTCCTCTATGAACTCTCACCGCTCCTTCGCAATCACCTCGCCGCTCTTGCTGTACCTGCCCACGCTCCAATCAGCCACCTGGATCTTGGTGACATCGAATACAGTCGCCCTCTTCGCTGCAGTTGCTCTGCTGCTCCAGCACGTGCTGCTGCCTGGAGTGATACGCTACCACGCTGTTCCTTCCGCTGCCCGGCCCGCTCCCATGGTGTTCGCAGGCCGGGGGTCGCTCAGCCTGCTGGGCTAGGCCATCACGCTGCTCCTTCTGCTCTCCGGCCTGCTCCGATGGTGCTCCACAGCCGTGCAGTTGTGTGGCAGCGAGACCTGGGTTGGCCTCGCACTCAGCCTTGTCCCTTTGGCTCGGAGAGTTGAGCCAGCTCCCAGCGAATGCAACGCGGAAGATCACTGGGGCTTGCAGGGAGAGTTCAGTCATGTAAACAATCTGTTTATCCTGAGGACCTGCATTCTACGGCACCAGTCAATTGCACAGGAGTCATTTAGGCGGAATGCACGTCTCCAGAGGCATAGAACAGCTCTCTCTCTCTCTCTCTCTCTCAGATGGCGTCACTCCTGCCGGAGGCGCCAACTGGAGTCTCTGACAAACGCACACGCACCAGCCACCAGGCCCACCGCTTCAGTCCTCACCGCGGGCAGCCCCTTCTCCCGACAAGGACGGCAGCAAGGTGAGGAGGCTCAGTGCTGGCATCCGACAGTCCAACAAGTCCAGCCTCCGATGGTGGACACCTATTGCAAGAGCTTGCCCGTGCCGTCTCAAACCCAGGAGCCCTGCCCTCAGTGGGCAGCACCCTCGCCTCTGAGTCAGAAGCTTGCGGGTTCGATTCCCACTCCAGGAAGTTGAGCACAGAAATCTAGGCTGAGACTCTCAGTGCAGTGCTGAGGGAGTGCCGCACTGTCGGAGGTGCCGTCTTTCGGATGAGACATTAAACCGAGGCCCCGTCTGCCCTCTCAGGTGGGTGTAAAAGATCCCATGGCACTATTTCGAAGAAGAGCAGGGGAGCTACCCCCGGTATCCTGGCTAATATTTATCCCTCAATTAATATCACAAAAAAAAACACATTACCTGGTCATTATTACCTGACTTAGAAGTATGTCACCCTTCCTTCATCGTCGCTGGGTCAAAATCCTTGCCTAACAGCACTGTGGGAGCACCTTCACCACACGGAAGGCAGTGGCTCACCACCTTCTCAAGGGCGATTAGCGATGGGCAATAAACACTGGCCTTGCCGGCAATGCCCACATCCCGTGAATGAATGCTGGTTGTGGGAGCTGGTCGGGAAAGGCGAGCTATAGAAATGCAAGTCTCTCTTTCTAACCAAAAATGGATTGAAATAGTGCGGCAAGTGAATTTGGTGCCAATGCAGGAGGAGTTTGCACAAGAACGGCACTGATGTTCATTTCTACCCGGGCGGCCAGTCTAGAGTTCAAGTGCGCGAAAGATCAAGGCTGCAATGACAGGATAGAACCAATGACGCAGAGAGAGGGGGAGAGATATTGAGTGTTTTGGAAAATGTTCCCTCACTGAAGATCCCGTGTAGCTAAGGCTGCGCCGATTATATAAACACAGTGTCATGTAACTAGATGGGCTTCGATTTCCGCATTCGGGAACTGACGTGTGCCTGAGTTTCTTCTGTTCGATTACAAAATCCACAGGGTACTTTCAGGAACAATCTTTCATCAGAGAAAGCATTCACACACACCGGCCCCTCTTCTTCCCCTCCCCCCCACTGCCGCTCTTGTACACCAATCTCTCCTCCTTCCTGCCTCTCCCACACCATTTATCTCCCCCCCCCCCTCCTCCCTCGACTATGCTCTCACCAGTCACCTCCTCTTCCCCAACCCCCACCGGCTATCACATTGTAGGGGGCACAGGGATTTAGGATGCGCAAACGAATTGGCGATGCATTCATTTCAACGCATTAAAAAAAAGGTACATTCAGTCGAATCAACAAAAACCTGGTGACTCATTCATAAACTCTGCTTAACAATGGCACAAATGAGCTGTGGAAACTGAGCTGGATTAGCTGGGACATTTCAGACTGAGCCATCTCTCTTTCTCTGAATGCTCAGACAAGCCTTTCTGGCCACAGACAGACACACAGTTGAAAACCAACAACAAAAATGCACAATTACAAAAAAAGAACGAACGTGCATTTATATAGCTCCTTCCACGACCTCAGGACGTCCCAAAGCGCTTTACAGCCAATGAAGTACTTTCGAAGTGCAGTCACGGTTGCAATGTAGCAACGTTGGTTCTGCCCACATCACTCCAATAGTACTGCATTGGCTGTAAAGCGCTTCGAGACGTGCTGTGGTCGCGAAAGGCGCTATATAAATGCAAGTCTTTCTTCCCGAGAGCGCAATGGCTGAATGAAACATCCAGCAAGCCACCAGCTTGCGTTTATATGCTGCCTTTAACGGCGTAAAACGTGGCGAGAATACTGAAGGTGTTTTCCACTGCTGCCAGTTTAGCTCAGACCTCCATGCGGTTACATTATAAACTAATAAATCCAATGGGGAATTCAGGAGAAACTGTTTCAACCAGAGAGCGGTGAGAATGTAGAACTCGCCGCCACAGGGAGTGGTTGAGGCGAATAGTATCGATGCATTTAAGGGGAGGCTGGACAAGCACATGAGGGAGAAAGGAAAAGAGGGATATGCTGATGGGTTGAGATGAAGAGGGATGGGAGGAGGCTGGTGTGGAACATAAACACCAGCACGGACCCATTGGGCCGAATGGCCCGTTTCTGTGCTGTAAATACTGCGTAAATGTCACAGAGATGATCCAGTTTCCTCATTGTAAAGGGAGGGACCTACACTTGGAAACCAGTCTCCCGAGGGTGGTAGAAATTTAGAACTCTCTTCCGCAAACGGCAATTGATGCCAGATTATATGTTACTTTTTAACCCAAGATTGATCGATTTTTGTTAACCAAAAGGTATTAAGGGATATATATAGGGCAAAGGCGGACATATGGAGTTAGGTCACAAATCAGCCATGATCCCATTGAATGGCGGAACAGGCTCGAGGGGCTAAATGGCCTCCTCCTGATCCTATATAATATCAGAATTAAGCGAATGGCCATGTGAATGCGGTCTCTGCCAAGGCAGCAGCTGGGATGCTCCAGCTGGCACCAGTGCCCCGAGGCGGGTGGGGTACAGGACGGGACAAGTTGCCAGTGCTCATGCTTCTGATCAATGGGCGTGCATGGACATTGGACGAGGCCCAAAGTGGCGATGTTAACACTCGCTGTCCGGGCTCAATGGTGAAGAATCGTGGCCACCTGGGTCACATCTGGGAAGTGGGGGGGGGGGGGGGGGGGGGGGGGAAAGGGATGTTCTCAACGCCTGTGGAACTGCACCCTAGCAAACTCAGCATATCTAGCGAGGGGAGGTAGGGGGCAAGGAAGCACGTGCTCCAATTACAAACACATGTTCAAATCCTTCCATGGTCTCGTCCCGCCCTATCTCTGCAACCTCCTCCAGCCCTGCAACCCTCCGAGATCTCTGCACTGCTCCAAATCTGGCCTCTTGCACATCCCCAATTTTAATCGCTCTACAACCGGCGGTCGTACCTTCCACTGACGAGGCCCTAAGCCCTGGAATTCCCTCCCCAAAACCCCTCTTTCCTTCTTTAGGACGCTCCTTAAAACCCTTATCAAATTGCTGTTTGTGGGAGCTTGCTGTGGGCAGGTTGGCTGTCGCGTTTCCCACATTACAACAGTGACTACACTCCAAAAGTATTTCATTGGCTGTAAAGCGCTTTGAGATGTCCAGCGGTTGTGAAAGGCGCTATATAAATGCCAGTCTTTCTTTCATATTCCTCTTTGACTTCACCTGCCCTAATAGTCGTTTATGTGGCTCGGTGCAAAATATTATTTGAGAATAGCTCCTGCGAAGCACCTCGGGACGTTTTACGTTAAAGGTGCTATATAAATGCAGGTTGTTGTTGAAGCATTTCTAGAATGCTGATCCCTGTTTCTGTGATGGGGTCGACCTCAATGGCACAAGTCATGACTTTAGGCATCAGCCTCAGCTCAGCGGGGGAATGGCATTCAGCCCACCTGTAGCTGGAGAACATGGCCGAAGACTCCAGGGACAGCTCTTACAACACTGCCCGATCGGCACTGGTGGAAACCAGGCTTGTGGTGGATCGCAGGGCTGCTTCCGTATTGTCGCGAGATAAACTCCGAGTCACAAGGTTGTGGGTTCGAGTCCCAATCCAAGCCTCCCTGATAAAATGCAACATCCCCACCGACACCTGGGAGTCTCTGGCCAAAGACCACCCTAAGTGGAGGAAGTGCATCCGGGAGGGCGCTGAGCACCTCGAGTCTCATCGCCGAGAGCATGCAGAAACCAAACGCAGGCAGCGGAAAGAGCGTGCGGCAAACCAGTCCCACCCACCCTTTCCCTCAACGAATATCTGTCCCACCTGTGACAGGGACTGTGGTTCCTGTATTGGACTGTTCAGCCACATAAGGACTCAAGTTTAGAATGGAAGCAAGCCAATATTTATCCCTCAACTAAAACGGATTATCTGGTCATTATCACATTGCTGTTTGTGGGAGCTTGCTGTGCGCAAGTTGGCGGCCACGTTTCCCACATTACAACAGTGACTACACTCCAAAAGTACTTCATTGGCTGTAAAGTGCTTTGAGACGCCCGGTGGTCGTGAAAGGCGCTATATAAGTGCAAGTCTTTCTTTAAACGCATCATCAGGTTTTTGCTCGGGCAGACTACACCAAGTGCAGATTACCAGAATCAGGCTGGAACATTCTTCATCAGATTATCAATTCGCTTTGCGCTTGCCATCACCAGAAAATCAAGCAAACTCTGCCCTTGATCTTGCAATTACGTAAAGAGGGAATTCATTAAGGCTAAGAGCCGGAGCCATGAGTTGGCACCAAACGGAGAAAGCACTTCGATCTTTGCCCTTAAAAGGGCTTAGCTGGTTCTGCGTTGGCTGTGCACATAAGTGGCACATTGCAAGCTGGCACAATATGATGAGGGTGCCAACATGTATCAGCAATGACCAGCGAAGCGTGGGTTAACAGCTGCCATCCTAGTCTTGGCCACGTCGCAGTGGGAGGCTAGGCGCCCCAGCATGGACACAAGGCACCAGAAATAGGAGCAGGAGTAGGCCCTACATCCCCTCGAGCCTGCTCTGCCATTCAATAAGATCACGGCTGATCTTCGACCTCAACTCCACCATCCCGCCCGATCCCCATGTCCCTTGACTCCCCTAGACGCCAACATTCTATCGATCTCAGCCTTGAATATATTCAGAGACTCAGCATTCACAGCCCTCTGGGGCAGAGAATTCCAAAGATTCACAACACTCCGAGTTGAGAAATTTGTCCTCATCTCAGTCTTAACGGCCGACCCCTTATCCTGACACTGTGCCCCCCCCCCCAGTTCTAGACACTCCAGCCAGGGGGAAACAACCTCTCAGCACCTACCCTGTCAATCCCCCTCAGAATCTTGTATGTTTCAATGAGATCACCTCTCATCGATTGCCAGCAGCGCCGTGCCACGCGATTCAGATGCTGCCACTGGTTTGGGTGCCCGCTTTCCATGCAGTTACTGCTCTGCTTTGCCAAGGATGGGCAGCAGGTGCTGGAAAGTGCGGGCAGCCAGTGGATTGGCATAGGATCAGCAACAACACTTTGTGCCAAGCTGAATTCGGGAGGCCATTCAGCCCCTCGAGCCTCTTCCGCTATTCGATGAGATCATGGCGGATCTGTGACCTAACTTTGTCCCGTACCCCTTAATATCTTTGGTTAACAAAAATCTAAGAATTAACAATTGCTCTAGCATCAATTGCTGTTTATGGAAGAGTTCCAAACTTCTACCACCCTTTGAACATAAGAAATAGGAGCAGGAATCGGCCATTCCGCCCCTCGAGCTTGCTTCGCCATTCAATAAGATCATGGCTGATCTGATCTTGGCCTCAACACTTTCCTGCCTGTTCCCCACAACCCTTGACTCCCCTGTAGTTTAAGAATCTGTCTATCTTGAATATATATTGAATATATTCAATGACTCAACCACCACAGCTCTCTGGGGTAGAGAATTCCAAAGATTCAGAAACACCTCCTCATCTCCATTAGCATGGATAGAGGATTGGCTAACTAACAGAAAACAGAGAGTCGGGATAAATGGGTCATTCTCTGGTTGGCAACCAGTAACTAGTGGGGTGCCGCAGGGATCAGTGCTGGGACCCCAACTATTTACAATCTATATTAACGACTTGGAAGAAGGGGCTGAGTGTAACGTAGCCAAGTTTGCTGATGATACAAAGATGGGAGGAAAAGCAATGTGTGAGGAGGACACAAAAAATCTACAAAAGGACATAGACAGGCTAAGTGAGTGGGCAAAAGTTTGGCAGATGGAGTATAACGTAGGAAAGTGTGGAGTCATGCACGTTGGCAGAAAAAAAAACAAAGAGGCAAGTTATTATTTAAATAGAGAAAGATTGCAAAGTGTCGCAGTACAGCAGGACCTGGGGGTACTTGTACATGAAACACAAAAAGATAGTATGCAGGTACAGCAAGTGATCAGGAAGGCCAATGGAATCTTGGCCTTTATTGCAAGGGAGATAGAGTATAAAACCAGAGAAGTCCTGCTACAACTGTATAGGTATTGATGAGGCCACATCTAGAGTACTGCGTGCAGTTTTGGTCTCCGTATTTAAGGAAGGATATACTTGCATTGGAGGCAGTTCAGAGAAGGTTCACTAGTTTGATTCCGGAGATGAGAGGTTTGACTTATGAAGCTAGGTTGAGTCTATACACATTAGAGTTCAGAAGAATGAAAGGTGATCTTATTGAAACTTTTAAGATAATGAGAGGGCTCAACAAGACGGATGCATAAAGGATATTTACACTCATAGGGGAAACTAAAACTAGGGGACATAAGTCTCAGAATAAGGGGCCACCCATTTAAAACTGAGATGAGGAGGAATTTCTCCTGAAGGTTGAAAATCTGTGGAATTCTCTGCCCCATAGAGGCTGGGTCACTGAGTATATTTAAGGTGGAGATGGACAGATTTTTGAACAATAAAGGGAGTAAAGGGAGCGGGCAGGGAAGTGGAGCTGAGTCCATGATCAGATCAGACATGATATTATTAAATGGCGGAGCAGGCTCGAGGGACCGTATGGCCTACTCCTGCTCCTAGTTCTTATGTTCGTATGTTCTTATATCTCCATTTTAACTGGGCAATCCCTTATTCTCAA
This sequence comes from Pristiophorus japonicus, assembly GCF_044704955.1. NCBI lineage: Eukaryota > Metazoa > Chordata > Chondrichthyes > Pristiophoridae > Pristiophorus > Pristiophorus japonicus. Next base: position 48,281,282 of record NC_091998.1, read on the forward strand.
ACTGTGCCCCGTAGTTCTAGATGCCCCCACGTGTGTCAAAGTGTTTCCTAATTTCACTCCTGAAAGGTTGGACTCTAATTTTTAGGCTACGCCCCTCGTCTCAGAATCCCCAACCAGCGGAAATAGCTTCTCTCTATTATGTTCGCCTTAATATTTCGAAGCTTCTGATCAAATCTCCCCTTAGTCTTCTAAATTCCAGGAAATACAACTCTAGTTTATGTAATCTCTCCTTGTAATTTAACCCCTGGAATCCGGGTATCATTCTGGCAAATCCACGCTTCTCTCCCTCCAACGAACCACGATTTGATGAGGGCATTTGTAGCCTTGCAAGCCGTTAACGAAGTCTTCAAAAACTTCTCTGCAACTTCTCAAAAGTAAAGACCATTGCGAGACGGACCGAGTAGTGCAGTCAGTTAGGAACTGGTTCAAATCCAGCATAAGAAATAGGAGCAGGGGTAGGCCATTTCACCTCTCGAGCCTGCTCCGCCATTTAATAAGATCATGTCTGATTTGATCATGGACTCAGCTCCACTTCCCTGCCTGCTCCCCATAACCCTTTACTCCCTTATCACGCAAAAATCTGTCTATATTCAATGACCCAGCCTCCACAGATCTCTGGGGCAGAGAATTCCACAGATTTACAACCCGGAGAAGAAATTTCTCCTCATCTCAGAATAAGGGGCCACCCATATAAAACTAAGACTATGTCCCCTAGTTTTAGTTTCCCCTATGAATGGAAATATCCTCGCTGCATCCACCTTGTTGAGCCCACTCATTATCTTTAGGTTTCAATAAGATCACCTCTCATTCTTCTGAACTCCAATGAGTATAGGCCCAACCCTACTCAACCTATCTTCATAAGTCATCTCCGGAATCAACCTAGTGAACCTTCTCTGAACAGCCTCCAATGCAAGTATATCTTTCCTGAAATACGGAGACCAAAACTGTACGTACTACTCCAGGTGTGGCCTCACCAATACCCTGTACAGTTATAGCAGGACTGATCTGCTTTTATACTCTATCCCCCTTGCAATAAAGGGCAACATTTGCCTTCCTGATTATTTGCTGTACCTGCATAATAACTTTGTGTTTCATGCACAAGGACCCCCAGATCCCTCTGTACTGCAGCACTTTACAATTTTTCCTCCATTTAAAATTATAATTTGCTTTTCTATTTTTTCTGCCAAAGTGGATAACCACACATTTTCCCATGTTATACTCTATCTGCCAAATTTTTGCCCACTCACTTAACCTGTATATATCCCTTTGCAGATTTTGTGTCTTCCTCACAACTTGCTTTCCCACCCACTATTTTTATATCAGCAAACTTGGCTACATTACACTCGGTTCCTTCATCCAAGTCACTAATGTAGATTATAAATAGTTGAGGCCCCAGCACCGATCCCTGTGGCACCCCATTAGTAAACTGTTTGCCAACCGGAAAATGACCCATTTATCCCAACTCTCTGTTTTCTGTTAGTTAGCCAATCCTCTAGCCATGCTAATATATTACCCCCAACTCCAAGAACTTTTATCTTGTGCAGTAACCTTTTATGTGGCACCTTATCGAATTCCTTCAGGAAATCCAAATACACCACATCCACTGGTTTCCCCTTATCCACCCGGCTCGTTACATCCTCAAAGAACTCCAGCAAATTTGTCAAACACTATTTCCCTTTCATAAAACCATGCTGACTCTGCTTGATTGAATTTTGCTTTTCAAAATGTCCTGCTACAGCTTCTTTAATAATGGACTCCAACATTTTCCCAATGACATGTTAGGCTAACTGGTCTATAGTTTCCTGCTTTTTGTCAGCCTCCTTATTTAAAAGAGGGCAGTTATATTCTTGGTTTTCCAATCCGCTGGAACCGCCCCAGAATCCAGGGAATTTTGATAGTGGATGCACTGGTTGTAATCTATCTCTGCAGCCACTTCTTTTAAGGCCCTAGGATGTAAGCCAGCAGGTCAAGGGGACTTGTTGGCCTTTAGTCTCATTATTTTACCAAGTACTACTTCTTTAGTGGGGGATGGTTTCCACTGCCTGCAGGAGTCTGATGAGTGGAAAACTCAACACAGCTCCCAATAGGAATGGATCCAAAGCACAATACTATTCTAATTCGTCTTTCAGATAAGACGTTAAACCGAGGCCCCATCTGCTCTCTCAGGTGGATATAAAAGATCCCATGGCACTGTTTCAAAGAAGAGCAGGGGCGTTATTCCCGGTGTCCTGGCCAATAATTATCCCTCAATCAACATAACAAAAATAATCTATCTAGTCATTATCACATTGCTGTTTGTGGGAGCTTGCTGTGCGCAATTTGGCTGTCGCGTTTCCCACGTTATAACAGTGACTACACTCCAAAAGTACTTCATTAGCTGTAAAGCGCTTTGAGATGTCCGGTGGTTGTGAAAGGAGTTGTATAAGTCCAAGTCTTTCTTTCTTTTCATTTGGCAATCTAACAGAGATCCATGCAGTGCAAAATATGACAAAGTTGCACTGCAGGTGGGAATGGGTCTCTCAGTTTGGAGCAGTATCACACTATGGGGCACCAAAAGAGACAGCTTAACTCTGTATCTGACCCATGTTATACCTGTCCCAGGAGTGTTTGTTGGGGTAGTGTAGAGGGAGCTTTACTCTGCATCATCATCATCATCATCATCATCATCATCATCATCATATGCGGTCCCTTGAAACGAGGATGACTTGCTTCCACGTCAAAAAAAGGATGCGTTCACAGGTATTTCAATGAAGAACCCGAACTACATCCTGAAGGGTGGAAGATGCCTGTGCGTGGATATTTTTAACGTGGGGTGGCCGTTGAACACCAGCCACCACATGGGCTTGGCAGAGCTAGGTCTTGGTCCAGTGGCAAGAATTAGCCAAGACAACTGGGGACCTGCTCTGCTGCACGGACCTAGTGCACGCACATATCGCAGTGTGGGCTGGGCCCGTGCTGCCCCTGGGCCCCTGGCCCCGAACTCACGCCTCCCCTGGACCCCGATCACATCTCTCCACAGTCTCTCGCAGCTCCTGTTTTTCCGGCCACCGACCTGGACCTTGTTGCTGTCACTCCTGGCTGCCATTGCCCTCACCCTCCTGCACCAGCTCGCTCTGTACCTTGTAGCGGCCTACACGCTGCTCTCGGGCCGCCGCATGCCGCCCTCTTTATGGCTCCTGTGTAAACCATCAGCGGCAGGTTGGGGCCGTAACTGGAGCGGCTTGCGGCCCCTGGACAGCGTGGAGGCCCCGACCTGTGAGAATCTCTGTATCTAACCCGTGCTGTATCGCATCTGGGAATATCTTATGGGACAATATAAAGGGAGCTTTATTCTGTATCTAAACAACGCTGTATCTGATCTGGGTACATTAGATGGGGTTGTGTAGAGGGAGCTTTACTCTGTGTCCAACCCACCCAAACTAGTTCTGACAAAGGGTCTTCGACCTGAAACGTTAACTCTGTTTCTCTCTCTCCACAGATACTGCCTGACCCGCTGAGTATTTCCAGCAGTGTCCCGTTTTTATTCCATGTTATCCCTGACCTAGTTCACTGGGTAGTGTAGAAAGAGCTTCCCATTGCATATGACCCACGGTGTCCCTGGGAGCGCTTGCTGCTGGGTACCATAAATTGTAACACTTCCCAACTCCCCCATCACTAACATTCTTCACCAAGATGAACACACAAATCACATTGAAAAAAAGGAGACTCATTTCTTCCTTCCCTACCCCCAGAGATACACCCCATCTGATCTCTCAATATTTCTAACCTTTTTAAGTTGCGACTGCCCCTTTAAATGAAATTGCGTCACACACACACACAGTTTGAAACAAAATAGCCGGACTGAAGTTAGAGATCCTCCCCCTACAAATAACCTTTAACAACAACCTTGGCAGTCCTTCGCATTTAGAAAACTGTGCTTTTAAAACAAAAACTCAGCATGGAAATAGGAAACGGCTCGTGTGCCTTTGCTTCGAGTCTTCCCTGCCTTGTAGATTCACAAATATTATGCAGATCAGTACAATAGGTGTTACACACAGGGTTCAGGTGCAGGAATGCAAGAATTGCAACACTTAAAGCTGTCTGGCCCTTGTGTGTGTAAATCCTTCTGGCAAATCGAGTGGGGCCAAAATAAATAAACCTTATTTTTTTTTGCATAAGGTCTTGCAAAACTGAAGCTGTTTGTATATTCGGATCTGATTACTCCCTCATTCACTCCCTTAAATCCTTTTGATTGTACAACTGCTAGTCTGCACACTCCTCCTGGCATTTTTTTGAATTTCAGCAGATTGGCGTATTTTTATCCGCCTCCCAACACAAAACAAAGCCTGCACAAGACACAACGTAACTCGGGGCTCCTGGCGACTGTGCAACATCACAAGGAAAATAGAATTTAAATAGGGAAAAAAAATACTGCCGAACGCATCTGCTGGCCAAGCTAGATTTGTGTGTGTGTGTGTTTTTTTTTAATATTTAGAAGCTAAACAAATTTAGACCTCTGAATTTAAAGCAGCAAGGGACAAGGGTGTCTTAGTAGTTTTATATTTTAATTTTAAGGTGGGATATATCTCCCCCCACCCCCAAACCAACCAACCAGTTACTGATTTAACTTGGTCTCGCCCATTGTCCTGGGCAAATTGAACGGATTGAGTCGGATTGGGGCTAATTAAATTACATTAAATCATGATGGATAAGGGAGTAAATAAAGCACTCTTGCAATCTGCTAAATATAAATATATATACTAAAATATATTCCGATTCTGACCGTAGCTGCAAGGGTTGGTGAAAAAAACCCCACCTATTTAACTACAGGTACCCTGAGCTGGAATTTGCATTGCATTGTACACAATTGCAGATTGAAATTTCGAATTCAGACACTCCTTACCTTAAGTCCACAGTCACCGCTGTTTCGCAGGTTCCAGCTGCAGTCTTGTTGGATATAAAACTCCCATCCAAGGCAGCACCACCGATAGGAGATGTTGAGTGAAGGTCCGGGGGGAAGATTGTGAAAGGGAGAGGAGGAAATGATCCGGAGCCCGTCAGTTTCACGCTGAAACTGACCAGATGTTTCAAAGCCCTATTGTTTACTCGACAAAACCTTCCTTGCAAGCAGAGTGGTGTTTTCTTTCTCTCTTTCTCTCTCAGTAGATTCCCCTTCTCCCGGGGAAGGACTGGGATAAATGCACAGCTCAAGCCTCGCCTCGCCTTTCCCTCTGCTTTCCCGTCGCTGGTTCAAGCCGCCGATCTCCTTTCTGCAAACTTGTCTGATTTTTTTTTTCTTCCTCTCCCTCCCTCGCAGCCTCTCATCCAACCTAAAGCCTGACGCGCCCAGTTAAAGAGGCTGTGCAGCCTCACACACACAGAGAGAGAGAGAGAATGGCATTAAGAGTAGCAACACACACACAGATTAACACAGAGTCACAACACCACACAGTGCAAGAATCACGCACCAACTCAATAAACACAGATTAACATTCACACAGGGCAGCTACACACACATACATGTAGAGCTACACTCACACATAGGACAATACATAGAAAGACTTGCCATTCTATAGAGATCCCAAAGCGCTTTGCAGCCAATTAAATACTTTTTGGAGTGTAGTCACTGTTGTAATGTGGGAAACGCGGCAGCCAATTTGCGCACAGCAAGCTCCCACAAACAGCAATGATCCAGATAATTAAAAAAAAAATAATGTTGATTGAGGGATAAATATTGGCCAGGACAGCGGGGATAACTCCCCTGCTCTTTTTCAAAATAGTGCCCTGGGATCTTTTACGTCCACCTGAGAGAGCAGACAGGGCCTCGGTTTAACATCTCATCCAAAAGACAGCACCTCCGACAGTGCAGCACTGCACTGGGAGTATCAGCCTAGATTTTTGTGCTCAAGTCTCTGGAGTGAGACTTCAACCCACAACCTTCTGACTCAGAGGCAAGGGTGCTGCCCACTGAGCCACAGCTGACACTTAACAACCACACTGATGTACATAAAGCAACATCAACTTGCATTTATATAGTTCCTTTAACATAGTGAAACATCCCAAGGCGTTTCACAGAGTATTATGAGATTTTAAAAGTTGATACAGAGCCACATAAGTGGAAATTAGCGCAGGTGACCAAAAGCTTGGTCAAAGAGGTAGGTTTTAAGGAGCGTCTTCAAAGAGGAAAGAGAGGCAGAGAGGCGGAGAGGTTTAGGCAGGGAGTTCCAGAGCTTGGGGTCCAAGCAACAGAAGGCACGGCCGCCAATGGTTGAGCGATTATAATCAGGGATGCTCAAGAGGGCAGAATTAGAGGAGCGCAGGCATCTTGGGGGGATTGCGGGGCTGGAGGAGATTACAAAGATAGGGAGGGGTGAGGCCATGGAGGGATTTGTAAATAAGGATGAGAATTTTGAAAGCGAGCTGTTTAACCGGAAGCCAATGTAAGTCAGCGAGCACAGGGGTGGTGGGGAGCAGGACTTGGTGCGAGTTAGGACACGGGCTGCCGTATTTTGTATCACCTCAAGTTTACGTAGGGTAGATTATGGGAGGCCAGCTAAGAGTGCGTTGGAATAGTCAAGTCTAGAGGTAACAAAGGCATGGATGAGGGTTTCAGCAGCGGATGAGCTGGGGCAGGGGCGGAGACGGTAAGATCAGGGATGCTCAAGGGGCCAGAATTGGAGGAGTGCCAATTATCTCAAGGGGTTGTGGGGCTGGAGGAGATTACAAAGATAGGGAGGGGTGGAAAACAAGGATGAGAATTTTAACAGACACAAAGATCAAGGTGCAGTAATATGCACACAGTATATTAGACTCCCAAAACAAGTTGTCTACTCAGAGCTCCGACATGACAAGCGAGTCCCAGGTAGGCAGAGAAAACGTTTCAAGGACACCCTTACAGTCTCCTTAAAAAAGTGCAACATCCCCACCCACACCTGGGAATCTCGGGCCCAATACTATCCAAAGTGGAGGAAGAGAATCCGGGAAGACGCCGAACAATCCGGGAAGACGCCGAACACCTCGAGTCTCTTCGCCGGGAGCACGCGGAAGCCAAGCGCAAACAGCGGAAGGAGCGCTCGGCAACCCAAGCCCCCCCACCCACCCGTCCCTCCAACCACCTGTGAAAGAGACTGTGGGTCCCGCATTGGACTCAGCAGTCACCTGAGATCTCATATTAGTGTGGAAGCAAGTCATCCTCGACTCCGAGGGTTTTCCGAAGAGAGAAGACAGGCAGTATATACAGCGATATACGTGTGCAGTGACATACACAGAATAATGTAAATACAGTGATGCAAATACAGGCATATAACTTCCTTGTGTGTGAAGTTAAAGAAAGCACCTTTCCTAGACTGATTTTTATGTTGACAGTTTGCTTAAAAAATGTATTTCTTTAACTTTATCCATAGCAGAAGCTATGCCCCAAGTAGTGTCACATGAAATGCCCCAAAACGCACACAGACCAACATACAGAGTGACTAGAACTAGAGGGCATTATCTTAGAATAAGGGGCCACCCATTTAAGCTGAGATGAGGAGAAATTTCTTCTCTCAGAGGGTTGTAAATCTGTGGAATTCACTGCCTCAGAGAGCTGTGGAAGCTGGGACTCTGAATAAATTTAAAACAGAAATAGGCAGTTTCTTAAACGATAAGGGGTTATGGGGGGAAATAAGGGGTTATGGGGAGCGGGCGGGGAAGTGGACCTGAGTCCATGATCAGATCAGCCATGATCATATTAAATGGCGGAGCAGGCTTGAGGGGCCATATGACCTACTCCTGCTCCTATTTCTTATGTTCTTATAAATATACACATACTGCTGCATGGAATGGAAGGAGACTAGCACAGACTAGTTGGGCTGAATGGCCTGTTTCTGCACTGTATATTCTATGCAATTCTTTGCACACAATTGGAGCCATGCACACTGGCAGTCCCAAATACACGGGATTAGCTGGCTCGATCCTAAGTTTGGTGTGTAATATTTTATGAGGATTGAGCAGTGCGGAGTTCCAAAGATGGCCATGTGGGGGCAGCAGGGGAAGCCAGTGTTTGGGATGTGTGGCCACCAAGGAATGAAGCCAAGTTAGGGTGGTCCCCATCGGTAGACAACAAAAAAGAAGGGTTGGAGGAGGATGGAGTGGTTGACCATGGTGAGCTGCAGAGATTTTGAGGTGGATAAGGAGGATAACAGATCACAGTCACAGAAAATGCTACCGGTGATTTTGTCTGGGGCAAGAAAGAAAAGAAAGAGTTGCATTTATATAGCGCCTTTCAGGACCTCAGGACGTCCCAAAGCACTTTACAGCCAATGAAGTACTTTTGGAGTGTAGTCACTGTTGTAATGTAGGAAACGCGGCAGTCAATTTGCACACAGCAAGCTCCCACACACAGCAATGTGATAATGACCAGATCATCTGTTTTAGTGATGTTAATTGAGGGATTAATATTGGCCAGGGCACCGGGGATAACTCCCCTGTTCATCTTCGAAATAGTGCCCTAGGATCTTTTACATCCAGCTGAGAGAGCAGATAGGGCCTCGGTTTAACATCTCATTCGAAAGACGGCACCTCTGACAGTGCAGCACTTCCTCAGCACTGCACTGGGAGTGTCAGCCTAGATTTATGTGCTCAAGTCTGTGGAGTGGGACTTGAGCCCACAATGTTTTTAATCAGCCATGATCTTATTAAATGGCGGAGCGGGCTCGAGGGGCCAAATGGCCTACTCCTGCTCCTATTTCTTATGTTCTTTTCACTTAGAGGTGAGAGTGCTACCCACTGAACTACAACTAACACACAAAGGTAGGGTGCACTATACGCTGATTGTATTCTCACCAAGCACACTTTATAGTATTTGCTGGAGTTCTTTGAGGATGTAATGAACAGGGTGGCTAAAGCGGAACCAATGGATGTGGTGTATTTGGACTTCCAGAAGGCATTTGATAAAGTGTCGCGTAAAAGGTTACTGCTCAAGATAAAAGTTCACGGGGTTGGGGGTTATATATTAGCATGGATAGAGAATTGGCTAACTAACAGAGAACAGAGAGTTGGGATAAATGGTCTATTCTCTGGTTGGCAACCAGTAACTAGTGGGGTGCCGCAGGAATCAGTGCTGGGACCCCAACTATTTACAATCTATATTAATGACTTGGAAGAAGGGACTGAGTGTAACATAGCCAAGTTTGCTGATGATACAAAGATGGGAGGAAAAGCAATGTGTGAGTAGGACACAAAAAATCTGCAAAAGGACATAGACAGGCTAAGTGAGTGAGCAAAAATTTGGCAGATGGAGTATAATATTGGAATGTGTGAGGTCATGCACTTTGGCAGAAAAAAATCAAAGAGCAAATTATTATTTAAATTGAGAAAGATTGCAAAGTGCCATAGTACAGCGGGACCTGGGCATAATTGTGCATGAAACACAAAAGTATAGTATGCAGGTACAGCGAGTGATCAGGAAGGCCTTTATTGCAAAGGGGATGGAGTATAAATGCAGGGAAGTCTTGCTACAGCTATATAATGTATTGGTGAGGCCACACTGGAATACTGAGCGCAGTTTTGGTTTCCATATTTACGAAAGGATATACTTGTTTTGGATGCAGTTCAGAGAAGGTTCACTAGGTTGATTCCGGGGATGAGGGGATTGACTTATGAGGAAAGGTTGTGTAGGTTGGGCCTCTACTCATTGGAATTCAGAAAAATGAGAGGTGATCTTATCGAAACGTATAAGTTTATGAGGGGGCTTGACAAGGTGGATGCAGAGAGGATGTTTCCACTGATGGGAGAGACTAGAACTAGAGGGCATGATCTCAGAATAAGGGGCCGCCCATTTAAAACTGAGATGAGGAGAAATTTCTTCTCTCAGAGGGTTGTAAATCTGTGGAATTCACTGCCTCAGAGAGCTGTGGAAGCTGGGACATTGAATAAATTTAAGGCAAAAATAGACAGTTTCTTAAACGATAAGGGGATAAGGGGTTATGGAGAGCGGGCGGGGAATTGGAGCTGAGTCCATGATCAGATCAGCCATGATCTTATTGAATGGCGGAGCAGGCTCGAGGGGCCATATGGCCTATTCCTACTCCTATTTATTATGTTCTTATGTCCTTATAGTGAATATACTGCATACCAAATGTACCATACACTGAATGTACTGGACGCTGAACATACTCTACACTGAATGTTACATGGAGTGAATACATAGTCTTCTCCTGAAGGTGCTGATCCAGGTTGGGTCTTGTTCTACAGGCATCAGCCTCCGTCTGCTACCCAACTGCATGTCTCTACGTGAGCCTGCACCCTGGATTTCAGCGCTCTGCCCAACCTGAATACGAAGAGAGCCAAACTCAACCCAGATCTCATCCCAATGTTCACACACGGTTTTCAACAATTACCAATGGAAAAGGAATCACGGTTAATGTTTTTTCCTACCCATCTAGGCTGACACTCCCAGTGCAGTGCTGAGGGAGCCCTGCGCTGTCAGAGGTGCCCGCTTTCGGATGAGACATTAAAACCAAGTCTGCCCTCCTTGGTGGACGTAAAAGATCCCATGGCACTATTTCGAAGAAGAGCAGGGGAGTTCACCCTGGTGTCCTGGACAATATTTATCCCTCATTAACATCACAAAGAACAGATTATCTGGCCATTATCACATTGCTGTTTGTGGGAGCTTGCTGTGCGCAAATTGGCTGCCGTGTTTCCCACATTACAACAGTGACTACACTCCGAAAGTACATCATCGGCTGTAAAGCGCTTTGAGGCGTCCGGTGGTCGTGATAGGCGCTATATAAATCCAAGTCTTTCTTTCCTTTTTAGGAGTGCTAAGACCAGTTGCCGTGCCCACTGCAGCCTCAGACCAGTACACGTAACTGAGCACAGGCCGGTGATGGAAACTGGTGGCTTTCTGGTCCATGTGGCTCAGGACAGCAGCCGGTATCTTTGACCACTTGACTATAGGGGAAGTCTTCCTCTTGCCAGCTTCACTTCTCAACACTTCATGATTTGAGAAGATTGATTGTCTGGGATCTGCTGTGCCCTCAGAAGAAGTCAAAAAAACAAAACGCCAGGCAGATACTAATTAATGTAAACAGATCTCCAGAAACAGAACGACTTGCATTTAACTAGCGCCTTTCATGACCTCAGGACGTCCCAAAGCATTTTACAGCCAATGAAGTGCTTTTTTGAAGTGTAGTCCCTGTTGTAAACGCAGCATCCAATTTGCGCACAGCAAGCCCCCACAAAAAGCCATGAAATAATGACAATAACTTGTATTTATATGGCGCCTTTAACCTAGTGAAACGTCCCAAGGTGCTTCACAGGAGTATGATGAGATTTTTTAAATGCCACACGAGGGAAAATTATTCAGGTGAGCAAAAGCTTGGTCAAAGAGGTTGGTTTTAAGAAGCGTCTTGAAGGAGGAAAGAGAGGCAGAGAGGTTTAGGCAGGGAGTCCCAGAGCTTGGGGCCCAGGCAACAGAAAGCATGGCTACCAATGATTGAGCAATTACAATCGGTCCGTGCAGCAGAGCTGGCCTCCAGTCGTCCTGGATAACCCTTGCCACTGGACCAAGACCTAGCTCTGTCAAGCCCGTGTGGTGGCTGATGTGCAACGGCCACCACACATTAAAAAAATCCACGCACAGGCATCTTCCACCCTTCAGGATGTCGTTCAGGATCTGGAATATTAGGTCCTTCATTGAAACACCTGTGAACTCATCCTTTTTTGGCATGGAAGCAAGTCATCCTCGCTTCAAGGGATTGCCTATGATGATGACAATCGGGGATGATCAGGAGGGCAGAATTAGAGGAGCGCAGATATCTCAGGGGGGTTGTGGGGCTGGAGGAGATTACAGAGATAGGGACCATTTCATCTGTTTTAGTGATGTTGATTGACTGTTGGTGATAAGCTTATGTTACCAGGGCAACGACACATTAATGTATTGCTTATGGTGACTTTCTTGTGACTGCATCTCATCTGTCTTGGGAGTACTATGTCTCTCTGATCACACGGGGCCTGTGTTTCTCTCCCATTAGGGTTGAATATATTTACGATTAGAATAGCAGCAGCATAGTGTAAGCACCCCTTGATGGAAGTCGCTAAGGCAACGCTGCATTTTTACATATTTGACAGCTCATTAGGATTCCGATGAAACACTGCCTGCAAAAGGTCCCAATCATGATTCTGCTCTTAGACTTATCACAAACCATCGATTCTTCTCGTTGCCAATTTATTACTTTGATGCTCTTTTCAAAATAAGGAATGTTCGTGCTGAGGAATCAAACATATTTCACACCAAGCATTGGTATCAAGCACGCCCACCAGAACACCTACAACTCAGGTTAGATACAGAGTAAAGCTCCCTCTACACTGTCCCATCAATCACTACCAGGACAGGTACAGCATGGGTTAGATACAGAGTAAAGCTCTCTCTACACTGTCCATCAAACACTCCAAGGGTAGGTAGAGCACGGGTTAGATACAGAGTAAAGCTCCCTCTACACTGTCCCATCAATCACTCCCAGGGCAGGTACAGCACGGGTAAAAAACAGAGCAAAGCTCCCTCTACACTGTCCCATCAATCACTCCCAGGGCAGGTACAGCACGGGTTAGATACAGAGTAAAGCTCCTCTACACTGCCCCATCAATCACTACCAGGACAGGTACAGCATGGGTTAGATACAGAGTAAAGCTCCCTCTACACTGTCCCATCAAACACTCCCAGGGTAGGTAGAGCACGGGTTAGATACAGAGTAAAGCTCCCTCTACACTGCCCCATCAATCACTACCAGGGCAGGTACAGCACGGGTAGATACAGAGCAAAGCTCCCTCTACACTGTCCCATTAATCACTCCCAGGGCAGGTACAGCACGGGTTAGATACAGAGTAAAACTCCCTCTACACTGTCCCATCAAACACTCCCAGGGCAGGGACAGCACGGATTAGGTATTAAGTAAATTACTTTTTTATTGGGTTTAGTTACATGCTAGTTTTTACTGGGTCTTGCTAACAGCCTTCCTGAGTGCATCTGGCAAGTTTATTCATATGTTTTCGCTCACTCCCTGGGACCAGCCCATTAGGAACCAGCGGCTATAACCCCCCACCCAACATGAGATATGGAGAGGGGATAGAAAACAGCTAGAGTCGCTGTCCCTGATCATTCAGTGACCCTGCTTGAAAATATGTTTGTGCAGACAGCAGCCAAGGGCAGCTTCAGATTTGTCTGTTGCGCTCTGTGGTTGAACAGATGGCCAGTCCTCCCCTGATGTCTCTCGTTATTGGAGGCAATGAATAGGTGAGTGGGTAAAGTCTCAGGTTCAACTCTCGATGCAAGTAGAGGAAGTGATCCGGGAGGGCGCTGAGCACCTCGAGTCTTGTCGCCGAGAGCGTGCAGAAAACAAGCGCGGGCAGCGGAAGGAGCGTGCGGTAAACCAGTCCCACTCCCTCTTTCCTTCAACCACTGTCTGTCCCACCTGTGACAGAGACGGTAATTCCCGTATTGGACAGTTCAGCCACCTGAGAACTCACTTTTAGAGTGGAAGCAAGTCTTCTTCGATTTCGAGGGACTGCCTATGATGATGAAGAGGTTCAACTCCAGGCCTGTGCTGAGATGGGTCTCAGTCTGGTTGGCAGTTCCATGGTAAAGGAAGGGGACAATTGAGCTGCATATAAATGCAAGTCTTTCTATCTTTCTTTTTCTTTCATTCCAGCACAGACACAATGGGCCGAATGGCCTCCTTCTGTACCGTCAATGTCTATGATTCTCTGATTCTATTCCAGCTCCCGGTCACGATACTGTGGTTTCTGCTGGAAGTGCCTGTGTGTACACATTACAATGAGGCACAGCCATGATGTCTCCCAAGATGGATTGACACTTAGGTGTGAGATGTAGCTCAGTGGATAGCACTCTTGCCTTTTGAGTCAGAAGGTTGTGGGTTCAACTCCCACTCTGGGGACATAAGTACCAAAAAGACTAACCGGGCTAAGACTTGCTTCCACTCTAAAAGTGAGTTGTCAGGTGACTGTGCAGCCCAATACGGGAATTACAGTCTCTGACAGTGGTTGAGGGAAAGGGTGGGTGAGACTGGTTTGCCGCACGCTGCCCGTGCTTGTTTTCTGCATGCTCTCGGTGACGAGACTCGAGGTGCTCAGCGCCCTCCCGGATGCTCTTCCTCCACTTGTATCTGAGAGTTGAACCTGAGGCTTTACCAGCTCACCCATTCATTGCCTGGCCCTCCCAGTGCAGTATTGAGAGAGTGCTGCACCGCTGGTGGGAGTGTCTTTCAGATGAGACTTTCAACTGAGGGCCCATCTGCTCTCCTAAGTGGAAGTAAAAGATCTCACAACACTATTTCGAAAAAGAAAGAAAGAATTGGAATTATATGGCGCCTTTCATGACCACCGGACGTCTCAAAGGGCTTTACAGCCAATGAAGTTCTTTTGGAGTGGCATCATCATAGGCAGTCCCTCGAACGAGGATGACTTGCTTCCACACCAAAAGGGATGAGTTCACAGATGTTTCAATGGAGGACGCGATATTCCAGTCCTGAACCCGAAGGGTGGAAGATGCCTGTGCGTGGATTTTTTTAACGTGTGGTGGCCGTTGCACACCAGCCACCACATGGGCTTGACAGAGCTAGGTCTTGGTCCAGTGGCAAGGGTAAACCAGGATGACTGGAGACCTGCTCTGCTGCATGGATCTAGTGTGCGCACATATCGCAGTGTGCACCTGGGCCCTCGGCTCTTCTGGGCCCCGCACCCTGATTTGCCGCACCTCCGCCACAATGCAGTCACCGTTGTAATGTAGAGCAGGTCAGTTCTCTCCGGTGTCCTGGCCAATAGTTATCCCTCAACCAACATCATTAAAAATAAACAGATCATCTGGTCAATACCTCATTGCTGTGTGTGGGAGCTTGCTGTGCGCAAATTGGCTGCCAAGTTTCCTACATTACAACAGTGACTACATTTCATTGGTTGCAAAGTGTGTTGGAATGTTCGCAGGTTGTTTCTGTGACATTCACTGTCCAAACTCCCACCTGATGATTAGCTACTTGGATGACATACTGGGGATAGGCAGCGCTTGTGGGATTAACCCTCAGCACGGGTCAGTGCCCCCATCAGAGGAAGGGAGATAACTGAGAAACAAAAGTCCTCCTGGCTCAGAGACAATCCATTACAGCTCAACAACCATCAATGCCAAGTTCCACTCCCACTGAATGACTTTGTAGAACATTGCTTTACAAGGTGTCTCCTATTGATTATACATTTGTTGCTTGCTGTACCATCCGTTACCAAGGATACGAGTCTGCCCAGGTGACCATTGCTTCACAACCAACTGGTACTGGAGTGAGAGTCTTTATCTGGTCATTATCACATTGCTGCCCTACAGGAGCTTGCTGTGCACAACTTAGCTGCCACGTGTCCTACATTGCAACAACAACTTGTATTTATATAGTGCCTTTAACATGGTGAAATGTCCCAAGGCGCTTCATAAGAGTGTTGTGAGATAAAAAATTTGACACAGAGCCGCATAAGTAGATATTAGCGCAGGTGACCAAAAGCTTGGTCAAAGAGGTAGGTTTTAAGGAGCGTCTTGAAGGAGGATAGAGGGGTAGAGGTTAGGGAGGGAGTGCCAGAGCTTGGGGCCCAGGCAGCAGAAGGCACGGCCACCAATGGCTGAGTGATTATAATCAGGGCAGAATTAGAGCAGCGCAGACATCTTGGTATGGTAGCATAGTGGTTATGTTACTGGACTGAACTAATGATCTCGAGATGTGAGTTTAAATCCCGACACGGCAACTGGGGAATTTAAATTCAGTTAATTAAATACATTTGGAATATAAAAGCTAGTAAAAACTACCGGGATTGTCGTAAAAAACCCAACTGGGTCGTTTAGAGAAGGAACTCTTCCATTCTCACCTGGGCCTATATGTGACTCCAGACCCACAGCAATGTGGTTGACTCTTAACTGTCTTCTGAAATGGCCCAGCGAGACACTCCGTTGTACCAAACTGCTATGAGCAAGTCACTGTACCTTCTTCTTGACCTTATACAGTCTCCCGGAGTCGAGGATGACTTGCTTCCACACTAAAATGAATTCTAGCATGAATAATGAGACCAATGTGGGATCTACAAACTCTGTAACTGGTGGGGCAGGATGTGGTTGAAGAGAGGCGTGGGTGGGGTGCGTGGTTTAAGAACATAAGAAATAGGAGCAGGAGTAGGCCATTTGACCCCTCGAGCCTGCTCAGCCTATTCAACAAGATCATGGCTGATCTGACCATGGACTCAGCTCCACTTGCCTGCCCACTCCCCGTAACCCTTTACTCCCTTCCCTTGCCTCATTAATACCCTTGTAGCAGGACTTCTCTGCTTTTATACTCTATCCCACTTGCAATAAAGACCAACATTCCATTTGCCTTCCTGATTACTTGCTGTACCTGCATACGTACTTTTTGTGTTTCATGCACAAGGACCCCCAGGTCTCTCTGTACAGCACTTTGCAATTGTTCTCCATTTAAATTATAATTGACTTCTTCTATTTTTTCTGCCAAAATGGATAACCTCAAATTGTCCCACATTGTACTCCATCTGCCAAATTTTTGCATAATCACTTAGCCTGGCTATATCCCTTTGCAGATTTTTTGTGTCCTCCTCACAATTTGCTTTCCCATCTTTGTATCATCAGCAAACTTGGCTACATTACACTTGATCCGTTCATCCAAGTCATTAATATAGATTGTAAATAGTTGAGGCCCCAGCACCGATCCCCGCGGCACCCCACTAGTTACTGTTAGCCAACCGGAATATGACCCATTTATCCCGACTCTCTGTTTTCTGTTAGTTAGCCAATCCTCTCTCCATGCGAATGTATTACCCCCAACACCGTGAACCTTTATCTTGTGCAGCAACCTTTTATGTAACACCTTATCGAATGCCTTCTTGAAATCCAAATATACCACATCCACTGGTTCCCACTTATCCACCCTGCTCGTTACATCCTCCAGCAAATTTGTCAAACATGATTTCCCTTTCATAAAACCATGCCGACTCTGCTTGGTTGAATTATGCTTTTATAAATATCTTGCTACTGCTTCCTTAACAATGGACTCTAGCGTTTTCCGAACGACAGATGTTTGGTTAACTGGTCTATAGTTTCCTGATTTCTGTCTGCCTCCTTTTTTAAATAGGGGTGTTACATTTGCAGTTTTCCAATCCGCTGGGATCGCCCCAGATTCCAGGGAATTTTGGTAGATTACAACCAATGCATCCATTATCTCTGCAGCCACTTCTTTCAGGACCCTAGGATACAAGCCGTCAGGTCCACCTTTAGTCCCATTATTTTACCAAGTACCACTTCTTTAGTGATAGTGATTGTATTAAGTTACTCTCTTCCTAAAGCCCTTTGATTATCCACTATTGGGATGTTTTTAGTGCCTTCTACCTTAAATATTTGTTCAAAGTCTCTGCCATTTCCCTGTTCCCCATTATTAATTCCCCAGTCTCATCCCCTAGGGGACCAACATTTACTTTAGCCACTCTTTTCCTTTTTATGTACCTGTAGAAACTCTTATTATCTGTTTTTATATTTCGTGCTAGTTTACTTTCATAATCTGTCTTCCCTCTCCATTGTTTTTTTACTCGTTCTTTGCTGGCTTTTAAAAGTTTCCCAATCCTCTGGCCTCCCACTAGTCTTGGCCATTTTGTATGCCCTAGTTTTCAATTTGATATTATCTCTTATTTCCTTAGTTAGCCACGGATGGTTATCCCTTCTCTTACAATCTTTCCTTCTCATTGGGATATATTTTTGTTGAGAGTTATGAAATATTTCCTTAAATGTCTGCCACTGCTCATCAACCGTCCCATACTTTAATCTATTTTCCCAGTCTACTTTAACCAACTCTGCCCTCATACCTTTGTAGTCTCCTTTATTTAAGCTTAGGACACTGGTTTGAGATCCAACTTTCTCACCCTCCAACTAAATTTGAAATTCAACCATGTTATGGTCACTCATTCCTAGAGGATCCTTACTAGGAGATTGTCTATTAATCCTGTCTCATTGCACAGTACCAGATCTAAGATAGCCTGCTCCCTGGTTGGTTCTGCAACGTACTTTTCAAGGAAACTATCCTGGATACACACTATGTACTCTTCCTCAAGGCTTCCCTGGCCAATTTGCTTTGTCCAATCAATATGAAAGTTAAAATCACCCATGATTATTGCCATCCTTTTTTACAAGTCTCCATTATTTCTTGATTTATACCCCATCCAACAGTGTAGCTACTGTTAGAGAGCCTATAGACTATGCCCTCCGGCGACTTTTTCCCCTTATTATTGCTCATCTCCACCCAAACTGATTCAACATCTTGATCTTCTGAGCCAATGTAGTTTCTCACTAACGCACTGATCTCATCCTTTATTAACAGAGCTACACCACCTCCTTTTCCTTTCTGTCTGTCCTTCCGAATTGTCAAATACCCCTGAATATCTGAATATTTAGTTCCCAGCCTTGGTCACCTTGCAACCACGTCTCTGTAATGGCTATCAGATCATGCCCATTTGTGTCTATTTGTGTCGTCAACTCATCTGTTTTGTCATGAATGTTGCGTGCATTCAGATAAAGAGCTTTTAAATGTGTTTTTTTACAATTTTTTCCTGCTTTGACCCCACTTTCTGATTCACTTTTATGGTTATATATTCTGTCCCTTCCTGTCTCGCTCTGGTTTTAATTTCCCCCAGTGCTACCCTGCTTTATTGCCTTCTCCTTATTCTTCGACTTTTTACATTTTTGCTCATCTGAACCCTCTCCCCACCGCCCCCCACTAGTTTAAAGCCCTCTCTACAGCCCTAGTTATTTGATAGTCCCAGCCCGGTCTAAGTGGAGCCCGTCCCAATGGAACAACTCCTCTTACCCCAATACTGATGCCAGTGTCCCATGAACCAAAACCCATTTCTCCCACACCAGTCTTTGAGCCAAGTTTTTGACTCTCTGATCTTATTTACCCAATGCAAATTTGCTCGTGGCTCAGGTAGTAATCCAGAGATTATCACCTTTGTGGTTCTGCTTTTTAATTTGGCCCCTAGTTGCTCATACTCCCTCAGCAGAACCTCTTTGTTTGTTGGTGCGCGCCTTCCGTTGGTTTGAGCTTGGTTTCCGCGTACTCCCGGCGAAGAGACTCGAAGTGTTTGGCGACTTCCCGGATTCTCCGCCTCCACTTTGAGCGGTCTTGGGCCAGGGACTCCCAAGAGTTGGTGGAGATGTTACATTTTTTCAAGGAGGCTTTGAGGGCATCCTTGAAGCATTTTCTCTGCCCACCACATGGACAGCAGCGGTTTAAGAAGGCGCTGCTGAAGGGCAATTAGGGATGGGCAAAAAAATGCTGGCCTTGCAAGTGATGCCCACATCCCGTGAACTAATGCATTTTTTTTTAAGTACTTAATTGGCTGAAAACTATTTTGGGATGTCCAATGGCCGCGAAAAGCGCTATATAAATGCGCGTCTTTCTTTATAACGTACCACTGGACTGGGCCAAGTTTGGTCACCCAAAGGTGCCAACGCACGCACACGCTTCTCCCACCACCATCATCATCATCATAGGCACTCCCTCAGAATCGAGGAAGACTTGCTTTCACTCTTAAAATGAGTCCTTAGGTGGCTGAACGAGAACCACAGTCCAATACGAGAACCACAGTCTCTGTCACAGGTGGAGCAGATAGTCTTGAGGGAAAGGGTGGGTGGGACTGGTTTGCTGCATGCCCTTTCCGCTGCCTGCGCTTGATTTCTGCATGCTCTCGACGATGAGACTCGAGGTGCTCAGCGCCCTCCCGGATGCATTTCCTCCATTTAGGGCGGTCTTTGGCCAGGACTCCCAGGTGTTGGTGGGGATGCTACACTTTATCAGGGAGGCTTTGAGGGTGTCCTTGTAACGTTTCCTCTGCCCTCCTTTGGCTCATTTGCCATGAAGGAGTTCCGAGTAGAGCGCTTGCTTTGGGAGTCTCGTGTCTAACATGCGAACTATGTGGCCTGCCCAGCAGAGCTGATCAAGTGTGGTCAGTGCTTCGATGCTGGGGATGTTGGCCTGGTTGAGGACGCTTACGTTGGTGCGTCTGTCCTCCCAGGAGAGGTCAAAGACCACCCCAATCTCTGTCGTCGAGCTACAGTATGCGGACAACGCATGCGTCTGCACACATACAAAGGCTGAACTCCAGGACATAGTCGACGTATTTACTGAGGCGTACGAAAGCATGGGCCTTACGCTAAACATCAGTAAGACAAAGGTCCTCCACCAGCCTGTCCTCACCGCACAGCACTGCCCCCCAGTCATCAAGATTCATGGCGCGGCCCTGGACAATGTGTACCACTTCCCTTATCTCGGGTGTCTCCTATCAACAAGGGCAGACATTGACGACAAGATCCAACACAGTCTCCAGTGCGCCAGTGTAGCCTTCGGCTGCCTGAGGAAAAGAGTGTTTGAAGACCAGGCCCTCAAAACTGCCACCAAGCTCATGTTCTACAGGGATGTAATAATACCCTCTTATATGGCTCAGAGACACGGACCATGCACAGTAGATACCTCAAGTCGCTGGAGAAATACCACCAATGATGTCTCCGCAAGATCCCACCATCAACTGCATGAAGAAATATAGGAATGCTGACTCACTTTGTTTCAGGGACGGTGGAAATCCTTGAGCCATTGTGCTCAGCCTAAACATTGACAGGCCTTCTCCTGCCCAGGATCTGACTGAGACGGAATGTGAGCGGGACAGAGTGGGAGGCTGCTTTCATGAATTCACAACGGCAAAGTAAAAGCCACTTAACACGTTCGCCTGCCGTCCATTAAGCTCTGTGACCCTTTAGCCCTGATAAGAGGAAGGTATTTGTTTTCCGTTGCAGTACACCCCCGCTGATAGTCACTCACTTTTGTTCTGGGGGCTGCCCCATTAATGTACCATCACAACCCACATTCACATCACAAAGCCTTCACAGAGTGTTAACGGTAAGAAAGAAAGAAAGAGAACAAGAGAGAGAGAGAAAGAGAGAGAGAAAGAGAAAGAGAAAGAAAGAAGGACTTGCATTGATATAGCGTCTTCCACGACCAGCGGACATCCCAAAGCGCTTTACAGCCAATGAAGTACTTTTTGGAGTGTAGTCACTGTTGTAATGTGGGAAATGCGGCAGCCAAATTGCGCACAGCAAGCTCTCACAAACAGCAATGTGAAGCAACAGAATTTCCCAAGATCGGTGCCAGCTGGTTGAAAAGAACATTTTCTGTTAGTTAT
Organism: Pristiophorus japonicus; assembly: GCF_044704955.1. NCBI lineage: Eukaryota > Metazoa > Chordata > Chondrichthyes > Pristiophoridae > Pristiophorus > Pristiophorus japonicus. The sequence continues at coordinate 48,302,522 of NC_091998.1, forward strand.
TAGTTCGTGGGGACGTGTCCATCCCTCGTTGCCCTGAGGAGCTGATGGCGGTGAGCTGCCTTCTTGAAGCGCTGGTTGCGCGGTTTGGTACGACGGAGTGGCTTCCTTTACTTGTGACAGACTTTTTTTTGAAAACATTGGTTTTCTTGCCAGCTTTGTGCCGGGCCTTGCTGGGGTACAGTGCCCTCCGCATTTGCTACCCCCAGTGGCCCATCCTCGTGTCTGAGCCAAGACAATCGGTGTGGTCAAACTATTCTTCTGTCACAGCAAGGGTCACTGGACAGTGATCAGGCGCGGGAACCATGGCCGATTTTTCCTAACCCTACCCTAGTTACAACAGCGACTGCACTCCAAAAGTACTTCATTGTCTGTTAAGCGCTTTGAGACGTCCGGTGGTCGTGAAAGGCGCTACGTAAATGCATGTCTTTCTTTCTATCTAGGAGCCCTCGACTACCACAACAACAACAACTTGCATTTAAATAGCGCCTTCAACATAGTAAAATGTACCGACGCACTTTACAGGAGCGTTATCAAACAGAGAATGATACTGAGATACATTCGGAGATATTAGACAAGTGACCAAAGTTTGGTCAGACAGGTAAGGTTTCATCGTCATCATCATAGGCAGTCCCTCGGAGTCGAGGAAGACTTGCTCCCACACGTAACATGAGTTCTTAGGTGGCTGAACAGTCCAATACAAGAGCCACAGTCTCTGTCACAGACGGGGCAGATAGTCGTGGAGGGAAGGGATGGGTGGGACTGGTTTCTGCATGCTCTTGGCGACAAGACTCGAGGTGCTTAGCGCCCTCCCGGATGCGCTTCCTCCACTTAGGGCGGTCTTTGGCCAGGGTCTCCCAGGTGTCAGTGGGGATGTTGCACTTTATCAGGGAGGCTTTGAGCGTGTCCTTGTAACCGCTGACCACCTTTGGCTCGTTTGCCGTGAAGGAGTTCCGAGTAGAGCGCTTGCTTTGGGAGTCTCGTGTCTGGCATGCGAACTATCTGGCCTGCAGCGGAGCTGATCAAGTGTGGTCAGTGCTTCAATGCTGGGGATGTTGGCCTGGTCGAGGACGCTAATGTTGGTGCGTCTGTTCTCCCAGGGGATTTGTAGGATCTTGCGGAGACATCGTTGGTGGTATTTCTCCAGCGACTTGAGGTGTCTACTGTACATGGTCCATGTTTCTGAGCCATACAGGAAGGCGGGTATCACTACAGCCCTGTAGACCACGAGCTTGGTGGCAGTTTTGAGGGCCTGGTCTTCGAACACTCTTTTCCTCAGGCGGCCAAAGGCTGCACTGGCGCACTGGAGGCGGTGTTGGATCTTGTCATCAATGCCTGCTAAGGGGCGTCTTAAAGGAGAGAGAGGTAGAGAAGCGGAGAGGTTTAGGGAGAGAATTCGAGGGCTTAGGCCGAGGCAGCTGAAGGCACGGCCGGCAATGGTGGAGTGATGAAAATCAGGGATGCGCAAGAGGCCAGAATTGGAGGAGCGCAGAGATCTCGATGGGTTAACGTGTTGGACGAGGTGACTGAGATAGGGAGGGGCGAGGCCATGGAGAGATTTGAAAACAAGGATGCCAATTTAAAATAGGGACTGGTAGCCAATGTAGGCCAGCGAATACAGGGGTAATGGGTGAACGGGACTTGGCGCGAGTTAGGATACAGAAAGCAGAAGTTTGGATGAGCTTAAGTTTATGGAGTGTGTAAAATGAGAGGCCGACCAGGAGAGCTTTGGAATGGTCAAGTCTAGTACAGACATGGTAACAAGGTACACCTTGACTGAGACAAGCTAACGCAGTCCAAGCAAGGGTGTCTTATAATTAAAGGATATTCAGTGGTCGCTAGCATAAATTTAGAGAGCAAAGGAACAGTTCAGGTTGAAGTCCCCAGTACATGAACACTGAGCGGAAGTTCAGGGAACCAGACCTCTCCCTCTCCAATCAGTCTGAGCTTCGCCGATTAAGCATACAACATGGTCAGTATGCCTCAATGACACGTTAGATAATGCAGATACCCAACTGAGTCATCAGATCTGGCTCAGCGGGCAGCACTGGGTCAGAAGGTTGTGGGTTCAAATCTCACTGCAGGGACTTGAGCACATAAATCTAGGCTGACACTCCCGTGCAGTGCTGAGGGAGCGCTGCACTGTTGGATGAGACGTACAAACATAAGAAATAGGAGTAAGAGTAGGCCATTCAGCGACTCGAGCCTGCCCTGCCATTCAATAAGATCATGACTGATCTGATCTAATGAGACATTAAACCGAGGCCCTGTCTGCCCTCTCAGATGGACATAAAGGATCCCATGGCAATATTACGAAGAAGAGCAGGGGAGTTCTCCCCGGTGGCCTGGAGCCAATATTTATCCCTCAATCAACATAACAAAAACAGTTTATCTGGTCATTATCACATTGCTGAATGTGGGAGCTGGCTGTGCGCAAATTGACTGCCGTGTTTCCCACATTACAAAATGACTACACTCCAAAAGTACTTCATTGGCTGTAAAGTACTTTGAGATGTCCAGTGGTCGTGAAAGGCGCTATAGAAATGCAAGTCTTTCTTTCCCCTGTTTTTTGAAATAAATAATTATTGAATTGTTGATAAATCCCTGGTGGTTATGTTTGATATAAACAATTTTGAAAATGGAAAGGAACAAAGTCAAAATAAAGAACTTTCTGAATATCATGTTTTATTCACAAAGAAATCATAAGTTTATTTTTTTACATGAATCCTCTGAAGAATTATCGAGAGCTCCCTTGATGTGAAATGCTGCTGGTTCTGAATTAAGGAATCTGTTTGAAAGCGCAGTGTAATGTATTTGCTTCATGGGTTCTTTGCTTCAGAATTCGTAGCAACACATTGCTATTAAGAACTGGTTGGTTTATCAGCAAATGGTTTAACAATCACGCTACACATTACTGGTTCATTCACCAGGCTCACAACCACCTGCCTCATCGCGGATCTCTCGAACCCAACTGGCTGGGGTTTTATTGAGACTCGTGAACATCACATGACTAGCTAAGCCACTCCCAACTCAACAGCTCTACAACTATTTTGAGTAGAACTTTAAAACACGTTCCCCCTAATTAAAGGGGCACTAGAACCGACAAATTAACAAGTAAAACTTTTTAAACAATAAACGATCAAATAAAAATTTGGTTGCCAGGGGTGAAGATGCACTCCAGTCCCTCTGGCGCCCACCTCTTGCGGAAGGCCGCGAGCGTACCGGTGGATACCGTGTGCTCCATCTCCAGGGACACCCTGGCTCAGATGTAACCGCGGAAGAGAGGCAGGCAGTCGGGCTGAATGACCCCCTCGACCGCCCGCTGCCTGGACCTGTTAATGGCCAAATTAGTCAGGTCCAGGAGCAGTCCTATGAGGAGGCCCTCCGACCTGCCCGCTCCCCTCCGCACAAGGGTGCTCAAAGATCAGGAGCATTGGACTGACGTGCAGCCAAAATTCTAGGAGCAGCCCCTTCAAATAATGGAATAGGGGCTGCAACCTCGCACATTGTGTATAAACATGGAACATGGACTCTTCCAGACTTCAACAGCTCTACAACCATTTTTGGTAGAAACTTTAAATCAAGTGCCCCCTTTTGTCACTAGAACCCACAAATTAACAATTTAAAACTGTAACAAAAACCCTAAATCAAATTAGAATTTGGTTGCCTGGGGTGATGATGCACTCCAGTCCCTCCAAACCTGTGAGCATACCTTACATGCGCAGTGTTTCTGGGGAGGTGCCTCGCTGTTTGTGAATCCAGCTTTATTGAGAAGACGGCATTAGTATCTTCCTTGTCCTCACCGAGTCTGATGGCATCCATTATATGCCTTAGGCCTTCTCCGCTCTGTGCAAATATAACTTCCCCCCACCCCATTATCATTAAGCAGGTAACCCTAACACACAAAAAATCAATCAGACTCGCGGCAGAACCTCAAACCGAAGTTACAAAGAGTTTACAGCTCAGAAACCGGCCATTCAGCCGTACAGGTCCATGCCAGTGATTACGCTCCACACGAGAAGCCCTTAAAGATGAGAAGTCAGCCGTCTGTTTCCATGTTCCAGCCACATCCCCTCCACTGATGCTGACCTACATTGGATCTGCAGTTAAGCAATGCCTTGATTTTAAAATTCTCATCCTTGTTTTGACATCCCCCTCCATGGCCTCTCCCCTCTTATCTCTGTAATCTCCTCCAGCCCTATAATCCCCCTAGATCTCTGCATGCCGTCTATTCTGGCATCTTGAGCATCCCTGATTTTAATCGCTCCACCATTGGCGGCCGTGCCTTCAGCTGCCTCGGTCCTAATTCCCTTCACTAAATCTCTCCGCCTCTCCACTTCTCTTTTCTCCTTTAAGAGGCTCCTTAAAATCCACCTCTTTGACCAAACTTTTGTTCACCTGTCCTGACAGCTCCTTATGTGGCTCGATGTCAACATTTTTTTTAAAAGCGATCCTGTGAAGTGCCTCAGAACGGTTTTTATCATGTTAAGGGCGCCATATAAATGAAGTTATTGTTGTCAATGGGAGTCCTGCGGTCTCCCGACTGAGTGAGCCTAGATTGGGAGTGCAGGCAAGTTATCCTGTTCCCACGCGAGAGCCAGGTCCGCACACCAGAGAGCAGAAGTCACTGGATCAAGAAACCGAGGCTGACTTGCCCCTTCCCTCACTCAGGAGCAATGAGAGCTGATTGCAGCACACTTCCACTGACCCCCTCCAGTATTTGGTTAGGGTTCGCACGGGCAGCATTGCAGTAGGCCGTAGATTTATCCACTCAGCAAATCAGAGCCTGGCAAGAAACCTTTTAAGAAAGAATTGCATTCATATAGCGCCTTTCATGACCTCGGGACATCCAAAAGCACTTTACTGCCAATGAAGTACTTTTTTTGGAGTCACTGTTGTAACGTAGGAAAGAACTCCAATGCAGTGCTGAGGGAGCGCTGCACTGTCAGAGGTGCTGTCTTTCGGGTGGGACGCTAAACCGAGGCCCCGTCTGCCCTCTCAGGTGGACGTAAAAGATCACAAGGCACTATTCCAAAGAAGAGCCATTTTGCGCACAGCAAGCTCCCACGAACAGTAATGTGATAATGACTGGATAATCTGTTTTTAAGTGATGTTGATTGAGGGATAAATATTGACCAGGACCCTGGGGATAATTCCCCTGCTCTTCTTTGGAATAGTGCCATGGGATCTTTTACGTCTACCTGAGAGAGCAGACGGGGCCTAGGTTTAGCGTCTCATCCGAAAGACATCACCTCCGACAGTGCGGTGCTCCCTCAGCACTGCACTGGAGTGTCAGCCGAGATTTATGCGCTCAAATCTCTGCAATGGGATTGAACCTACATCCTTCTGACCCAGAGGCGAGGGTGCTGCCCACTGAGCCACAGCTGACTCAACTTTTGTGCACTTTCTCACAGCCTGTTATTTTTGGGGGTCATGGGAAGGGTGAACCCATGCCCCTGGACAAGAGAATATGGTGAATGACCCTGCTCTGGGGAATGGAACACTCTCCCGTTTCAGACACCATTCTGCAAAGTCCACATTTGGCCCCGCGATTTTTTTTATTCCGCCCTGGTTTAGTTCTGACGCTCGTGTGCATCCTACATTGGAGGATGATGGCAGATTGAATCACTGCTCCCTCATTATGGGCTGCTAACAGGCCTGGACATTGTGGCTGCTGAATGCAATTAGCTCCCAGGCTCTGTTGTGAGTTAACAATCCCTGCCACTTAGCGTAGGTCCACACCTGCAACATGAGACAGCAGGCCGGGATGATCAGCAGACGCTAAAGTCTACAAACAAATGCGCAAACTGGACTGGAGAATTTTAACTACGAGGAAAAATTGGATAGGCTGGATTTGTTTTCTTTGGAATAGAGGAGGCTGAGGGGGGACCTTATTGAGGTGTATAAAATGATGAGGGGTCCGGATAGAGTGGATAGGAAGGACCTACTTCCTTTAGCAGAGGGATCAACAATCGGGGGGCATAGATTTAAAGCAATTGGTAGGTTTAGAGGGGATTTAAGGGGGAAATTTCTTCACCCAAAGGGTGGTGGGAGTCTGGAACTCATTGCCTGAAAGGGTGGTAGAGGCAGAAACCCTCACCACATTTAAAAAGGATGCGCACTTGAAGTGCCGTAACCTACAGGATACGGACCGAGAGCTGGAAAGTCAGATTAGGGTGGATAGCTCTTTGTCGGGCGGATAGTTCTTTGTCAGCCAGCGCGAACACAATGGGCCGAAATGGCCTCCTCCCCTGCTGTAAATGTCTATGATTCTATTCTATTCTAACTCTATCTTTCTTTAAGACCCTAAACAGCAGCAGTTAGACGAGCTGTCCATCCTCTCCCCGTTCTGCGGCGTGAGTTGAATCCCGACTCCAAAGGTGAAAGGGCAGAGTTCATGCCCATCTGCATCTCTTTGGACGTGCAGATGGAAATGACACAAGCAATCAGCAGCCCGCGCGTTTTATTGGAGTCGCAGATACGCAGGCAGAAGTCGGTGACATTTTCCGCAACCCGATTCGCAGTTCCATTGCACTGTAATTGGGAGCCGAGGAGAACTTAACGGCTTCTGATTGGGATTTTTTTTTAACAAGAGTGGAATGGCTAGCCTCGGGCAGATCAGACCACAAAAAGCTCTGGCTGTTCGAACTGCACTCAGCCCCCAGCTGCTAAGCAGGGGGAGTTGTTCTGTTACACCGGTAATTACGAGCTCCTAATGTACACAAGCATATTAAAGAGTTTTTTTTTTAAGACCACTTGTGTTTATATGCGAGCCAGAAGCTGGTCTCCTGCAGATATGCTAGGAGGCCTGCTGGTTGCATGGAGCCAGGAGCCCCACAAGACGCTGCAAGTCCATCGGCAGGATAGGCACACCAACGCCAGTGTCCTCGCTCAGGCCAACATCCCCAGCATCGAGGCACTGACCACGCTCGACCAGCTCCGTTGGGCGGGTCACATCGTCCGCATGCCTGATACCAGACTCCCGAAGCAAGCGCTCTACTCGGAGCTCCGACATGGCAAGCGGGTCCCAGGTGGGCAGAGGAACCGCTTCAGGGACACCCTCAAAGCCTCCATGAAAAAGTGCAACATCCCCACCGACACCTGGGAATCCCTGGCACAAGACCGCTCAAAGTGGAGGAGGCGCATCCGGGAAGGCGCCGAACACCTTGAGTCTCTTCGCCGGGAGCACGCGGGAAGCCAAGTACAGACAGCGGAAGGAGCGCTCGACAACCCAAGCCCCCCCACCCACCCGTCCCTCCAACCACCGTCTGCCCCGCCTGTGACAGAGACTGTAGGTCCCGCATTGGTCTCATCCATCACCTGAGAACTCATTTAGTGTGGGAGCAAGTCATCCTCGACTCCAGGGGACTGCCTGAGAAGAAGAAGAATTGCCCCCAGCACAGAGTTTCATTCATAAGGACATAAGAAATAGGAGCAGGAGTAGGCCCTACAGCCCCTCAAACCTGCTCCGCCATTTAATACGATCATGGCTGATTCGATCATGGACTCAGGTCCACTTCCCCGCCCGCTCCCCATAACCCTTGACTGCCCTGTAGTTCAAAACATCTGTCTATCTCCACCTTGAATATATTCAACGACCCAAGCTCCACAGCTCACTGGGGTAGATAATTCCAAAGATTCACGACCCTCTGAGAGAAGAAATTCCTCCTCATCTCAATGACCAAGTTAAGCAGTGCCTCAATTTCAAAATTCTCATCAAGAGCAGACAGGGCCTCGGTTCAACGTCTCATCCGAAAGACGGCACCTCCGACAGTGCTGCGCTCTCTCAGCACTGCACTGGGAGTGTCAGCCTAGATTTTTGTGATCAAGTCTCCAGAGTGGGACTGTGAACCCACAACCTTCTAACTCTGAAGCATTATTCAGCGATTCCTTCTTAGAATGTGTGTGTGTGTGTGTGTGTGTGTGTGTGTGTGCGTGGACCACTTTCCAGACCTCGGGGAGCTTATTATCAGCAAGGGCAAACATCGACGATGAGGTCCAACACTGCCTCCAGTGCACCAGTGCAACCTTTGGTCGCCTGAGGAAGAGAGTGTTCACAGATCAGGCCCTCAAATCTAGCACCAAGCTCATAGTCTACAGGGCGGTTGTGATACCCGCCCTCCTGTATGGCTCAGAGACGTGGACCATATACAGTTGACACCTCAAATCACTGGAGAAATACCACCAACGATGCCTCCACAAGATCTGCAAATCCACTGGGAGGACAGACGCACCAACGTCAGTGTCCTCAATCAGGCCAACATCCCCAGCATCGAAGCACTGACCGCACTCGACCAGCTCCGTTGGGCGGGCCACATCGTCCACATTCCCGACACAAGACTCCCAAAGCAAGCACTCTACTTGGAATTCCAACACAGCATGCGAGCCCCAGGTGGGCAGAGGAAACGTTTCAAGGACGCCCTCAAAGCCTCCTTGATAAAATGCAACATCCCCACTGACAGCTGAAAGTGCCTGGCCAAAGACCGCCCCAAGTGGAGGAAGAGCATCCAGGAGGGCGCTGAGCACCACGAGTCTCGTCGCCGAGAGCGTGCAGAAACCAAGCGCAGGCAGCGGAAGGAGCGTGTGGCAAACCAGATTCCCCACCCACCCTTTCCTCTGACGCCTGTCTGTCCCACCTGTGAGAGAGACTGTAATTCCCGTATTGGACTGTTCAGTCAGCTGAGAACTCGTGTTAAGAGTGGAAGCAAGTCTTCCTCGATTTCGAGGGACTGCCTATGATAATGAGTTACGATGATATCATTAAGGCAAGGATGTGGTCAGGCTGCCTGCTATCATGCACTGCCTGAGGGTGCGCGGGAAGAATGAGCCACGCAGGAAGCTGCCGGCACCCATGGGTGCATACCCCAGCGAGAGTCAGCGGGTAGGAGGGGAAAAAAAAACCCAGGGGAGAACTTTTGAAAAAAATGAAAGCGAGGAATTAATTTGTGCAGGGCGACTATGATCATTGGGCATAAAAGCAGTGCTGCAGAACGAACCAGCTCCCCTTCCCCCACACATCCTGGGAGAGTTGCTACACACACACACATTAGTAATTAGTAATGATAGAACAGCACATCCTGTACAGCGCGTTCTGTGGACTGCCCTAACCATGATCTGAGATGTCGAGTAACAGAGTCCCATTCATTGACAAATGCAACAGAAACTCTGCTACTAATGTTTCGAAGATGCTACGCTGCCTGTTCTTACCATCAGAAGGGCCGCTACCGTATGGTCTTAAAGGGGCGGGATGGTGGGGGGGGGGCGCTGCACTTATCGGAATGAGGTTCTGAGAAGACAGATGTCTGAGCGCTTGCTGCCAGTGAGTGGCTGCCCTTCTTGTGGTTTGGGTTAAGCTCCAAAACATCTGTTTCCAGACTGCCTCCCACGACCGGTTTCAAAGCTTACAATGTGGTAACAGAAAGCAAATGATCCCCCCATTTATAGCAGGGAACCACGTCCCAGTGCAATTGGGCCACGCTCAGTAACTGGTGACAGTGTCAGCCGGGGCTCAGTCGGCAGCACCCTTGCCTCTGAGTCAGAAGGTTGTGGGTTCAAGCCCCACTCCAGGGACTTGAGCACAAAAATCTAGGCTGACACTCCCGGTGCGGTGCTGAGGGAGTGCCGCACTGTTGGAGGTGCCGTCTTTTGGCTGAGGCGTTGAACCAAGGCTCCGTCTGCCCTCTCAGGTGGACGTAAAAGATCACACGGCACTATGTTGAAGTAGAGCAGGGGAGTTATCCCCGGTTTCCTGGCCAATATTTATCCCTCAATCAACATCACAAAAACAGATTATCTGCTGTTTGTGGGAGCTTGCTGTGTGCGTATTGGCTGTCGTGTTTCCTATATTACCACTTCAAAAGTACCTCATTGGCTGCAAAGCGCTTATGGGACGTCCCGGGGTCATGAAAGGCACTATATAAATGCAAGTCTTTCTTTCTTAACTGTGAACATACAGTTCCTACCAAGTAACGCTTTGCGATTTTACCACACTGGGTTTAGGCCTTCCCCATTTATGAAAGAAAGTCTTGCACTTATATAGCGCCTTTCACGACCATCGGACATCTCAAAGCGCTTTACAGACAATTAAGCACTTTTTGGAGTATAGTCACTGTTGTAATGTGGGAAACACAGCTGCCAATTTGCACACAGCAATGTGATAATGACCAGATAATCTGTTCTTGTTATGTTGATGGAGGGAAAAAAATTGGCCAAGTCACTGGTGTTAACTCCCCTGCTCTTTTTTGAAATAGTGCCCTGGGATCTTTTACATCCACTCGAGAGAGCAGGCGGGGCCTCGGGTTAACGTGTCATCCGAAAGACGGCACCTCCGACAGTGCGGCGCTCCCTCAGTGTTGCAGTGGGAGTGTCAGCCTAGATCTGCAGGGATGAGCCTGCGATTCTGAAATAATATGGCCGAGGTCAGATGGTGCAGAGGTGCCGTGCTGCTGAGGTGTAGCAGCGATCAGGAATGCAGCAACGTGGGCAATCCAAGCTGCGTCCCCAGGACCCAAGAGCCATGCCCCCTCACCCTACTATACTGCACCACTCACACTTTCTAAATACAAGTTATTGGTGGTAACCACATCTAATCATCATCATTCCTTGAGTCGAGGATGATGTGATCGACGGCAAAAAGTTCACAGGTGTTTCAATGAAGGACCTAATATTCCAGATCCCGAACTGCATGTTGAAGGGTGGAAGATGCCTGTGCGTGGATTTTTTTAACGTGGGGTCGACAGAGCTCGGTCATGGTCCAGTGGCAAGGGTTAACCAGGACGACTGGAGACCAGCTCTGCTGCACGGACCCAGTGCAGCACACATATCGCAGGGTGGGCTGGGCCCCGTGCTACTCCTAGGCCCATGTCTCTTCTGGGCCCCGATCACGTTCTTCTACGAACTCTCACCGCTCCTTCGCCCCGACCTCGCCGCTCTCGCTGTACCTGCCCCCTGCTCCAATCAGCCACCTGGATTTGGGTGACGTCAAATCCAGTCGCCCTCTTCACTGCCGCCGCCCTCCTGCAGCAGCACGCACTGCTCCCTGCAGTGGTATGCCGCTGCACGTTGCTCCCTCGAATGGCACCGGTAGTATATTGTAGTATACTGGGTAGTATATCGACATTAAAAGTACAATTTAGAAGCAAGTTCTTGTCATGGTTGACGATAGGTGCTGTCCAGAGGAAATGGTTCCTCCCTCGTCGATCTATTAAAACCCCGCATCATTTTGAACACCGCTATTGGGTCCCCCCCCTTCCCTTAACTGGCAGAGCACCTGCGACGTCGCGCGGAAGCCCATGAAGAAAGGTCCGTTCCGGCGGGCCCTCGCTGCCGGGCCAGCTGAGGAAGAGCGAGTCTGAGGAGCTCGCTGGGCCGCCAGCCCAGCAAGCTCAGCTTCCCCAAGAGCCACGTTGGTCTCAGCTCGACCGCCAGCCATGCCAACTCCACCGCCAGCCTGGGCAACGGCGGCGCCGTCACCCTCTCGCCCGTCGAGCCCGACACCGACGCCGCCACCACCGAGAACTACATGGGCGAGCGAAGAGCCACAAGCGCTCGGGCTACGGGCTCAGCGAGCACTCGGAGCAGCCTCAAGTACGAGGGCCGAGTGGCGCGACGACCTGCGCCAGGGCTATGGCTGCACTGCCTTCCCGGACGGCCGCAAGGAGGAGGGCAAGTACAAGAACAACGTGCTGGTCAGGGGGCAAGAAGACGCACCTGATTCCCCCTGAGGATCAACAAGGTGAGGGAGAAGTTTGGAGGGGAGCATGGGAGGGGGCGCAGAGGGCAGCGGCTATCGCCAGGCAGAAGTCCGAGATCGCATTGTCCAGGCCGGGGAGCGGAAGGAGCAGCATGGCGGCCTAGTCCAGCAGGCTGAGCGGCCCCCGGCCTGCGAGCCTCATCGGAGCAGGCCGGGGAGCGGAAGGAGCAGTGTGGCGGCGTACAACTCCAGGGAGCAACGCGTGCGGGAGCAGGAGAGCAGCGGCAGTGAAGAGGGACATCACCAAGATCCAGGTCGCTAATTGGAGCGTGGGCAGGTACAGCAAGAACGGCGAGGTCGGGGCGAAGGAGCAGCGAGGGATTGTAGAGCGATGTGATCGGAGCCAGGAGAGACATGAGTTCGGGACCAGGGGCCCAGCGGCAGCACGGGCCCAGCCCACACTGCGATATGTGAGCACACTAGGTCCGTGCAGCAGAGCTGGTCTCCAGTCGTCTTGGTTAATCCTTGCTACTGACCGAGCTCTGTGAAGCCCGTGTGGTGGCTGGTGAGCAATGGCCACCCCACGTTAAAAAAATCCACGCACAGACATCTTCTACATGTAGTTCGTGACCTAGAATTTTAGGTCCTTCATTGAAACACCTGTGAACTTTTTGACGTGGAAGCAAGTCATCCTCGACTCGAGGGACTGCCTACGATGATGATAACCTTCCCTGCTCTAAGGAGAACAATCCTTCAATCTCTCCACATAACTGAACTCCCTCAACCCTGGTATCATCATGGTAAACCTTCTCCCTCCCCCCCGTTCCTATCATTGGACATTGATGTGGAGATTCAACATCGCCTCCAGTGCACCAGTGCAGCCTTCGGCCGCCTGAGGAAAAGAGTGTTCGAAGACCAGGCCCTCAAACCTACCACCAAGCTCATGGTCTACAGGGCTGTAGTAATACCCGCCCTCCTGTATGGATCAGAGGCATCGACGACTTACAGAAAACACTTCAAGTTGCTGGAGATATATCACCAACGCTGTCGCCGCAAGATCCTGCAAATCCCCTGGGAGGACAGATGCACCAACATCAGTGTCCTTGTCCAGGCTAACATCCCCAGCATTGAAACACTGACCACACTCGATCAGCTTCGCTGGGCAGGCCACTTAGTTCGCATGCCAGACACGAGGCTCTCTAAGCAACTGCTCTACGCAGAGCTCCTTCACGGCAAATGAGCCAAAGGTGGGCAGCGGAAACGTTACAAGGACACCCTCAAAGCCTCCCTGGTGAAGTGCGACATCACCATTGACGCCTGGGAGACCTTGGCCGAAGAGCGCTCTAGGTGGAGAAAATGCATCCGGGAGGGCGTTGAGCTCTTCGAATCTCTACGCTGCCAGCGTGAAGAGGCCAGGCGCAGGCAGTGGACGGAGCATGCGGCAAATCAGTCCCTCCCCCCTCCCGCTTCCCCCGACGAATATCTGTCCCACCTGTGACAGGGTCTGTGGCTCTTGTATTGGACTGCTCAGCCACCAAAGGACTCACTTTGGGAGTGGAAGCATGTCTCCCTCGATTCCGAGGGACTGCCTATGACATGGTGACCCGAAACGTTAACTCTGTTTCTCTCTCCACAGAGGCTGCCTGACCCGCTGAGATTTCCAGCATTCTCTCTTTTTTTATTTCAGATGCTTAGTATCCGCAGTGTTTTGCTTTCGTATTGCTATAAAAGAATAGTTGTGGCTCCAATGATTCATTTCACAATCACTTTGTCGACCTGGGAGAACCAGTTCCAGGTGGCGGTATTTTGTCACCACATCACTGGCTGAGGTTCCGGGAAACAGCTCCTATAAATGTTTGTGGTCTCAATTCACCTTTGTTCTCTTGGCTGATCAGGAAAACCATTCACACCTCCTTTGTGCTGACAGCCACACTATGAATGTACTACTCCGCATCTGGAAGCCACTACTTCCTGTGGGTAAAGACTAGTAGCACATTAAAGCTTATTTGTGCTTTTTAGGCGTTTGAAAGGAATCGTAGGGTATATATTGAGGAACCTCTTCCGTTGGTGGGCGAGGCTAGGGCAAGGGGAGATAACCTTGCAATCAGAGCCAAGCCACTCAGGAGAGAAGTTAGCAAACCCTCCACTTGCCTGTTTGTCATCATCATCATAGGCAGTCCGTCGGAATCGAGGAAGACTTGCTTCCACTCTAAAAGTGAGTTCTCAGGTGACTGCACAGTCCAATATGGGAATTACAGTCTCTGTCACAAGCGGGGCAGACAGTGGTTGGAGGAAAGGGTGGGTGGGGAGTCTGGTTTGCCGCACGCTCCTTCCGCCGCCTGCGCTTGGTTTCTGCATGCTCTCGGCGACGAGACTCGAGGGTGCTCAGTGCAGCTCCAACAACACTCAAGAAGCTCGACACCATCCAGGACAAAGCAACCCGCTTGATTGGCTCCCCATCCACCACCTTCAACATTCACTCCCTCCACCACCGGCGCACCGTGGCTGCAGTGTGCACCATCGACAAGATGCACTGCAGCAACTCGCCGAGGCTTCTTCAGCAGCACCTCCCAAACCCGCGACCTCTACCACCTAGAAGGACAAGGGCAGCAGGCGCATGGGAGCACCACCTCCTCCACGTTCCCCTCCAAGTCACACACCATCCCGACTTGGAAATATATCGGCCGTTCCTTCATCATCGCTGGGTCAAAATCCTGGAACTCCCTCCCTAACAGCACTGTGGGAGCACCTTCACCACACGGGACTGCAGTGGTTCAAGAAGGCGGCTCACCATCACCTTCTCAACAACAACAACTTTCGTCGGGGGAAGCGGGGGGGGGGGAGGGACTGATTTGCCGCATGCTCCGTCCACTGCCTGCGCCTGGCCTCTTCACGCTGGCAGCGTAGAGATTCGAAGAGCTCAACGCCCTCCCGGATGCATTTTCTCCACCTAGAGCGCTCTTCGGCCAAGGTCTCCCAGGCGTCAATGGTGATATCGCACTTCACCAGGGAGGCTTCACAGCAGTGTTCTAAGACAAAGCAAATAAATTTGACATCGAGCCACATAAGAAGAAATTACAGTAGATGAGCAATTAGGGATGGGCAATAAATGCCAGCCTTACCAGCGACACCCAAATCCCATGAACGAATAAAAAAAAAACACTTCTTCAAGCAAAGGTTGGTAGATGTGGAATGCTCTCACACAATAAGCAGTAAGTGCTCGCTCAACTAATCATTTTAAATCTGAGATCGATCAGAATTTTCCCGTCAAGGATGTAAAAGGATATGGAGCCAAGGCAGGTGGATGGAGTTAAGCTAGGGGAGCATCCATGATCTCACTGAATGGCGGCGCGAGGGACTGAATGGCCCAGTCCTGTTCTATGTTTAAATTGACCTTGTGCCACCAGTTCCTGTAGTTTGGACCTTCACCCCTCCATATCTCCTCCCTAAACCCCTCCAGATCTCCGTCTCCCTAAACCCCTTCTAGGCTGACACTCTATTGCAGTGCTGAAGGAGCGCTGCACCATCAGAGGTGCCATCTTTCGGATGAGATGTTAAACCAAGGCCCCGTCTGCCCACTCAGGTGGACGTAAAAGATCCCATTGCTCTATTTTGAAGAAGAGCAGGGGAGTTATCCTGGTGTCCTGGGGCCAATATTTATCTCTCAATCAACATCACAAAAAATCAGATGATCTGGTCATTATCACCTTGTGGTTTGTCTGTGGGAGCTTGCTGTGCGCAAATTGGCTGCTGCATTTCCCACATTACAACAGTGACTACACTCCAAAAAGTACTTCATTGGCTGTAAAACACTTTGGGATGTCCGGTGATCATAAAAGGCTCTGTATAAGTGCAAGTCTTTTTTCTTTCTTTCTATCAGAGATCCTTCCACAGCCCAACATCCTTGTGTTTAATACCCTTCAAGGTCCCGCCCCTCCCTATTTCTCCTCCAGCCCGATTCTAGCTTCCTGTCTCTCCACCCATCCCTTTCTCCCACCTTTGGTGGCCGTGCCTTTAGCCACCTAGGCTCCACGCTCCGGAATCGCCTCCCTAAACCTCTCCATATCTCCTCCCTAAACCCCCCCCATATCTCCTCCCTAATTCCCTCCATATCTCCTCCCTAAACCCCTCCATATCTCCTCCCTAAACTCCTCCATATCTCCTCCCTAAACCCCTCCATATCTCCTCCCTAAACCCCTCCATATCTCCTCCCTAAACCCCTCCAGATCTCCTCCCTAAACCCCTCCGGATATCCTCCCTAAACCCCTCCAGATCTCCTCTCTAAACCCCTCTGGATCTCCTCCCTAAACCCCTTCATATCTCCTCCCTAAACTCCTCCATATCTCCTCCCTAAACCCCTTCATATCTCCTCGCTAAACCCCTCCATATCTCCTCCCTAAACCCCTCCATATCTCCTCCCTAAACCCCTCCATATCTCCTCCTCCCTCTCCTCCTATCAGATGCTCCTTAAAAACCACCTCTTTTACCAAGACTCTGGTCACCCCTCCTAATATCTTCTTTTTTTTTTAAATACATCTCTGTGGGACATTATTCTATGTTAAATTCCAATTCATTATTTTTATTGAAAGGAATTGTGGAGGGGCACCGGGGGAATTTTCAGGATTTGGAGCAGGGGAACGTATCCATGGCAATAAAACCAATGGGTGGGCACTTTTATCTTGCTCCGCCCTCCCCCTGTGATCGCAACTATGTTTAAACAGAGAACTATGCCCATTCGTGTGTACAGGTTGCTGACACTCTAGATCCTAGAGAATTACTTTTAGATTCCTTTGTTATCTCGAGCCTTGCTCTCCTCTCTCCCCTCCTTCTTGTTGGGGGTCTGGAACTCACTGCCTGAAAGGGTGCTAGAGGTAGAAACCCTCACCATATTTAAAAAGCACTTAGATGTGCACTTGAAGTGCCGTAACCTACAGGGCTACGGACCCAGAGCTGGAAAGTGGGTTTCGGCTGGATAGCTCTTTGTCGGCCGGTGCGGACACGATGGGCCGAAATGGCCTCCTTCCCTGCTGTAAATTTCTATGACTCCTACAGGTACAGTAGCATAGTGGTTATGTTATTGGATTAGTAATCCAGATGCCTAGATTAATCAACCAGATGAGAGTTCAAAACACACTATGCGAATTTAAATTCAGTTTTTGAAACATCTGCAACCAATTTGAAAAAAAATCTGGAATCAGTAAAAGTCACCGCGAAACTAGCAGATTGTCGTAATAACCCAACTGGTTCACTAATGTCCTTTAGGGAAGGAGATCTGGCCAATATGTGACTCCAGAGCAACACAACCATGGTTAACTCTTAACTGCCCTCAGAAGTGGCATAGCAAGTCACTTGCTTGTATCAAATTGTTACAAAGAATAACAGTGGTTCAAGAAGATGGCTCTCCAGAACGTTTTCAGAGCCACTCAGGATGGGTAATAAAAGCACACATCCAGAGTGTGGGCAGCACACTCGCCTCTGAGTCAGAAGGTTGTGGGTTCAAGTCCCACTCCATGCACTTGAGCACAATAAATCTAGGCTGACACTCCTAGTGCAGTGCTGAGGGAGTGCCGCACTGTCGGAGGTACCGTCTTGCAGATGAGACGTTAAACCGAGGCCCCGTCTGCTCTCTCAGGTGGACATAAAAGATCTGGTGGCATTATTTTGAAGAAGAGCAAGGGGTGTCCTGGGCCAATATTTATTCCTCAATCAACATCACTAAAACAGATGATCTCGCCATTACCACGTT
Organism: Pristiophorus japonicus; assembly: GCF_044704955.1. NCBI lineage: Eukaryota > Metazoa > Chordata > Chondrichthyes > Pristiophoridae > Pristiophorus > Pristiophorus japonicus. The sequence continues at coordinate 48,319,957 of NC_091998.1, forward strand.
GCTGTTTGTGGGAGCTTGCTGTGCGCAAATTGGCTGCCGTGTTTGCCACATTACAACAATGACTACACTCCAAAAGTACTTCATTGGCTGTAGAGCGCTTTAAGACGCCTGGTAGCCGTGAAAGGCGACATAGAAATGCAAGTCTTTCTTTAGTCTTTCTACTTAAAAATAATACTTCAAAGAGTAATAATATTTATCCCTCAATCAACATAACAAAAACAGATTATCTGGTCATTATCACATGCTGTTTGTGGGAGCTTGCTGTGCGCAAATTAGCAGCCGCGTTTCCTACATTACAACAGAGTCTACACTCCAAAAAATGCTTCATTGGCTGTAAAGCGCTTTAGAAGATAGAATATTATCTGAATGGCGGCAGATTAGTGTTGTAGGAAGGCGCTAACATTAGGAAAAAGAAAGGTGCAACGAGACCTGGGTTCATCAGTCATTGAAAGTTGACAAGCAGGTACAGCAAGTGGTGAAGAAGGCAAATGGTATGTTGGCCTTCATAGCTAGGGGATTTGAGTACAGGAGCAGGGAGGTCTTACTGCAGTTGTACAGGACCTTGGTGAGGCCTCACCTGGAATATTGTGTTCAGTTTTGGTCTCCTAATCTGAGGAAGAACATTCTTGCTATTGAGGGAGTGCAGCGAAGATTCACCAGACTAATTCCCAGGATGGCTGGACTGAAATATGAGGAGTGACTGGATCAACTGGGCCTTTATACATTGGAGTTTAGGAGGATGAGAGGGGATCTCATAGAAACATATAAGATTCTGATGGGACGGGACAGGTTAGATGCGGGTAGATTGTTCCCGATGTTGGGGAAGTCCAGAACCAGGGGACACAGTCTTAGGATAAGGGGTAGGCCATTTAGGACTGAGATGAGGAGAAACTTCTTCACTCAGAGAGTTGTTAACCTGTGGAATTCCCTGCCGCAGAGAGTTGTTGATGCCAGTTCATTGGATATATTCAAGAGGTAGTTAGCTATGGCCCTTACGGCTAAGGGGATCAAGGGGTATGGAGAGAAAGCAGGAAAGGGTTCCTGAGGGAATGATCAGCCATGAACTTATTGAATGGTGGTGCAGGCTCGAGGGGCCGAATGGCCTACTCCTGCATCTATTTTCTATGTTTCTATGAGACGTCCGGTGGTCGTGAAAGGCGCTATATAAGTCTTTTTTCCCCATCTCTCTTGAAAAAAGTTGCTGCATTACAACAGTGACTGCACTTCAAATGCCCTTCATTGGTTGTGAAGCGCTTTGGAGCAACCTGAGATTGTAAATGGCACTCTATAAATACATCTATTTCGTTCTTTCTTTTTCTTATTTGGGTACAGTTCCACGGACTACAGTTGTCCTCCTGTCCCATGTTCAAATAGCCAGTATTCTTGAGAGTTGGCAGGCTGTGTGAATGTGGAAGGCACAATAGTCAAGTTCACGCCTGTGATCCCGTGACATTAACTCACTCCCTTGTCAGTGGGTGAGAGGGGTCACTGAATGGCAGTCAGAAGCAGGAACCCTGTCTTATTCTCTCTGCTCTCCGGCGCAGCAATGCTGAGTTCAACTGCAGATCTTTACTCTGTGGCTCAGTGGGTAGCACACTCGTTCTCTGAGTTAGCAGTTGTGGGTTCAAGTCCCAGGAACTTGAGCACAAAAATCTAGACTGACATTCCCAGTGCAGTGCTGAGGGAGTGCCTCACTGTCGGAGGTGCCGTCTTTCGGATGGGACATTAAACCGAGGCCCCTTCTGCTCTCTCAGGCGAACGTAAAAGATCCCATGGCACTAATTCAATGACGAGCAGGGTAGTTATCCCTGATCGGTGTCCTGGCCAATATTTATCCCTCAATCAACATCACTAAAACAGATGATCTGGTCATTATCACATTGCTGTTTGTGGGCAAATTGGCTGCAGCGTTTCCCACATTACAACAGTGACTCCACTCCAAAAGTACTTCATTGGTTGTAAAGCGCTTTGAGACACCTGGTAGCCATGAAAGGCGCTGTAGAAATGCAAGTCTTTCTTTAGTCTTTCTACTTAAAAATAATACTTCAAAGAGTAATAATTACACCTGTTCTTTTTGAACACCGAGTTATATTAAGATCTTGATCTGATTATGTGTAACCCAGCCTGAATGTGATGGACTGAAGATCCAATTACCTTTTGCACTGAAAGCTCTTGTACTTACAGAAGAAAAGACGTTTTATAGTCAGGTTTGTTCCAACAATGGTGAGTGCTGATAATTAACTTGGTTTGATGCAGATTTGCACCAATGCACACAACAAAAAAAGTCTCATGTTACTGGGTGGGAACGAGTGAGGAGAAAGGACTATAAGATCACCTTCAGAAACATCAAGGATACAGAATCTGATTTGGGTGTAATTCAATCATACGCACTGGATGAGGCATGGCATTAACAGTGACAACGAGACTCGTTGATGCCGGTTGTGCGTCACTGTCCAGATCAATGATTCCATTTGGCGGCTGTACATGTGAAGGACAGCTCCAGATAAAATGCAGGGATCATTCCCCTGTCGTCATCTCCTCTCCCGAAGGTCCTGGCTCTCCTTGGGGTACCTACCCACCCTTCAACACCTCACCAAAGTGACCATTCTTCAGAATTGAGCCTGGCTATTTACATAGAAAAAGAAAGACTTGCATTTATATAGCGCCTTTCACGACCACCGGACGTCTCAAAGCGCTTTACAGCCAATTAAGTACTTTTGAAGTGTCATCACTGTTGTAATGTCGGGAAATGCGGCAGCCAACTTTTGCACAGCAAGCTCCCACAAACATCATCATGATAGACAGTCCCTCGAAACGAAGATGACTTGCTTTCATGCCAAAAAGGGATTTCAATGAAGGACCTAATATTCCAGATCCCGAACTACATGTTGAAGGGTGGAAGATGCCTGTGCGTGGATTTTTTTAAGGTGTGGTGACCTTTGCACACCAGCCACCACACGGGCTCGACACAGCGAGGTCTTGGACCAGTGGCAAGGGTTAACCAAGACAGCAATGTGATAAATGACCAGATAACAGCCAAGGGATCTTTTACGTCCACTTGAGAGAGCAGACAGGGCCTCAGTTTAATGTCTCATCTGAAAGACGACACCTCTGACAGTGCAGTGCTCCCTCAGCACTGCACTGGAGTATCAACCTAGATTTTTTTTTATGCTCAAATTCCCTGGAGTTGGATTTGAACCCGCAACCTTCTGACTCAGAGAGGAGCATGCTGCCCACTGAGCCACGGCTGACACTGCCTAAATGACAGGTGAGGAGGGAATTGTCAGAAGGGAAAAGGGGATGCCAGCTCATGGATATCAGTCTCCTGGATTTCAAACTAATAGCACTATAAAACAGCTTTACATTTGAGCTGGACGCACACACCCTCATTTTGTTCAACAATATTTTTTCATGTTTAAGCTCTCAAGAAGCTCGACACCATCCAGGACAAAGCAGCCCGCTTGATCGACACCCCATCCACCACCTTCAACATTCACTCCCTCCACCACCGGCGCACCGTGGCTGCAGTGTGTACCATCGACAAGATGCACTGCAGCAACTCGCCAAGGCTTCTTCGGCAGCACCTCCCAAACCCGCGACCTCTACCGCCTAGATGGACAAGGGCAGCAGGTGCATGGGAACACCACCACCTCCACGTTCCCCTCCAAGTCACACACCATCCTGACTTGGAAATATATCGGCTGTTCCTTCATCATCGCTGGGTCAAAATCCTGGAACTCCCTCCCTGACTGCACTGTGGGAGCACCTTCACCACACGGACTGCAGCGGTTCAAGAAGGCGGCTCACCACCACTTTCTCAAGGGCAATTAGGGATGGGCAATAAATGCCGGCCTTGCCAACGACACCCACATCCGAGGAATGAATACTCCAGGGACTTGAGCACTAAAAAATCCAGGCTGACACTCCTGTGCAGTGCTGAGGGAGCGCTGAACTGTCGGAGGTGCCTTCTTTTCAATGAGACATTAAATCGAGGCACCGTCTGCCCTCTCAGGTGAACGTGAAAGATCCCATGGCACTATTTCGAAGAAGAGCCAGGGACTTATCCCCAGTGTCCTGGGGCCAATATTTATCCCTCAATCAACATAACAAAAACAGATCATCTTCTCATTTTCACATTGCTGTTTGTGGGAGCTTGCTGTGTCTGCGGTGGTCTGTGCTCGTGCCACCATTCCCACAATACAACAGTGACTGCACTCCAAAAGTACTTCATTGGATGTAAAGCCCTTTGAGACGCCCGGTGGTTGTGAAAGGCGTTATATAAATACATGTCTTTCTTTCTGTTTATCAACTTCAGACCTTAACCATAGTTCAAATTCCCTCTCTGGCACGACGTGCTTGAGTTGTGCGTTACGTGTGCCCGGTGTTTCTGGGGATGGGGGGGGGGGGTGTGGGGAAGGAGCGGATTGGTGCTTGGGTTGGAGACCACCCACCTCCCGTCCCACCATCCGAACACCGCACTGACGCGGTGCTCTGCGCTCGTGGAGTCAACCTCTTTATTCTATCGGGCTCCTGGGTCACTGGAGCTGGTGCTTTGACAGTTTCTCTTACTTCCTTTGCTACTCGCTTATCTCTCCCCTCTTCAGCTATTCACACACTCTCATGTGTCTAATGTACGTCTTTGATTTCTTCTCTCATGATGCCTCCGATTGTCTCATGCTAATATTACTTCCTGTTCGCCACTTAAGCTATTTACAGGTCATCGTATTTCTCTTGCTGTGGGTTTGGCTGTTTATTTCTCCACACCCACCCCTATTACCCTTGTTCTGTTAATCTGTTATATCTTTTCAGAGTAAGGGGTCGCCCATTTAAAACGGAAATGAGGAGGAATTTCATCTCTCAGAGGGTCGTGAATCTTTGGAATTCTCTACCCCAGCTGTGGAGGTTGGGCCATTGAATATATTTAAGCTGGAGATAGACAGATTGAATGTTATCATCATCATAGGCAGTCCCTCGGAATCGAGGAAGACTTGCTTCCATTCCCTAAGTGAGTTCTTTGATAGCTGAATAGTCTGATACGGGAGCCATAGACCCTGTCACAGGTGGGACAGACATTCGTCGAGGGAAGGGGTGGGTGGGGCTGGTTTGCCGCGCGCTCCTTCCGCTGCCTGCGTTTGGCCTCATCACGCTCTTTGCATTGAGACTCGAAGATGTACTTTCTCCACCTCGGGCGGTCTGCGGCCAGGGTCTCCCAGGTGTCAGTGGTGATGTCGCACTTTACCAGGGAGGCTTTGAGGGTGTCCTTATAACGTTTCCGCTGTCCTCCTTTGGCTCATTTACCATGAAGGAGCTCCGCATATTGCATTTGCTTAGGGAGTCTCGTATCTGGCATGCGAACTACGTGGCCTGCCCAGTGAAGCTGATCGAGAGTGGTCAGTGCTTCAATGCTGGGGACGTTCGCCTGGTCGAGGACGCTAACGTTGGTGCGCCTGTCCTCCCAGGGGATTTGCAGGATCTTGCGGAGACATCGTTGGTGATATATCTCCAGCGATAAGGGAGTCAAGGGTTACGGGTAACACACAGGGAAGTGGATGTTGAGGCCAAGATCAGATCAGCCATCATCATCATAGGCAGTCCCTCGAAATCGAGGAAGACTTGCTTCCACACTAAAAGTGAGTTCTCAGGTGGCTGTACAGTCCAATACGGGAATTACAGTCTCTGTCACAGGTGGGACAGACAATCGTTGAAGGAAAGGGTGGGCGGGGAGTCTGGTTTGCCGCACGCTCCTTCCGCTGTCTGCTTTGGTTTCTGCATGCTCTCAGCGACGAGACTCGAGGTGCTCAGCGCCCTCCCGGATGCTCTTCCTCCACTTCGGGCGGTCTTGGGCCAGGGACTCCCAGGTGCCGGTGGGGATGTTGAATTTTATCAAGGAGGCTTTGAGGGTGTCCTTGAAATGTTTCCTCTGCCCACCTGGGGCTCGCTTGCCGTGTAGAAGTTCCAAGTAAAGCGTTTGCTTTGGGAGTCTCGTGTCGGGCATGTGGACGATGTGGCCCACCCAACAGAGCTGGTCGAGTGTGGTCAACGCTTGAATGCTGGAGATGTTGGCCTGATCGAGAACTCTAACTTTTGTGCATCTGTCCTCCCAGGGGATTTGCACGATCTTGCGGAGGCAGCGCAAGTGGTACTCCTTCAGCGCTTTGAGGTGTCTACTTTATATGGTCCATGTCTCTGAACCATACAGGAGGGCAGGTATCACTACTGCCCTATAGACCATAAGCTTGGTGACAGATTTGAGCTCCTTGTCTTCAAACACTCTCTTCCTCAGGCGACCGAAGGCTGCGCTGGCGCACTTGAGGCGGTGTTGGACCTCATTGTCTGCTGATAGTAGGCTCCCGAGGTACTATTTTCGATCGTCTGAATGGGTCGGAGAGGAATTTTCCCAGATTTGTTCTCCCAAAATTGGCCTGGGTTTTTATCTGGTTTTTGCCTCTCCCAGGAGATCACATGACTCTGATTGGGGTGGAGTGTAGAATGTTTCAGTGTAAGGGGTGTCGCAGTTGTGTGAGACGGACTGGTTGGGCTGGGTGCTCTTTGTCTTTCCGTCATTGTTCATAGGTTTATATGTAACCTTTAGGGCAGGTGACCAAGGGCTTTGGTGCTCATTGTCAGCTGGCGTGGACACGATGGACCGAAATGGCCTCTTTCTACGCTGTAAATTTCAATGTTTCTATGTATGGAAAATGGTCCACGTTGTCCAAGGCCACGCCGTGGATTTTGATAACCGGGGGGCAGTGCTGTGAGGCGGGGTCAGGTTGGTGGAGGACCTTTGTCTTCTGGATGTTTTGTGTAAGGTCCATGCTTTCGTATGCCTCGGTGAAGATGTTGACGGTGGCTTGGAGTTTGGCCTCTGAATGTGCGCACACGAAACGTTGTCCGCGTACTGTAGTTCGATGCCAGAGGATGGTATGGCCTTGGATCGAGTCTGGAGGCGACGTAGGTTGAACAGGTTCTAATTGTTTCTATAATTTAGTTGCACTCTTGCACGGAGCTTGTTGAGAGTGAGATGGAGCATTGCAGCGAGGAAGATCGAGAAGATCAGCCATGATGTTTCTGAATGACGGAGCAGGCTCGAGGAGCCAAATGATCTCCTCCTGCTCCTATTTCTTATCTTCTTCCAGTTTTGATGAAAGGTCCACATACAAAGCATTAACATAAAAACATAGAAAGTTACAGCGCAGAAGGAGGCCATTTCGGCCCATCGTGTCCACGCCGGCCGACAAAGAGCCACACGGCCCTTGGTCAGCAGCCCTAAAGGTTACATATAAACCTACGAAAAATGACAGAAAGGCAAAGGGCACCCAGCCCAACCAGTCTGCCTCACACGACTGCGACACTCCTTATACTGAAACATTCTACAATCCACCCCAACTCGAGCCATGTGATCTCCTGGGAGACGCAAAAACCAGATAAAAACCCAGGCCAATTTAGGGAGGAAAAAAATCTAGGAAAATTCCTCTCCGACCCATCCAGGCGATCGAAACTAGTCCAGGAGATCACCTTGGCCGTATTCGATTCCCTGCAGTACTTGCCATTATATATCATTATACTTTTCTGTTCTCTGTACAGATACTGCACGACCAGCCGAACGTTTCCACCATTTTCTATTCTTGTTTCTTTAACGGAAGGGTTGTACATGAAGCCAGTTAGAAGCAGGTGAGTCACAAGAAGCAACTACCCCCTGCAAGGCTGATAGGTGTGAGCCTTCACACAGTGGGGCGCACTCTTGCCTCGGAGCCAGAGGGTCATGAGTTCAAGTCACACACCAGGGATTTGAGCACAAAATTGGGGCTGACACTTCAATCATCATGATCATCATAGGCAGTCCCTCGAAACGAGGATGGCTTGCTTTCACACCAAAAAAGGATGAGTTCACAGGTGTTTCAATGAAGGTCCTGAACTACATCCTGAAGGGTGGAAGATGCCTGTGCGTGGATTTTTTTAACGTGGGGTGGCCGTTGCACACCAGCCACCACACGGGCTTGACAGAGCTAGTTCTAGGTCCAGTGGTAAGGATTACCCAAGACGACTGGAGACCAGCTCTGCTGCACGGACCTAGTGCGCACACATAATCACAGTAACTAAACCACCCCCTCCCCCAACAGTCTCAAATTCACAGCAAGTTCTCTCAACATTTTAGAAGATTAAGAACAAGTTTAAAAAAACCTGAGGATTATTTTTCAATTAACAGAAAGCATCCAAGGGACATGGTCCCATTTATCATATTCTGATTTTTAAATATTTTTAAATATATCTAAAAATTTAAAATATATATATAAATAAATGTTCTCTCTCCAGTGCAGTGCTGAGGGAGTGCCGCACTGTCGGAGGTGCCGTTTTTCAGATGAGGCATTAAACCGAGGCCCCGTCTGCCCTCTCAGGTGGAAGTAAAAGATCCCATGGCACTATTTCGAAGAAGAGCAGGGAAGTTATCCCCGGTGTCCTGGGGCCAATATTTATTCCTCAATCAACATAACAATAAACCAGATTATTGGGTCATTATCACATTGCTATTTGTGGGAGCTTGCTGTGCACAAATTGGCTGCCGCATTTCCCACATTACAACAGTGACTACACTCCAAAAGTACTTCATTGGCTTTGAGACGTCCAGTGGTCGTGAAAGGTGCTATATAAATGCAAGTCTTTCTTTTCTCTTGCTTTCTACCCACATTACCACATAAACCACTTACTTGGTTATTCATCTCAGTGCTGTCAGTGGGATCCTGCAGTGCACAAATCGTCTGCATTAAAACAGTGAATACATTTATTTTTTTCTTTCTACTGATAATTAGAAGCCTTTGGCAAATCACCTGTATGTGCTCCAGGCTATACCTTGAATGTTAAAGGAAGGTAACATGAAGAACTATACAATATAGAATTGAATTACACAACCCAGTTTACAGAACAGTGCCAGAATAACGTGAAAAACGAGAAATAGAGTTGCATATTTTATCATGCTGATAACGACGTTACCTATTTTTATATCACTTCTTTTGCTCCCCTCCCTCTTCTTGGTCTTCCGAGATTCATTTACTGCTGAAGCCCTCATCCGTGTCTTTGTTACCTCTGGACTTGACTATTCCAACGCTGGCCTCCCACATTCTACCCTACGTAAACTTAAGGTGATCCAAAACTCGGCCGCCCCGTGTCCTAACTCACACCAAATCCTGTTCCCCCATCACCCCTTTGCTCGCTGACCTACATTGGCTTCCCGTTAAGCAACACCTCAATTTCAAAATTCTCATCATTGTTTACAAATCCCTCCATGGCCCTCACCCCTCCCTATCTTCTGTAATCACTTTCAGCCTTACAACCCCACGAGATTTCTGTGCTCCTCTAATTCTGTCCTCCTGAGCATCCCTGATTAATAATCACTGAATCATTAGTGGCCGTGCCTTCTGTTGCCTGGGTCTTAAGCTCTGGAACTCCCTCCCTAAATCTCTCTGCCTTTCTACCTTTCTTTCCTCCTTCAAGACGCTCCTTAAAACCTACCTCTTTGACCAAGCTCCTGCACTAATTTCTACTTATGCGGCTCGGTGTCAATTTTTTATTGCATAACACTCCTGTGAAGCGCCTCGGGACGTTTCACTACGTTAAAGGCGCTATATAAATACAAGTTGTTGTTGAGCTGCCCAGGGAGACACGGCTGACCTGGAGACACAGTTGAGGAGGACTGAGTGTACAAAAGCATGGGCCTTACAACTAAACATCTGTAAGACAAAGGTCTTCCACCAACGTGACCCTGCCACACAGTACTGATCCCCAGTCATCAAGAGCCATGGCATGGCACTGGACAACGTGGACCACTTTCCATACCTCGAGAGCCTATTATCAGCAAGGGCAGACATCGACGACGAGGTTCAACACCGCCTCCAGTGCACCAGCGCAGCCTTTGGCCACCTGATGAAGAGAGTGTCCGAAGATCAGGTCCTCAAATCTGGCAACAAGCTCATGGTCTACAGGGCTGTAGTGATACCCACCCTCCTGTATGGCTCAGAGACGTGGACCATGTACAGTAGACACCTCAAATCGCTGGAGAAATACCACCAACGATGTCTCCGCAAGATCCTACAAGTCCCCTGGGAGGACAGACGCGCCAACGTTAGTGTCCCCAATCAGGCCAACACCCCCAGCATCGGAGCACTGACCGCACTCGACCATCCTGCTGGGCGGGCCACACTGTCCGCATGCCTGACACAAGATTCCCAAAGCAAGCGCTCTACTCGGATCCCCAAACGGCAAGCGAGCCCCAGGTGGACAGAGGAAACGTTTCAAGGACACCCTCAAAGCCTCCCTGATAAAATGCAACATCCCCACCGACACCTGGGAGTCCCTGGCCAAAGACCGCCCTAAGTGGAGGAAGAGCATCCGGGAGAGCGTTGAGCACCGCGAGTCTCGTCGCCGAGTGCATGCAGAAGTCAAGCGCAGGCAGCGGAAGGAGCGTGCGGCAAACCTGTCCCACCCACCCTTTCCTTCAACCACTGTCTGTCCCACCTGTGACAGAGACTGTATTGGACTGTACAGTCACCTGAGAACTCACTTTTAGAGTGGAAGCAAGTCTTCCTTGATTCCGAGGGTCGGCCTATGATGATGATGGCGTGCTCTATCGCACGGTGGGCGGGCACAGTGGGGGGCACTGGCGACAGCTTGTCAATTACCAGCTCTGGTTCCTTATCTCAGTCATTTCTGGTCATAGTTTCCAAAGTACTGAAGCTGGCAGCTGGCCAGGCCATGCATGAGTAAGTGAGAGCTGCGTCACTCGCAGTGGAAGCCACTGTTCTCACAGAGAACATCTAGATTTCGTCAATTAAATGTCAGTGCGGTGAACGCTATCTGTTGCCATTGCCATCGCTGCCTGGACTTGTTCAATTAACAGGAAGACATCTCCTTATATTTACGTTTCGCACATCCATTATTAAAAAGTTGACTGAGTGTTGCAGCAAGAGTTGCTTAGATCAAGCGGATTGAGCCGTACAAACCATGTTGCATACGGGCCAATCAGATGCAAGTATTACAACAAAGAAAACAGCCATGTTTGCATCTGGTCCTGAATTGATGCACAATCCAGTTGCCCCGCTCCTGAGCGAACATTCGACTCAACTTCCCCACACCTCGGGGGTCTGGTGTCACTCTTCCCAGCTTCTTGCCACTTCCTGCTCACTCCAAGTTGTCCCTGCCTCCAAATGGTCACGCCCTGGTCAGTATCCCCATTAACCAGCACCAGGCTGCCCCTCTCCCAGTGCAGCACCCTGTCCCAGTACAGCACCCTGTCCCCCAGGACCCTGTCCCCCATCACCCTGTCCCCCAGGACCCTGTCCCCCATCACCCTGTCCCACAGCACCCTGTCCCCAGCACCCTGTCTCAGTACAGCACCCTGTCCCCCAGGACCCTGTCCCCATCACCCTGTCCCCCAGCACCCTGTCCCAGTACAGTACCCTGTCCCCCAGGACCCTGTCCCCCAGCACCTTGTCCCAGTAAAGCACCCTGTCCCAGTACAGCACCCTGTCCCCCAGCACCCAATCCCCCATCACCCAGTCCCCCATCACCCTGTCCCCCAGCACCCTGTCCCAGTACAGTACCCTGTCCCCCATCACCCTGTTCCCCAGCACACTGTCCCAGTACAGTACCCTGTCCCCCAGCACCCTGTCCCCCAGCACCCTGTCCTGCAGGTGGTGCTTGTAATCTGCTCCAAAGGCCCAGGCCTGGCCCTGTTTAACTCTTTGTGAGCAAAACCACAGGGGATCAACTTGAGAGTTTTGAATGTAGAAGAACGAGAGGTGACCTCATTGAAAGGTTAAAATTCTTAGAGGGCTTTACAACAACAACTACAACTTGTATTTATATAGCGCCTTTAATGTAGTAAAACGTCCCAAAGCACTTCACAATTTGATACCGAGCTGCATAAGAAGAAATTATGGCAGATGACCAAAAACTGGGTCAAAGAGGTAGGTTTTTAAGGAACGTCTTAAAGGAGGAAAGAGAGGTAGACAGGTGGAGAGGTTTAGGGAGCGAGTTCCAGAGCTTTGGGCCCAGGCAGTTGAATGCCAATGGTTGAGCGATTATAATCAGGGATGCTCAAGGGGGCAGAATTTGAGGAGTGCAGCCATCTCAAGGGTCGTTGTGAATACAGGATACTGGAAGCTGTTTCTCTCGGCTGGAGGGTCTAGAACCATGGGGCACAGTCTCAGGATAAGGGGTCGGCCACTTAAGGCTGAGATGAGGAGAAATTTCTTCACAGAGAGATGTGAATTTTTGGAATTCTCTACACCAAAGGGCTTGGGTGCTCAGTCAGTGATAGATTCAAGACTGAGATAGATAGATTTTGAACTCTAAGGGAATCGAGGGATATGGGGATCGGGCGGGAAATTGTTACGTTTGAAGATCAGCCATGATCTTATTGAATGGAGGGGGAGGCTGGAGGGGCCGAACGGCCTACTCCTGCTCCCATTTCTTATATTCCTTTTAATTGTTGCAATCAGATTAGGCCTTTTCTCCCCTCTCATCATAGAATCATAGAAAATTACGACACAGAAGGAGGCCATTCGGCCCATCGAATCCGTGTCAGTTGAAAAACAGCTACCCAGCCTAATCCCACCTTCCAGCTCTTGGTCCGTAGCCCTGTAGGTTACGGCACTTCAGGTGCACATCCAAGTACTTTTTAAAAATATGGTGAGGGTTTCTGCCTCTACCACCCCTGAGTTCCAGATCCCCCCACCAACCTCTGGGTGAATAAAGTTCTCCTCAACTCCCCTCTGAACTTCCGACCAATGACTTTAAATCGATGCCCCTGGAAAACCCCGCCAGCATTTGCCGTCTCGGTTCACACATGAAGAACGGCGGCTGCGTTGGGAACCAAAGGTGGCTGTCACTCGCAGAACTATAGATCACGAGGGAAGGGCAGAAAACTGGGGGTGGCGGGGGGGTGGACCGTTGTCTCCTGTGTGCCTGTATGTGGCATTTTTTTAAAAATTCATTCATGGGATGTGGGTGTCACTGGCAAGGCCGGCATTTATTGCCCATCCCTAATTGCCCCTGAGAAGGTGGTGGTGAGCCGCTTGCTTGAACCGCTGCAGTTTTTCCTAGCGTTTTGATACAACTGAATGGCTTGCCAGGCCATTTCAGAGGGAAGTTAGGAGTCAACTGTAGATCTGGAGCTACATATAGGCCAGATGTGGTAAGGACGGCAGAAGTCCTTCCTTAAAGGACATGAGTGAACCAGATATATTTTATGACAATCATGGCCACCATTACTGACATTAGTGTCATGTATTTGCTTCATGGGTTCTTTGCTTAAGAATTCATAGCAACACATTGCTATTAAGAACTAGTTGGTTTATTAGCAAAAGGTTTAACAATCACACTACACATTATCGGTTCATCCACCAGGCTCACAACTGCATACTTCATCGGGGATGACCTAGACCCAACTGGCCGGGGTTTTATTGAGTTTTGTGGACATCACGTGACTGGCTAAGCCACTCACAATGCATCAGCTCTACAAACCTGTGAGCATACGCACGAGTGCATACGAAGATCAGGCACCCAAATCTGCCACCAAGCTCATGGTCTACAGGGCTGTAGTGATACCTGCCCTCCTGTATGGCTCAGAGACATGGACCATATACAGTAGACACCTCAAGTCGCTGGAGAAATACCACCAACGATGTCTCCGCAAGATCCTGCAAATCCCCTGGGAGGACAGACGCACCAACGTGAGCGTCCTCGATCAGGCCAACATCCACAGCATCAAAGCACTGACCACACTCGACCAGACTCGCAAAGCAAGCGCTCTACTCGGAACTCCTACACGGCAAGCGAGCCCAAGGTGGGCAGAGGAAACGTTTCAAGGACACCCTCAAAGCCTCCTTGATAAAATGCAACAGCCCCACCGACACCTGGCCAAAGATCGACCTAAGTGGAGGAAGTGCATCCGGGAGGGCGCTGAGTACCTCGAGTCTCGTCGGCAAGAGCATGCAGAAAACAAGCGCAGGCAGCGGAAAGAGTGTGCGGCAAACCAATCCCACCCACCCTTTCCTTCAACCACTGTCTGTCCCACTTGTGACAGAGACTGTAATTCCCGTATTGGACTGTTCAGTCACCTAAGAACTCATTTTTAGAGTGGAAGCAAGTCTTCCTCGATTTCAAGGGACTGCCTATGATGACTGATGAGGTGCATACAGTACAACTAGCTTTTCTATTTCAGGTTAATTAACTGAGTTTAATTCCCCAGCTGCTGTGGTAGGTTTGAATTCCTGTCTCCAGATTCTTTGTCCAGACCTGCTGGCTTACCTGCTCTGCTCCGGGTCTAACGTATGCACCTGTGAGTATGCTTACAAAAAGAGTGCACGTGATTTAAAGTTTAGTTTAAAATAGTAAAATAGTTGTAGAGCTGTTGAATTGTGAGTGGCTTAGCCAGTCACGTGACGTTCACATGACTCAATAAAACCCCAGCCAGTTGGGTTCGGGGGATCCACGATGAGGTATGCAGTTGTGAGCCTGGTGGATGAACTGGTAATGTGTAGTGTGATTATTAAACCTTTGGCTAATAAACCAACTAGTTCTTAATAGCAATGTGTTGCTATGAATTCTTCAGCAAAGAACCCATGAAGCAAATACATTACAGCTGGCATGAAGTTTTGCACCGTGAACCTGTTTTGGGGGCTGGAGCCCAGAACGTAGAATCTCCCGCGGGTCTCAATGACCTTTGCGTGGAGATTCCTGATTATTGAAACATAGACATAGAAAATAGGTGCAGGAGTAGGCCATTCGGCCCTTCGAGCCTGCACCACCATTCAATATGATCATGGCTGATCACTTTTGCCACTTCAGTATCCCATTCCTGCTTTCTCTCCATACCCCTTGATCCCTTTAGCCGTAAAGGCCATATCTAATTCCCTCTTGAATATATCCAACGAACTGCACGACAGGCTGTGCCTGGAGCACGCTATCATTTGCAAGAAAGACCAGTTATATATATAACATTATTAGCTCATTGAAAAACATCTCAAACCACATCACACACAATTACTTTGAAATGCACTGATCATTATGCAGCGGCTATTTGGGACAGTAGATCCCAGAAGAGGCAATGAATGAGTGACCAGTTAATATGTTCTTTTGTCAGTTATTGAATAGGAGATTAGGACAAGGTTGTTGAATGAGAGATCAGGAAAACTCCCTGCCCTGCCTCTGAACATGCCATGGGATCTTTAGCATCCAGTCAGACAAAACCCGTTTAATATTTCATCCAAAGGATGGCACCGCTGACAGTGCAGCACACCCTCCGAGCCGTAACTGTCAGTCTAGATTACCTGTTTGAGCCCCGGAGCAGCGTTTGAGCTCACAACCTTCTGACTCGAAAGTAAAAGTGCTGACAACTAGGCCACGCTGACGCTTTGCAACTGTTCAATAGAATGGTGCAGCTTTGTACTGTTTTGACGTGGCCTGCAATGTATTGACGGAGATAGAGAACTGGTTGGCAGACAGGAAGCAAAGAGTAGGAATAAATGGGTCTTTTTCAGAATGGCAGGTAGTGACTAGTGGGATACTGCAAAATTCAGTGCTG
Organism: Pristiophorus japonicus; assembly: GCF_044704955.1. Classification (NCBI taxonomy): domain Eukaryota; kingdom Metazoa; phylum Chordata; class Chondrichthyes; family Pristiophoridae; genus Pristiophorus; species Pristiophorus japonicus. Next base: position 48,335,537 of record NC_091998.1, read on the forward strand.
GGACCCCAGCTATTTACAATATACATTAATGATTTAGAAGAAGGAATTGATTGTAATATCTCCAAGTTTGCAGATGACACTAAGCTGGGTGGCAGTGTGAGCTGTGAGGAGGATGCCAAGAGGCTGCAGGGTGACTTGGACAGGTTAGGCGAGTGGGCAAATGCATGGCAGATGCAGTATAATGTAGATAAATGTGAGGTTATCCACTTTGGTGGCAAAAACAGGAAGGCAGAATATTATCTGAATGGTGACAGATTAGGAAAAGGGGAGGTGCAACGAGACCTGGGTGTCATGTACATCAGTCATTGAAAGTAGGCATGCAGGTACAGCAGGCAGTGAAGAAGGCAAGTGGCATGTTGGCCTTCATAGCGAGAGGATTTGAGTATAGGAGCAGGGAGGTCTTACTGCAGTTGTACAGGGCCTTGGTGAGGCCACACCTTGAATATTGTGTACAGTTTTGGTCTCATAATCTGAGGAAGGACATTCTTGCTATTGAGGGAGTGCAGCGAAGGTTCACCAGACTGATTCCCGGGATGGCAGGACTGACAGATGAGGAAAGACTGGATCGACTAGGCTTATATTCACTGGAATTTACAAGAATGAGAGGAGATCTCATAGAAACATATAAAATTCTGACGTGACTGGACAGGTTAGATGCAGGAAGAATGTTCCCGATGTTGGGGAAGTCCAGAACCAGGGGTCACAGTCTAAGGGTAAGGGGTAAGCCATGGAGGACCGAGATGAGGAGAAATCTTCACTCAGAATTGTGAACCTGTAGAATTCTCTACCACAGAAAGTTGTTGAGGTCAGTTCGTTAGATATATTCAAAAGGGAGTTAGATGTGGCCCTTACGGCTAAAGGGATCAAGGGGTATGGAGAGGAAGCAGGAATGGGATACTGAAGTTGCAAAAATGATCAGCCATGATCATATTGAATGGTGGTGCAGGCTCGAAGGACCGAATGGCCTACTCCTCCACCTATTTTCTATGTTTCTATGTACTGAGATGCCTGCTCATCCCATGTGCTGTGCACAAATTGGCTTTCACTACATTACAACAACAACAACTTGTATTTATATAGCACCTTTAATGTAGTCAAACATCCCCAGGTGCTTCACAGGATTGTTATCAAACAAAATTTGACACTTGGTGTAAGGTATTTCCTTCATGGGTTCTTTGCTTAAGAATTCATGCCAACCAATTGCAATTGACCACATTGCATTGACCACACTCGACCAACTCCGTTGGGCGGGCCACATCGTCCGCATGCCCGACACAAGACTCCCAAAGCAAGCGCTCTACTCGGAACTCCTACACGACAAAGTGAACCACAGGTGGGCAGAGGAAACGTTACAAGGACACCCTCAAAGTCTCCCTGATAAAGTGCATCATCCCCACGGACACCTGGGAGTCCCTGGCCAAAGACCGCCCTAAGTAGAGGAAGTGCATCCGGGAGGGCGCTGAGCACCTCGAGTCTCATCGCTGAGAGCATGCCGAAACCAAGCGCAGGCAGCGGAAGGAGCGTGCGGCAAACCAGACTCCCCACCCACCCTTTCCTTCAACCACTGTCTGTCCCACCTGTGACAGAGACTGTAATTCCCGTATTGGACTGTGCATCCACCTGAGAACTCACTTTTAGAGTAGAAGCAAGTCTTCCTCGACTCCGAGGGACTGCCTATGATGATGATGATGATTGAGAACTAGTTGGTTTATTAGCAAAAGGTTTAACAATCACACTACACATTACCAGTTCATCCACTAGGCTCACAACCACCTGCCTCATCGTGATTCTCCCAACCCAAATGGCTGGGGTTTTATTGAGTCTTGTGAACATCACGTGACTGGCTAAGCCACCCACAACTCAACAGCTCCAGAAACCTGTGAGCATTGCAGATATCGAACCAGCTGAGGAGAAATTACAGCAGGTGACCAAAAGCTTGGTCAAAGAGGTAAGTTTTAAGGAGCGTCTTGAAGGAGGAAAGAGAGCTAGAGAGGCGGAGAGGTTTAGGGAGGGAATTCCAGAACTTTGGGCCCAGGCAACAGAAGGCACGGCCACCAATGGTTGAGCGATTATAATCATGGATGCTCAAGAGGGCAGAATTAGAGGAGTGCAGACATCTCAGGGGTTTGTGCGGCTGGAGGCGATTACAGAGATCGGGAGGGATAAAGGCAATGGAGGGATTAGAAGGATGACAATTTTGAAATCGAGGCGTTGCTTAATCGGAAGCCAATGTAGGTCAGCGAGCACAGGTGGTGATGGGTGAGCGGGATTTGGTGTGAGTTAGGACACGGGCAGCCGAGTTGCATCAAACAGCCGGGGTTTAATGTTTCATCCAAAAGACGGCACCTCCGACAGTGCAGCACTCCCTCGGCACTGCACTGGGAGTGTCAGCCTGGATGTCGCAATCATGGCGGCTTTCGGATAGGTAAGAGCCGGGGCGAGTTTAACTGCCCGCTCGCTCATTTCTGCTGAGCGGGTCGAGTTAAAGCCGCTCCCAAGACGTTCAAAACAGCAGGGGATAAATGAGGAGAGATAAAGGAGAAGTTAACCTTTATATGTGCCCGGCATAAGAGAAAGACAGATGTTTCCACAGGTGCCAGGAGGAACTGAGCCCAATTCCCTTTGATGGTCGCCACTCACCTGCACACCCGCCTCTTGTTGTCGTGTATCCCATCTTCCTTCCAACCAGCCTCCCAATCGCTGTAGTGTCGGGTGTCTCTGCAGCTGCCTGTCAGATGATGAAAGGCGTCACCTTCAAAGTAAAAAAAAAATTCAACATGTAAAGACTTTTTTGAAAAATAAAAGCAACACTGCGCCACTTGTAATGGCTGCAAGAATGGGCTTTTTATCAAAGTAAAACAAAGCTAAGAAATCAGCTCCCGTTTCTCTGGTATATTGTTTTTGTAAGCGATCTCTTTTCTTTCCTCCTCTTCTGAAGCCGCTGACTCAGGCTAGGGTATGGTTACACGGACGTTCGGCACCTCCCTCACCCAAGTGACCGTATTTCGTTGAGAATCATAAAATCACATGAGGGGCCGAGAAAGAGTGGATAGGAAGGACCCATTTCCCTGAGCAGAGGGGTCAACAACCAGGGGGCAGAGATTTAAAATAAGTAGGGGGTTTAGAGGGGATTTGAGGGGAATTTTCTTCACCCAGAGGGTGATGAGGGTCTGGAACTCACTGCCTGGAAGGGTGGTAGAGGCAGAAACCCTCATCGCATTTAAAAAGTACTTAGATGTGGACTTGAAGTGCCATAACCTACAGGGCTACGGACCGAGAGCTGGAAAGTGGGATTAGGCTGGGTAACTCTTTGTCGGCCGGCACGGACACGATGGACCGAAATGGCCTCCTTCCGTGCAAATGATTCTATGAGAATGATACAGGATAGGAAGAGGCCATTCAGCCCATCGTGCCTCTGCCAGCTCTTTGGTGAAATTACCCAATTAGACCCACTCCCCTGTTTGTACCCCATAGCCCTGTGATTTTTTTTTCCCCTTCAAGTATTTATTTAATTCCCTTTTGAACGTTACCACTGAATCTGCTTCCTCCGCCCTTTCAGGCAGTGCCTTTGAGCCAAGACAGTGAGGGTCAGCGAGTTATTCAACCGCGGGGGGGGGGGGTATCAGAGCAGAGCCGAATGTCAACAACAGCAAGTTATATTTATATAGCGCCTTTCACGTAGTAAAACGAGCCAAGGTGCTTCACGCAGCATTATCAAACAAAATTTAAACACCGAGTCAGACACAGAGATGTTAGTGCAGATGACCGGTCAAAGAGATGGTTTTTTAACCAGCATCTTACAGGAAGAAAGAGAGATAGAGAGGCAGAGAGGTTTAGGGAGGGAGTTCCAGGGCTTGGGGCCCAGGCAGCTCAAGGCTCGGCTGCCAATGGTGGAGCGATTATAATCAGGATGCTCAAGGGGCCAAAATTGGAGGAGTGCAGAGATCTCGGAGGGCTGTGGGGCTGGAGGAGGTTACAGAGATAGGGAGGGGGGTGAGGCCATGGCAAGAAATAATAGAGATAATAGAAAATAGTGAGGAGACAACACAATGGAAAAACTAGATTACTTAAAAAAAAAATGTCCGTCCAGCAAGGATTAAAGATCAGGAGTGGGCGCCTTGGGATTCCCCCTGCCCTCTGTACAACCCCCTACAGCTCCACCCCACCCCTAGATCAGGGGTCCTATGGCCAACGGGAAAGCTAGATTTCGAGTGGAAAATCCCAACCTCAATAACTGCTCTTAAGCTAGCTACCACATTTGGGCCTACTCTTGAAAATCTTCTGGATTATTACAAATGGTTACAATACCTATGTATCTCATCATCATTATCATCATCCTAGGCGGTCCCTCGGAATCGAGGAAGACTTGCTTCCACTCTTAAAATGAGTCCTTAGGTGGCTGAACAGTCCACTACGAGAGCCACAGTCCCTGTCACAGGTGGGACAGACAGTGGTTGAGGGAAAGGGTGCATGGGACAGGTTTGCCGCACGCTCCTTCCGCTGCCTGCGCTTGATTTCTGCATGCTCTCGGCGACAAGACTCGAGGTGCTCACCTCCCGGATGCACTTCCTCCACTTAGGCCAGGGACTCCCAGGTGTCAGTGGGGATGTTGCATTTTATCAGGGAGGCTTTGAGGGCATCCTTGAAACGTTTCCTCTGCCCACCTGGGGATCGCTTTGTCGTGAAGGAGTTCCGAGTAGAGCGCTTGCTTTGAGAGCCTCGTGTCTGGCATGCGGACAATGTGGCCTACCCAGCGGAGCTGATCAAGTGTGGTCAGTGCTTCAATGCTGGGGAGGTTGGCCTGGTCGAGGACGCTAATGTTGGTGCGTCTGTCCTCCCAGGGGATTTGCAGGATCTTGCGGCGACATTGTTGGTGGTATTTCTCCAGCGACTTGAGGTGTCTACTGTACATGGTCCATGTCTCTGAGCCATACAGAAGGGCGGGTATTACTACAGCCCTGTAGACTATGTAAATGTAAACTTTCATAAAGTATATGTTTGAAAGTAATAAACAAAAAGTGGAGATAAAAGAAATGTAAGTTATGGATATCAGGTGAGATGCAAGATTGAAGTCTGCTGTGATGTACATCACAGTTGAATAGTCTGAACTAAAAAACAGAAAATGCTGGAAATACTCAGTGGGCCAGGCAGCATCTGTGGAGAGAGAAACAGAGTTAACGTTTCAGTTTGGTCATCTTTTGTCAGAACTGAACAAAGTTCGAGAAGTAACAGATTTTAAGCAAGCGGAGAGCCAGGGAAAGGGGGCAAGGGAGGGGAGGAAAGAACAAAAGGAAAGGTCTGTGATAGGGTGGAAGGCAGGAGAGATTAGAGAGACAGAAGGGATGAAGAAAGGGAGGAAGGAAGGAAGGGAGGAAGAAAGAGAGGAAGGAAAGAAGGGAGGGAAGGAGGGAGGGAAGGAAGAAAAGACTTGCATTTATATAGCGCCTTTCACGACCACCAGATAACCTAAAGCGCTTTTCAACCAAAGAAGTACTTTTGAAGTGTAGTCACTGTTGTTATGTGGGAAACACGGCAGCCAATTTGCACACAGCAAGCTCTCACAAACAGCAATGTGATAATCACCAGATAATTTGTTTTAATGATGCTGGTTGAGGATTAAATATTGGCCAGGACACCGGGGAGAACTCCCCTGCTTTTCTTGGTACAAGTAAAGAAAGAAAAGACGAGTCTAGAGGGGGTGTAAATGGGAATAGCAGAATCATCAATAGCTGCCGTCTGAAAAAATGGGGGCCGAGTTAATGATCTGAATTTGTTGAACTCAATGATGAGTCTGGAAGGCTATAGCGTGCCTCTTCTTCTTCTCAAACAGTCCCCCGGAGTCGAGGATGACTTGCTTCCACACTAACACGAGTTCTCAGGTGACTGATGAGACCAATGCGGGACCTACAGTCTCTGTCACAGGTGGGGCAGACGGTGGTTGGAGGGACGGGTGGGTGGGGGGGGGCTTGGGTTGAGGTGCGTTCCTTCCGCTGTTTGCGCTTGGCTTCCCGCGTGCTCCTGGCGAAGAGACCCGAGGTGTTCGGTGCCTTCCCGGATGCTTCTCCTCCACTTTGAGCGGTCTTTGGCCAGGGATTCCCAGGTGTGGGTGGGGATGTTACATTTTTTCAAGGAGGCTTTGAGGGTGTCCATGAAGCGTTTTCTCCGCCCTCCTGGGGCTCGCTTGTCGTGTCGGAGCTCGGAGTAGAGCGCTTGTTTCAGGAGTCTAGTATCGGGCGTGCGGATAATGTGGCCCGTCCATCGGAGCTGATCGAGTGTGGTCAGTGCTTCAATGCTGGGGATGTTGGCCTGAGAGAGAACGCTGACGTTGGTGTGCTTATCCTGCCGATAGATTTCAAAAGATGAGGTGCTGCTCCTTAAGCTTACGTTGAACAATCTGTGCGGGACCTTGTCAAGAGGCTTTTGTCAAGGTCCCACACAAGAGATTGGTGTGCAAAATCAAAGCACATGATATTGGGGGTAATGTACTGACGTGGATAGAGAACTGGTTGGCAGACAGGAAGCAGAGCGTTTGGATAAACGGGTCCTTTTCAAAATGGCAGACACTGACTGTGGAGTGTCGCAGGGCTCAGTGCTGGGACCCCAGCTATTTACAATATACATCAATGATTTAGATGAAGGAATTGAGTGTAATATCTCCAAGTTTGCAGATGACACTAAACTGGGTGGCAGTGTGAGGTATGAGGAGGACGCTAAGAGGCTGCAGGGTGACTTAGACAGGATAGGTGAGTGGGCAAATGCATGGCAGATGCAGTATAACGTGGATAAATGTGAGGTTATCCACTTTGGGGGCAAAAACACAAAGGCAGAATATTATCTGAATGGCGGCAGATTAGGAAAAGGGGAGGTGCAATAAAACCTGGGTGTCATGGTACATCAGTCATTGAAAGTTGACAAGCAGGTACAGCAGACGGTGAAGAAGGCAAATGATATGTTGGCCTTCATAGCTAGGGGATTTGAGTATAGGAGCAGGGAGGTCTTACTGCAGTTGTACAGGGCCTTGGTGAGGCCTCACCTGGAATATTGTGTTCAGTTTTGGTCTCCTAATCTGAGGAAGGATGTTCTTGCTATTGAGGGAGTGCAGCGAAGGTTCACCAGAATGATTCGTGGTATGGCTGGACTGACATATGAAGAGAGACTGGATCAACTGGGCCTTTATTCACTGGAGTTTAGAAGGATGAGAGGGAATCTCATAGAAACGTATAATATTCTGACGGGACTGGACAGGTTAGATGCGGGAAGAATGTCCCCGATGTTGGGGAAGTCCAGAACCAGGGGACACAGTCTTAGGATAAGGGGTAAGCCATTTAGGACCGAGATGAGGAGAAACTGCTTCACTCAGAGAATTGTTAACCTGTGGAATTCCTTGCCACAGAGAGTTGTTGATGCCAGTTCATTAGATATATTCAAGAGGCCGTTAGATATGGCCCTTACGGCTAAGGGGATCAAAGGGTATGGAGAGAAAGCAGGAAAGGAATGATCAGCCATGATCTTATTGAATGGTGGTGCAGACTCGAAGGGCCGAATGGCCTGCTCCTGCACCTATTTTTCTATGTTTCTATGTCAACTCGCACACAGAATTGGGCACTTGGGCACAGTACCAAGGGGTGCCTGAAACCAAAAAGTCAGCACATTGCAGAAAGAAAGGAAAAATGTAGTGGTGGTGGTGGGAGAACTTGATACTTAAAAATAAGACTGAACTTGAAAGCTTTGAATTGAAAGCTTCAGTAAGCCAAGAGAAAGAATGTTTGAAAATGTGGCAAATGGCACATTGCTTTTTTCGCGTTTCACATTTTTCAAAGGCTCACAGTGAAACATTACCACTGTCAAATTATTCTTCCTGCTTATGTATTATGTTTTCTGTAAATATTTCCCCAAGTGTCTGGAGCGGTTCCAGCCTCTTAAACAGGCACCGTCACTGAAATCCCAGTGACTAGAAAAACTGTCCTCGTTGCAGGGAACTCTGTTTGTTCCAAAGTGAGTGAAGGAATGTGGCTGTCTGTGCTCCCCGAATGATCGTTCTGCCTCAGGCATCGAAGAGGCTAATTAAATGTAATGGGATTGGCCTTCATGCGCTTGCATCTGCTGTGCTTGCTAAGATGGCTGCAGCGCACACTGCCGGCCTGAACACAGCTCCAGTGCTTTAAATCGGCTGTCAGTGTGCTGCACCGTTTAATAACCAGCCATGGCTGTGGGCACACGTTCTCCCGGCACCAAAGCACTGACCACACTCGACCAGCTCCACTGGGCAGGCCACATCGTCCGCATGCCTGACACGAGACTCCCAAAGCAAGCGCTCTACTCGAAACTTCTGCACGGCAAGCGAGCCCCAGGTGGGCAGAGGAAACGTTTCAAGGATGCCCTCAAAGCCTCCTTGATAAAGTGCAACATCCCCACCGACACCTGGGAGTCCCTGGCCAAAGACCGCCCCAAGTGGAGGAAGAGCATCCGGGAGGGCGCTGAGCACCTCGAGTCTCGTCGCCGAGAGCATGCAGAAACCAAGCGCAGGCAGCGGAAGGAGTGTGCGGCAAACCAATCCAACCCACCCTTTCCTTCAACGACAGTCTGTCCCACCTGTGACAGAGACTGTAATTCCCGTATTGGACTGTTCAGTCACCTGAGAACTCACTTTTAGAGTGGAAGCAAGTCTTCCTCGATTTCGAGCGACTGCCTATGATGATGATGATTGATAACCAGCCATTGCAGTGGCATCCATTGTCCCGGGATCAAACACCACTTATGCGATTCACGTCTGAAACCGTTTAATCCTGCCCTTTCTTTGAAAAAGTAATACTTGCATTTATATAGTACTTTTCACCACCCATAGCATCCTAAAGCGCTTTCCAGCCAATGAGGTGCTTTTCTTTATTAAAGTGGAGTCACTGTTGTAATGCAGAAAATGCAGCAGCCAATTTGTGCACAGCAAGCTCCCACAAACAACAACGTGATAATGACCAGATAATCTGCTTCAGTGGCGTTGATTGAGGGATAAATATTGGCCCAGGACACCGCTCCCCTGCTCTTCTTCGAAATAGTGCCGTGGGATCTTTCACGTCCACCTAAAATAAAGACTTACATTTATATAGCGCCTTTCACAACCACCGGTCGTCTCAAAGTGCTTTACAGCCAATGAAGTACTTTTGGAGTGTAGTCACTGTTGTAATGTGGGAAACACATCAGCCAATTTGCACACAGCAAGCTCCCACAAACAGCAATGATATAATGACCAGATAATCTGCTTTAATCATGTTGCTTGAGGGATAAATATTGGTTAGATTACTGGGGATAACTCCCCTGCTCTTCTTTGAAATAGTGCCATGGGATCTTTCACATCCACTCGGTTTAACGTCTCATTTGAACGACGGCACCTCCGACAGTGCTGCATTCCCTCAGCACCACACTGGGAGTGTCAGCCTGGATTGATGTGCTCAAGTTCTTGGAGTGGGACTTGAACCCACAACCTTCTGACTCAAAGAGGCAAGCAACTGCATCACGGTGAATTCCATTTTGCCATTCTCTAAGGGCTGTGCTTTCCTTTGTATGAAACCTAACCAAAGGAAAGTGGGACAATAGCAGGAGGAAGCAACAACCAAACAATCCTGATGTTTTTAGTCTCAACTCTGAAAGGTGCTCCCATGCTAAGGTGCTTTGACAATAGTCAGCTGCAAAGGAACGTGCTTGAACGGCCTTGCTGGAGGACAATCATTAGAAATGAGCTGTTTTGCACGAAAGGGGTTACATTGGAAAACTGACTTAATTACTCACTGTCATACCTAAATGGAATACAATTAGCACAGGGCCTGTCACTTTCAATGTCAAGAGAATTGCGGTGAAGCAATTAATAAAAAACAGCAAATAGATTGTCAGGATATATAGTCGGAACAGCGGAGGCCAAGTCGACTGAGATTGTGCGAAAGCTTTGTAACACGTTCATTAGATTACACTCGGAGTCCCGTGCCCAGTTTTGGTCAGAGGGCAGTAAAAAGAGGAGGGTGCAGAGAAGAGCAACATGAATGATTCCAACCACAAAAGGGATGAGCCAAGAGGCGAGATTAGATAACAACAACAATTTGTATTTATATAGCGCCTTTAACATAGTAAAACGTCCCAAGGCGCTCACAGGGGTATTATGAAACAGAAAATTTGACACTGAGCCACATAAGAAGAAATTACGGCAGATGACCAAAAGCTTGGTCACAGAGAGGTGGAGTGGTTTAGGCAGGGGGTTCCAGAGCTTGGGGCCCAGGCAACTGAAGGCACGGCCGCCAATGGTTGAGCGATTATAATCAGGGATGCTCAAGAGGCAGAATTAGAAGAGCATAGGTATCTCGGTAGGTTGCGAGGCTGAAGGAGATTACAGAGATAGGGAGGGGGCGAGGCCATGGAGGGATTTGAAAAAAAGGATGAGAATATTGAAATCGAGGCGTTGCTTAACCGGGAGCCAATATAGGTCAGCGAGCACAGGGGGTGATGGGTGAACGGGACTTGGTGCAGGTTAGGACACGGGCAGCCGAGTTTTGGATCACCTCTAGTTTACGACGGGTAGAATGTGGGAGGCCAGGCTGGAGTACGTTGGAGTAGTCAAGTCTAGAGGTAACAAAGGCATGGATGATGGCTTCAGCAGCGGATGAGCTGAGGCAAGAGCGGAGATGGGCGATGTTACAGGGGTGGAAATACGCGGTTTTAGTCATGCCGCGGATATGTGGTCGAAAGCTTATTTCAGGGTCAAATATGACACCGAAGTTGTGAACAGTCTGGTTCAGCCTCAGATAGATGCGAGGGAGAGGGATGGAGTCGGTGGCTAGGGAACTGAGCTTGTGGCAGGGACCAAAGACAATGGCTTAAATCTAGGGGGAAAGTTAAGAGGGAGACTTCATGAAGATATATAAAGTATATATAAACAAACCTCGAACATGACTTCAAGGAAGGTCTGACCAGTAGTACCAGAGGATATAAATTATGTGATGGCAGTGCTCATTAACCTCTGCACATATGTTGTCCCTATTTATATTGCGACATCAAATTCAAAGTTGGGCTTATAAAAGAAATGGAAGCATTCGTCTGCGGTCTTGTGCTTTCATCCTCACACACAAGAGATTAGTGTGCAAAATTAAGGCACATGGTATTGGGGGTAATGTATTGACGTGGATAGAAAACTGGTTGGCAGACAGGAAGCAAAGAGTGGGAATAAAACGGGTCCTTTTCAGAATTACAGGCAGTGACTAGTGGGGTGCCGCAGGGTTCAGTGCTGGGAACCCAGTTATTTACAATATACATTAATGATTTAGACGAAGGAACTGAAGGTAATATCTCCAAGTTTGCAGATGACACTAAGCTGGGTGGCGGTGTGAGCTGTGAGGAGGATGCGAAGAGGCTGCAGGGGGACTTGGACAGGTTAGATGCAGGAAGAATGTTCCGGATGTTGGGGAAGTCCAGAACCAGGGGTCACAGTCTAAGGATAAGGAGTAAGCCATTTAGGACCAAGATGAGGAGAAACTTCTTCACCCAGAGAGTTGTGAACCTGTGGAATTCTCTACCACAGAAAGTTGTTGAGGCCAGTTCGTTGGACATTTTCAAAAGGGAGTTAGGTGTGACCCTTACGGTTAAAGGGATCAAGGGGCATGGAGAGAAAGCAGGAATGGGGTACTGAAGTTGCATGATCAGCCATGATCATATTGAATGGTGGTGCAGGCTCGAAGGGCCGAATGGCCTGCTCCTGCACCTATTTTCTCTCACTTCAGATATGTTTTTAATGCTACATTTTTAAATTCGTTCACAGGATGTGGGCCTCACTGGCAAGGCCGGCATTTATTGCCTGTCACTAATCGCCCTCGAGAAGGTGGTGGTGAGCCGTCTTCTTGATCCGCTGCAGTCCGTGTGGTGAAGGTGCTCCCACAGTGCTGACTTTGTCGGAGCGATTTGGTAAACTGAGTGTCTCACTGGGCCATTTCAGAATCAAACACATTGCTGTGGGTCTGGAGTCACATATAGGCCAGGCTGGGTAAGGGCGGCAGATTTCCTTTCCCGACACTCCGTTAATTTCATGGTCACCATGACTGAGACCAGCTTTTTAAAATACAGATTTATTTAATGAACTGAATTTTAAATTCCCCCAGTTGCCATGGCAGGGGATTTGGACTCATGTCTCCAGAACATTCGGCCAGGCCTCTGGATTACTAATCCAGTAACTTTACCACTACCATACCCCTACATTGGAGGAGAGGAGCGTGATACACAGAGGTGGGAGGTGATCCTTTGACAGGTGAGGGTGTGCGTTGCTAGTCCTTGCCCTGCAATGTTTGGTTTTACTGTAATCATTTCAGTCTCATACGATTTTTGCACGAGGATCTTTGCGGTTTGCATCACTGTCTATCTTGGCGTATTTGCTCCGAACTATGCTGTTTGTCCTGCTATCTGCGCTTTTCGCTGTGACACTTTATTAGTTTGCAATTCTTTTGCTTGTTCACTCTGTTTCACTCAAGTCAAAAAAAGCCCAATTATGTGACACTAAAATGTGAAGCAAAATTTCAGGGAAGGTGGCTCTGAACACTATTTACTCAATGACAGATAGAAAAGACCATTCAGGACTGGACAAATAAAAATAAATACTTGCATTTATATAGTGTCTTTTAGGACCTCAGGACGTCTCAAAGCGCTTTACAGCCAATGAAGTACTTTTGGAGTGCAGTCACTGTTGTAATGTGGGAAATGCGGCAACCAGTTTGCGCACAGCAAGCTCCCACAAACAGCAATGTGATAATGACCAGATAATCTGTTCTTGTTGTGTTGATTGAGGGATAAATATTGCCCAGGACACCGGGGATAATAGATTATCTTATGATGATAGTATGAGTAGAAGGAATTTCTTCTCCCAGAGAGTTATGAATCTGTGGAATTCTCTGCCCAAGGAAGCAGTTGAGGCTAGCTCATTGAATGTATTCAAATCATAGATGGATAGATTTTTAACCAATAAGGGAATTAAGGGTTATGGGGAGCGGGCGGGTAAGTGGAGCTGAGTCCACGGCCAGATCAGCCATGATCTTGTTGAATGGCGGAGCAGGCTCGAGGGGCTAGATGGCCTACTCCTGTTCCTAATTCTTATGTTCTATTATAACACCCCTGCTCTTCTTCAAAATAGTGCTCTGGGATCTTTTACATCCACCTGAGAGGGCAGACAGGAGCCTCGGTTCATCGTCTGAAAGACGGCACCTCCGACAGTGCGGCACTCCCTCAGCACTGCACTGGGAGAGTCAGCCTAGATTTTTGTGCTCACTTCTCTAGCAGTGGGACTTGAACCCACACCCACTGAGCCACGGCTAACATTATCACATGGTCTATTTGGTAAATGCGGCACCTGTTGTGGACGAGGGTGTCCAGAGCACGAAGGTGACTGGCACATTGTAAGCTGCCCTTCTTGGGTCCTTCCTAATGCTGGCGGCAGATGGTGACAATGGGGGGGACTGAAATTTGAAACCACTGTTTTTGAGGCGGTGTCACCATCCGAGCGCTGGTTTCACCGCTGGGCGTTAGGCACAGGCTCAAACTGCCAAATTCAGTTTTTCCGCCCAAAGACGAGAGAGCAGCGCTAAAAGGTGGTGTTGCACACTCCCCCTCGGGTGAGAGCTCAGGGGGCCCACTCAATCTCGCAACGGGAGGCTGCCTCCGAGCTCGCTGGGAAACGGGAAGAAAGACAAATAACCCTCAAACTTCTCCGGCAACACACACACTTCCCCACTGTTACAACTAAAGAAGAGAAGATAAAATAAAAGAAAAAAACTTACCTTGATCCCTAGGCGATGTTCCTGCGGTGTTTACCCGGCAGTACAGACACCCGTTAGGCCTCCGTACAAATCGAATATCGCGGCAGCGGAGCCAAGGGGTATGGGGTGAAAGCGGGAATATGGTGTTGAGATAGAGGATCAGCCATGATCACATTGAATGGCGATGCAGACTCGAAGGGCCGAATGGCCTATTTCTGCTCCTATTTTCTATGGCCCCAAGTTTCCACATGATTTGCTCCTGATTTTTAGGAGCAACTGGTGGAGAACGGAGTATCTTAGAAATCGCAATTCTCCACATTTAAGTTTTCTGCAGTTCTAGTCAGGTAGAACAGTTTCACTTTGGAACAGAATTTTTTTCCAAAAGGGGGCGTGTCCAGCCACTGACGCCTGATTTGAAAGTTTCCACAGTGAAAACGTACTCCAAACTAACTTAGAATGGAGCAAGTGAAGATTTTTGTGGGGCTGAAAAAACCTTGTCTACACATTAAAAAATCAGGCGCAGGTTACAAATTAGGCGTCGGGAACGAGGGGGGGAAGGGAAGTCATTATATTCTACAATAAATCCTTAGTTATACTTATACAAATATTATACAAATAATTCCAACCTGAATAAAAATTTATAAGCAAAGAAAAGATTAAATAAACCATGTTCCTACCTGTGTGAAAGTGCTTCAGGCAGGGAGAAGGCTGCAGGAAGCCTCACAAGTTGAGGCAGCCATTCCCGACGGCAGGGGAGGTTGGGGAAGGCCCCCCTGCCATCGGTCGGACCCGTCAGGAAACGGCTGCCTCAACTTCTGAGGCTTCCTGCAGCCTTCTCACTGCTGCAAGAAGCCTCAGTGCTGATCATGGAAGGGCAATGTGGTTTTATTAAAAAATGTTAAAAATTGAACAGCTACAAAGAACTACAAAAATGGCCGAGTGCCAATGTTTCCTTCACACTGCGTGTGCGCGAACGCTCCAACGCGCACGCGCAGGGTTGCCGGCACGAAAAAAACTCATTTAAATGGTACCCGCCCCCTCCCTACTTATAAAATCAGCGCGCGTGGTAGGCTCCGCCCCCTGGGCGCCGCGCCAAGCTGACATCGAGCTGCAAAGCGCTCGAGAATAGCGCGTATTTTTTCAGGCGCCGTTTTCGGTGCGAAAAACGGGCGCCCAGCTCGGAGGGGCACCTGTTTTGCCGCGTGTGGAAACTTGGGGCCTATATTTCTATGTTTCACGCTGGATGACGTCACCACGTGGGTGGCGTTGGACGGTGCAGTGTTACCTCTACTGTCATGTATTTAACCATCTTGCAATGACATAGTCATGTAACTGTAACTCATGTACACTGTACCTGTACCATAGAAATGCACACCCTGACCACAGGGGGTGAACTTACGAGAGTCGCTCCTCACCTGGTATAAAAGGGGAGGTCCCACCCAGGGTCAGCACTCCTTGGTCCTGGCAATAAAGGTGAAGGTCACAGAGTGACCGTGTCTGATATATCCATGCCTCATGTGAGTTTGTAGTAAGGTGCAAGGACACTACATTTGGCGACGAGAAACGGGAATCACCGAACCACGAGGATGGCCACTGGTGGCACAGAGGAACGTTACTGTGTGGGTGAGGACTGGGACGACTTCATGGAAAGACTCCAGCAGAGCTTTGTCACAAAGGACTGGCTGGAAGAGACAGCGGCTGACAAGCGGAGGGCGCATCTACTGACCAGCTGCAGACCACAGACGTATGCGCTGATGAAAGACCTGCTTGCACCCAAAAAGCCGGCGGACAAGTCCTTTAAAGAGCTCAGCCAACTGATCAGTGAGCATCTCAAGCCGGCGAGTAGCATACACATGGCCCGGCACTGGTTCTACTCTCACCGGCGTCAGGAGGGACAAAACGTCTCGGACTTCGTGGCGGAACTGCGGCGCTTGGCCAGTCTCTGTAAGTTCACCGATGCCTGCAGGGGGGAGATGTTAAGGGACTTTTTCATCGAGGGCATTAATCACGCCGGCATTTTCAGGAAGCTCATAAAGACTAAGGACTTGACTGTAAAAGGGGTGGCATTGGTAGCTTAGATTTTTATGGCAGGGGAAGAGGAGACCAAGCTAATTTACGTGCGCAGCCCTGGTCCAAACGTGGCGACGGACCAGTGAGTTAACATTGTGAACACGGCTCAGGACCCCACAGGCAGGCAAGGGCATTTCGAAACCGCCCAGGCAGCAACAGGCTCTAGGGTGGGCCTGCAACAAGGACAATGGAAAGGGGATCGGCAATTCACGCCATCTCGAGAAACAATGCGTCCCGCGATGGGACCATTAACACCCACCATCAAAGTGCTTGGAAACAGCCAAATGGGCAATCAGAGAGGAATGCCTGGTAATAGTCCTTTCGTTAACAGCAATCTGAATCTCAGCTCATGCTGGAGGTGCGGGGGTAGACACACTGTGAGAAGCTGCAGGTTCCAGCAATATACCTGTAGGATTTGAAATGTCAGTGGACACTTGGCCAGGATGTGCAAAAAGGCAGTAGCGAGGCTAATCTGCGAGACAGAGGAATCAGACGAGGGGTCTACAATGCAGGATGAGGCCTGGGGTAAAGCCATAGATGCTGAAGTTCAGCAGGTTCATGTGGCTGACGTCCACAGCTCATACACTAAAACGCCACCCATGATGATGAAAGTCTTACTGAATGGCATCCCAGTGCACATGGAGCTGGATACGGGAGCTAGCCAGTCACTCATGAGCGCCCAACAATTTGCGAGACTATGGCCACACAGAGCTAGCAGGCCTAAACTGGAACGCATTGAGACGCAGCTACGGACGTACACCAAAGAGATCATCCCAGTGCTGGGCATTGCAAACTAAGTGGTAACACATAATGGATCACAGAACTGGCTGCCACTCTGGATCGATCCGGGAAATGGCCCCGCGCTTTTGGGGAGGAGTTGGTTAGCTGAGATGAATTGGAAATGGGGGGATGTGCACGCCATTTCATTCGTGGAGCGAAGTTCATACTCACAGGTCCTGCAAAAATTCGGGTCACTGTTTCAACCCGGTGTCGGAGCGTTCAAGGGCACTAAAGTAGTGATACGCATCACTTCGGATGCCAGACCAGTGCACCACAAAGCCAGAGCGGTGCCATATGTGATGCATGAAAAAATTGAATGTGAACTGGACAGGCTGCTCAGAGAGGGCATAATTTCGGCCGTTGAATTCAGCGACTGAGCAAGTCCCATCGTTCCCGTCCTCAAAGCAGATGGCTCGGTTAGGATTTGTGGCGACTACAAAGCCACCATCAACCGAGTATCGCTGCAAGACCAATACCCGCTTCCGAGAGCGGAGGACCTCTTTGCCACGCTGGCAGATGGCAAGCTGTTCACGAAGCTGGACCTCACTTCGACCTACATGACTCAGGAACTGGCGGAAGATTCCAAGCTTCTGACCACCATCACGACGCACAAAGGATTATTTGGCTACAACAGGTGTCCGTTTGGCATTCGTTTGGCAGCAGCCATCTTTCAGAGAAACATGGAAAGCTTGCTCAAATCCATTCCTGGAACGATCGTATTCCAAGACGACATTCTCATAACGGGTCGAGACACCGAGGAACACCTCCGCCTGGAGGAGGTGCTACGCTGATTGGATCGGGTAGGCTTGCGGCTGAAAAAGGCCAAGTGTGTGTTTTTGGACCCAGAGGTCGAGTTTTTGGGCAGGAGGGTTGCCGCAGACAGGATCCGGCCCACTGAATCAAAAACGGAGGCGATCTGCCGGGCGCCCAGGCCCGGCAACACGTCGGAGTTGCGATCATTCCTGGGACTTTTGAACTATTTTGGGAACTTTCTGCCGAACTTAAGCACATTGTTGGAGCCGTTACACATGCTCCTGCGTAAAGGTTGTGAATGGTTTTGGGGGGACTGTCAAAAACGGGCTTTCAATAAGGTGATGAACCTGCTGTGTTCTAACAAACTGTTAACTTTGTATGACCCCTGTAAAAAACTGCTTTTAACATGCGATGCGTCATCCTACTGGGTTGGGTGTGTGTTGCAGCAGGGTAACGGTGACAGCTGACTCCAACCGGTGGCTTACGCCTCCAGGTCACTCTCCCAGGCAGAGCGTGGATCTGGCATGGTCGAGAAGGAGGCACTCGCGTGTGTTTATGGTGTGAAAAAGATGCACCAGTACCTTTTTGGTAGACAGTTCGAGCTAGAGACGGACCACAAGCCGTCAACATCCTTGTTGTCCGACAGCAAGGCTGTCAACGCCAATGCGTCAGCTCGCATACAGCGCTGGGCCCTCACACTGGCTGCGTATGACTACACCATACGGCACCGGCCAGGCACCGAAAATTGCGCGCTGACGCGCTCAGCAGGCTCCCACTGGCCACCACCGAGGAGGCGTCGGAGCAGAGCGCTGAGATGGTCATGGCCGTTGAGGCTTTTGACACCGCAGGCTCCCCCATCACAGCCCATCAGATCAAACTCTGGAACAACAGAGACCCCCTCCTATCCATGATAAAGAAATGTGTCCTGACTGGGGATTGGGCGCCCGCACACAGGGCGTGCCCTGAGGAGGTCAGACCGTTACAGAGACGGATGGATGAGCTCTCCGTCCAAGCCGGCTGCCTGTTATGAGGCAGCCGGGTAGTCATGCTCCAGAAAGGAAGGGAAGTGTTCATCAGGGAACTCCACAGCGAGCACCCTGGCATCGTGTTAATGAAGGAAATTGTCCGGTCACATGTATGGTGGCTGGGGATTGACTCAGATCTGGAACACTGGGTTCGCAGGTGCACGACGTGTGCCCAGCTGGGCAATGCCCCCAGGGAGGCTCCACTCAGCCCGTGGCCCTGGCCCACCAGACCATGGTCACGTATTCACATAGACTATGCGGGCCCGTTCATGGGGAAAATGTTTCTGATTGTTGTCGATGCATACTCAAAATGGATCGAGTGCATCATATTAAACTCATGCACGACATCCATCACCGTGGAGAGTCTGCGTATGGTTTTCGCGACCCACAGCTTGCCGGACATCCTGGTCAGCGACAATGGCCCGTGTTTCACCAGCCATGAATTCCAGGAGTTTATGTCGGGCAATGGTATCAAGCACGTCCGGACAGCACCGTTCAAGTCGGCTTTTAATGGCCAGGTGGAACGGGCGGTCCAAGTCATAAAACAGGGCATGCTACGCATCCAAGGACCCTCCCTTCAGTACCGCCTATCGTGCCTCTTGCTGGCCTACAGGTCCCGCCCGCACTCGCTCACGGGAGTCCCGCCAGCGGAACTCCTCATGAAACGCATGAAACGCTGTTCCTCATTCACCCAGCCCTGGCAGACATTGTTGAAGGCAAGCGCCAGTCCCAAACCGAGCTCCATTTCGAAACTCAAGGGGGAGGTGTATAGAAATAGATGACCCGGTATTTGTTCTTAACCATGCTTTGGGACCCAAGTGGCTTGAGGGCACCGTAATTGGCAAAGAAGGGAATAGGGTCATAGTGGTCCGACTAAACAATGGGCAGATATGCCGCAAACACTTGGATCAAGTAAAGAAAAGGTTCAGCTTAGACACGGAGGAACCTGAAGAAGAGCATGAGATGGCACCCACACCACTGCCAGTGGACGAGCAACGAGGACAGTCCTCAGCATGCACAGTCCCTGCGGCCAGCCCGGACAGGCCGGAATCACCCCAAGTGACAGAGACGCGTGTCGAGGCTCAGCCACCAGAGCCACAACTGCGGCGCTCCACGAGAGAGCGCCGACCACCTGACAGACTTAACCTCTGAAACAGAAAGACTTAAGGGGGGAGGTGATGTCATGTATGTAACCATCTTGCAATGACAATAGTTGTGCAACTGTAACTCATGTACACTGTACCTGTACCTGAGAAATGCACACCCTGACCACAGAGGGTGAACTTGCGGGAGACACTCCTCATCTGGGTTTCCAGGTATAAAAAAAGGAGGTCCCACCCAGGGCCAGCACTCCTTGGTCCTGGCAATAAAGGTGAAGGTCACAGAGTGACCGTATCTGATATATCCATGCCTCGTGTGAGTTTGTAGTAAGGTGCAGGGACACTACATCTACCAAAGAGCCGACCGAATATCCCCGATCCGTGGACGCTGCTTAACACCAACGGTAGGTCTTAGCTGCCCGTTAGCCGCCTAGCACCGATGCTAACGGGCGGTGTTAGAAAGGGAACTTCGACCCCTGGCCGTCTGCGGCCGACAGCTGCTGGAAGGCATTATTGGAGGATGGATGGATGCAGAATTTACTGCCAAAGGTGACTGATTTACAAGTAGGCGCTGAAGCTGTGCATCGCCAACTAGTGGGAGCACTGTTGAGTGGAGCCTGTCTATGCAATGGTTACAACGATGACTATGGATTAAACTGGGTCAATTTGCCCGCAGTCATGACGCAGCGGGACTTCTGCTGGGAACAATTGGCACTTTTGTTGCTTAGCACATCCGTGGCGAGCATTTGGTATTTACTTTGAGGCTAGCCAGATGGTTTGGCAGGACACACGCAGGTCATGGAATTTGTGTAAACCTCCTGCTGCATCACAACCTCGTGTCAGGTGAGGAAGGCAAGGAGGTCAGCTGCTCACAGTCCTCTGTCAACACTCGCCCTCACCTCCGTTTACATAGTGCGGACAGCACAGATAGAGGGCATGCAGCCCAACTGGTTTACACCAGTGTTTATGCTCCACACAAGCACCCACCCGCCCACCCCCCCCCACCCCACCCTTCTTCATCTCACACTATTACCATAACCTTCTATTCCTTTTTCCTTCATGAGTTGATTTAGCATCCCGCTAAATGCATCTATATTATTCCCATTCCCTTCTTTGTTTCGTTCAGTCTCTCTATCTTGCTGTCTCTGTTTCCTCTCAAGTCCCACTCCAGGAACTTGAGCTCTTAAAATTAGGCTGATGCTCCCAGTGCAGTGCTGAGGGAGCGCTGCACTGTCGGAGATGCCGTCTTTCAGATGAGACGTTAAACCGAGGCCCCGTCTGCCCTCTCAGGTGGACGTAAAAGATCCCATGGCACTATTTCGAAGAACAGCAGGGGAGTTATCCCCAGTGTCCTGGGGCCAATATTTATCCCTCAATCAACATCACTAAAACAGATTATCTGGTCATTATCACATTGCTGTTTGTGGGAGCTTGCTGTGCGCAAATTGGCTGCCGCGTTTCCTACATTACAACAGTGACTGCGCTCCAAAAGTACTTCATTGGCTGTAAAGCGCTTTGAGACGTCCAGTGGTCGTAAAAGGCGCTATATAAATCCAAATATTTCTTTCTTGCTTTCTTCCAGCTATTCCTTGCGATAGTGAGATCCACATTCTAACCATTCTTGCAAAGAGGTTTGTCCTGAATTCCCGAATGGATTTATTACTGACCATCTGATATTTATTTATAGCTTATATTTTAGCTTGGTATAAGCTTTGTGACCCAACAGCACTGTGGCAGCCAATTTGCGCACAGCAAGCTCCCACAACAGCAGTCAAACTTTATCCATATACCCATCCAATATTATATCAACAATTCAACTAGTCACCCTTGTACATTTCCTTAGTGACTGTCTTGCGGATTCCTTTGTCTATCCTAGTGCTCCTACGCAGTGCTACCCCAGTGCTCGGCTCTCCTTCGCCCCGACCTCACAGCGGCGAGGTCTTGCAAGTTGACCTCGGGGAGCTCCAGGCCTAGTAGGCCCGCCTTCAGACTGCACCGGCTTGGCATGGGCGGCAGCAGCGAGGGTACTGACAGAGTGGCAGTGGTGGAAGGACGTACGCTGTCCTCCTGAGAGAGGAGAGCAGGGTCGTCCTCCACAGATCCATTGCCCCTCCCCGGGGGGCAGTGCCTTGGCAACCCTCATCATCATCATAGGCAGTCCCTCGGAATCGAGGAAGACTTGCTTCCACTCTTAAAGTGGCTGAACAGTCCAATACGAGAGCCACAGTCCCTGTCACAGGTGGGACAGATAGTGGTTGAGGGAAAGGGAGGGTGGGACAGGTTTGCCGCACGCTCCTTCCGCTGCCTGCGCTTGATTTCTGCATTCTCTCGGTGATGAGACTCGAGGCGCTCAGCGCCCTCCCGGATGCACTTCCACCACTTAGGGCGGTCTTTGGCCAGAGACACCCAGGTGTCGGTGGGGTTGTTGCATTTTATCAGGGAGACTGAGAGGGTGTCCTTGTAACGTTTCCTCTGCCCAACTTTGGCTCATTTGCCGTGAAGGAGTTCCGAGTAGAGTGTTTGCTTTGGGAGTCTTGTGTCTGGCATGTGGACAATGTGGCCTGCCCAGCGGAGCTGATCAAGTGTGGTCAGTGCTTCAACGCTGGGGATGTTGGCCTGGTCGAGGACGCTAACGTTGGTGCGTCTGTCCTCCCAGGGGATTTGTAGGATCTTGCGGAGACATCATTAGTGGTATTTCTTCAGCGCCTTTAGCTGTCTACTGAGCCATGTCTCTGAGCCATACAGGAGGGCAGGTATTACTACAGCCCTGTAGACCATGAGCTTGGTGGCAGATTTGAGGGCCTGGTCGTCAAACACTCTTTTACTCAGGCGGCCAAAGGCTGCACTGGCGCATTGGTCGCGGTGTTGAATCTCGTCATCAATGTCTGCTCTTGTTGATAAGAGGCTCCCGAGATATGGGAAATGGTCCACATTGTCCAGGGCCGCGCCATGGATCTTGATGACTGGGGGGCAGTGTTGTGCGGCGAGGACAGGCTGGTGGAGGACATTTGTCTTATGGATGCTGACGTAAGGCTTATGCTTTCGTACGCCTCAGTAAATACATTAACTATGTCCTGGAGTTCAGCCTCTGTATATGTGCAGATGCAGGTGTCGTCCATGTACTGTAGCTCGACGACAGAGGTTGGGGTGGTCTTGGACTTGGCCTGGAGACAGCGAAGGTTGAATAGGTTCCCACTGGTTCTGTAGTTTAGTTCCACTCCAGCGGGGAGCTTGTTGGCTGTGAGGTGGAGCGTGGCAGTGAGGAAGATTGAGAAGAGGATTGGGACGATGATGCAGCCCTGTTTGATTCTGGTCCGGGCTGTATTGGGTCTGTAATGGATCCGTTGGTAAGGATCACGGCCTACATGTCGTTGCGGAGCAGGCAGAGGATGTTGACTTTTGGGGGCATCCGAAATGGAGGAGGCTGCTCCATAGACCCTCGCGGTTGACAGTGTCAAAGGCCTTTGTAAGGTCGAAGAAGGCCATGTATAAGGGCTGGTGCTGTTTCTTGCATTTTTCCTGCAGGTGACGCGCTGCAAAAATCATGTCCATTGTGCCTCGTAGGGGACGAAATCCGCCCTGTGACTCCGGGAGGAGCTCCTCGGTCACAGGGAGCAACCCTAGTAATCTGCTGGAGTACAGACTGCTGCACTGCTGTGACACTCTGCAAACCCCTTCAACACTGGTAAACCCAGACAATGAAGGCAGCAGTCTGTGCTTGCATGACCTCAGTCTGAGCTTCCATTGCAGGAAAGAAAGAAAGACTTACATTTATATAGTGCCATTCACAACCACCAGACATCTCAAAGTGCTTTACAGCCAATGAAGTACTTTTGGAGTGTCGTCACTGTTGTAATGCAGCACTCATAGGGAGCACCTTCACCACACGGACTGCAGCGGTTCAAGAAGGCGGCTCACCACCACCTTCTCGAGGGCCATTAGGGATGGGCAATAAACGCTGGCCTCGCCAGCGACGCCCACATCCCAGGAATGAATGAATACAAATAAAAATATGCTTATTGGATCGTTCTCCACTTTTTATATAAATCTGATTTGATGCTTTTCCTGCTCAGTTTTTCTTCCATTCTCTGAGGACACTGGAGCCAAAATTGCCCCTCCCAATGAGGCCTCTGGCGGAGGGGCCGCCATTTTGGAAATCGCCCTCCTTTACGTTTGGAGCAGTGTCCGGGGCAGCTCCGCCCATTTCCCCGCCACGGCGTGCACGTGCCGACCCCTTACCGACCGGCGGGGACCCTTTCCTGAAATTGCCCCTCGGGAAATTGCCCTTTTACCAATATTGCCCCGTGGGAGCGGCCCCGGCACAGCTCGGTGCCCCCGACAGCTTTGGCTGTCGCTACACTCTCAGTGGCTGCCCTTAAAGGGGAGGGCGCACTGCCGCGGCTGCCAAGTTATTTGTATTTGTCGGCGGACTGCCAGGTTCGGGCCGACGATTATGAGCTACCAACAGACAGCCTGGCACCCCCTCTTGGGTGCCAGGCCGCTGGCCCGGCTGGAACCCTCCCTGGTGGCCAGGTGTTTGCCACTAAAGTGGCTGCAGAGTTCGCAGCAGCCCTCCCCTTTAACTGAAGCGGAGGGACCTTGCGATGTGCCGGCGCGATGACGTCATCGGCGTGGCGCTGATGACTGGCCGCAGCGGACACTCCGTCCCGCCCCTACTTCCGCCCCGCTAGCGACAGCCACTTCCGCCTCGCTCGAAAAAAATTCCGCAGTGCTGAATTTCGCCGGTCTATGCCACCCCATGCGTTGGGGAGGCCAGAACACATCGAGAATGGTTGGTGCGCCTCAGCGGTGGACAATTTCGGGGCCTCGATGGCTCTTGCTGGATTGTGATTCCCCAAGTGTTTGCATCGCGAGGAAACACTTCTCCACGCAAAGGGTGGTAGTTTGTCCCACAAGAGGCAGTAGATGTCAACTCAACTAATAATCTTAAATCTGAGATCGATAGGTTTTTGCGAGACATGGGAGCCAGGGCAGATGGATGGAGATACGATACAGATTGTAATGTATGCACTCGTGCGTATGCTCACAGGTTTGTGAAGCTGTTGCATTGTGAGTGGCTTAGCCAGCCACGTGATACTCGCAAGACTCAATAAAACCCCAGCCAGTTGGGTCTAGGTCATCCTCGATTGTGAGCCTAGTGGATGAACTGGTAATGTGTAGTGTGATTGTTAAACCTTTGCTAATCAACCAACTAGTTCTTAATAGCAATGTGTTGCTATGAATTCTTAAGCAAAGAACCCATGAGGCAAATACATTATACAGATCAGCCTCTCTCATAGGCAGCCCCTCGGAATCGAGGAAGACTTGCTTCCATCTAAAAATGAGTCCTTAGGTGACTGAACAGTCCAATACGAGAATCACAGTCCCTGTTACAGGTGGAACAGATAGTCGTTGGAGCAAAGGGAGGGTGGGACAGATTTTCTGCACGCTCCTTCCGCTGCCTGCGCTTGATTTCTGCACGCTCTTGGCGACGAGACTCGAGGTGCTCAGCGCTCTCCCAGATGCACTTCCTCCACTTAGGGCGGTCTTTAGCCAGGGACTCCCAGGTGCTGGTGGGGATGTCACACTTTATCAAGGAGGCTTTGAGGGTGTCCTTGTAACGTTTCCTCTGCTCACCTTTGGCTCGTTTGCCGTGAAGGAGTTCCGAGTAGAGCTCTTGCTTTGGGAGTCTCGTGTCAGGCGAACAATCAAGTGTGGTCAGTGCTTCGTTGCTGGGGATGTTGGCCTGGTCGAGGACACTAATGCATGGTGATCATGTCAGCTATGATCTCATTGAACGACGGAACAGGCTCCAGTGGCTGAACAGCCTCCTCCTGTTGCGATGGTCACCAAGGAGAGGCTTGGGTGCCGGGCCCGATCACATCCTTCTCCGACTCCCCACTTACCAGCAGGGAGAGCTTCCCTCCGAACACTGGCCTGTGGGCTCTTCCTCTTCCCTTGGGTCTCTCATCGGAAGATAAGAATGTTGTGAGATCAGGCAAGGGCCATTAGACCAACGAGCCTTTTGTTTGATCAACCCCACCTATCCGCCTATTGACCATATCCCCCAATCACCTCTCTCTCCACGCACGCACGTTAATGCCCCTTGAAACCATTTGTGTTCTGCACGTCACTAAATCCATTGGGAAGAGCTCCCATTCCTGCGTTTTATTGCAGAGAAACATGAGGGTGAAATTTCACCCAGCGTGGATGATGCCATGTATTCTGGGTGTTGCACTTATTTACTTTTGTTTCAGCATAAATACAGCCTCCAAGCCCAGGAAACAAAGCAGCTCTGTGCAAATCGTGGCCTGATCAGCACTGCCTTCAGAAACGGACCTTAAAAGGAAATTCGGCAACTGACTCTGTCCTAGACCCCAGGGGATAGCTTCTGCTTCAGAATCGAGCAAACAGACCATCAACTATTTATAAGATTATATCTCAGCCACGCACAAGCGCACGGAGATGAACAGCGTCAGCAATAGGTAAAAATAAAACAAAGGAGACTTCTAAATATTCTCTGGAGGTGCTGGCTCTTGCCATGCCAGGATGATAAGGGTGCCAAAGTCCCTTGGGGACCTCAACCAAGTGGCAGTTTTTGTTCGAACCTCGACAGTAAAGTTGGTGGAGTTATCGCTGCAGAGCCATCTCCTGCTCCACACGCACGCACTTCCTGCCTGGATCAGTGGATTGTGATCAGAGTTGGATGATTTTCCTGAACCTTGAGGGTGGGGAGAGGGACAACAACAACAACAACAACAACAACAACAACAACAACAACAACCTGGGCTGGATTTTCAGCGTTGATGTTTCTGGGGCGATAATGACGGCGGAGCGAGAAAGTTAGCGCCCGGGAACAGTTTGGGCCTCGGTCGGTAAGTTTGGGCAGCTGGGCCCTGAGTCAGGGGGCGCAGCGCTACGGGAGGCGTTGTACACCTCTCTGGGGCGCTAGGACGGGAAACTCCCGAGCTAAAGAGCCGGGCCGGGAGCGCTCCGAGAGACGCCTGGGAACTAACAAAAAAAACACAAAAACATTCCCAAAACATTGCCCAGGCCACCACACCACAAATCGCTAAAAACATTAAAAGAAAAAAAACAATCAGACTTACCGTAGGCGTCCATTACCCAACTCGTCGCCGACGGGATAGTTGGACCGCCCTGATTTCCCATCGGCACGCTGTGGGGCGGACAGGTCGGGTGGGAATCAAAACTCGCGCCGGTGTTGCAACCAGAGGCGTTGCACACCGGGCGTAGCTCTTCCTCACCGCCGCAAAACTGGACCCAAGGATCGCCGCGGGGCGCTGGAGGCCTCACCACCGCCATTGCCGCCGCTCCGGGGCAAAATCTGGAGCGCAGAAGATCGGAAAATCCAGACCCTTGTATTTATATGGTGCCTTTAATGAGTGAAATGTCCCAAGGCGCTTCACAGGAGTATTATGAGATTAAAGAATTTGACACCGAGCCGCATAAGTAGAAATTAGAGCAGGGCTTGGTCAAAGAGGTAGGTTTTAAGGAGCGTCTTGAAGGAGGAAAGAGAGGTAGAGAGGTGGAGAGGTTTAGCGGGGGAGATCCAGAGCTTGGGGCCCAGGCAACAGAAGGCACGGCCACCGATGGTTGAGTGATTATAATCAGGGATGCTCAAGAGGGCAGAGTTAGAGGAGCGTAGAGATCTCGGGGGGGGGGGTTGTGGGGCTGGAGGAGATTATAGAGATAGGGAGCGGGCGAGGGCCAAGGAGGGATTTGAAAACCAGGTTGAGAATTTTGAAATCGAGGCGTTGCTTAACCGGGAGCCAATGTAGGTCAGCGAGCACAGGGGTGAGCGGAACTTGGTGCGAGTTAGGGCACGGGGCAGCCGAGTTTTGGATCATATCTAGTTTACGTAGAGAAGGGATGAAAGAAGGAAGAGAGGATGGAAGGAAGGACGTGAGGGAAAGAGAGCAAAAGAAATAGAGAAAGAGAAGAAAGAAAATAAATGATTGCATTTATATATCACCTTTCACAAACTCAGAATGTACCAAAGTGCTTCACAGCCAATGAAGCTCTTTTGAAATGTCATCACTGTGTTGAAAGCGTGGCAGCCAAATTAGTGCACAGCAAGGTCCCACAAACAGCAATGAAATAATGATCAGATAATCTGTTTCAGCGATGATGGCTGAGGGATAAATATGGCCAGGCCACCGGGGAGAACTCCCCCACTCTTTAAAGATGCCAAGAGCTGTTGTCCCGATTCAGATCAGCTGATTGAGTAAAACCCGGCGAGCTTGCTCGTGTGAATGGGCCAGCAGCACAGAGAGTGGTGCATTAACTGAGACATCAAGACCCACATTCTTGTTGTGTGCAGATCATTGGATTATAGCAATGAGCAAAAAAAAAGTTCTGATGAAAGGTCTTCGACTTGAAACTTTGCCCGCGGTTTTGCTGACTTTGGCGGGGCCGTGGCAGGGGACACCGATGGCGGGTCCCGACCTCGCTGCTGGCTCCATCCCGCTCTGTAAAATGAATTTCCCTTGATTGCGCTTGCCAAGCCCGGCGAGTTTCCTGGCCAATTAGAGGAAGTGGGTCTGGTGATGTCATTTGACGACGCGTCATCAGCCGGTTTCCTTAAAGCGACCACGTCCAAATTTATTTTGGCATTTGCGCTGTCAGTGTTCTGTGGCATTGAGGTGCTGCAAACACCGACAATCACTGCCCAGAGGTGCATGGCTGCACCCAGACTCTCCCATGACTCCCTCCATATGCTTATAGAGGGAGTCACAGCACTCAGGGAGGTTCGCTTTCCTTCCCAAGGGCGGAAGAGACCTCCCCAGGAGATCAACACAGCTTGGTTGCACATTGCACAGGAGGACACAAGCAGTAATGTGGTCAGGGGGACCTGGCTGCAGTGGCGCAAATCTTTCAATGATCTCAGTGGATCACGAAACATCAGTGCAAAGCCACACGCAACCTCATCCTGCTGTGCCTCCCATCACATCCCCATCACTCTGTCCTCCTTACCCTTCTCCTGCACATTTTTTTCAATTTCAAAATATACTTTATTCATATAAAAATTTGTACAGTACATTCAAAAGCTGTTCAGTACATTTAGCTGCGGTCAGCAATCCCACACACTACGTTTGGGTGCTGACGGCAGTTCCGTTCGATACATTTCCCTTGCTTTTCAGTTCAAGTACAATTTGGGACAATACGGGATACATTGTAGTACATTCAACAAATTACAATACATGTGTCACTATACAGTACACGGAATGGGTGACGGTACATTTACATTTTTTTCTTTTCAACATGCATTACGAAACAGACCTTGCATTGTACATGGCACTACATAGGTGTTTACAGATCATGGTGCTCCATGTATACAAAAAGGAAGTTACAAGTACGGCCCGAGGGGAGTTTTGTACTGATTCCATCCCCTGGGTTTACAGTGGCAGAAGGGCTTTAAACTGTGGCCCTTCCCCACCGTGCCTTTGCGGCGACTGCACCAATTTTTAGTGCGTCCCTCAGCATGTAGTCCTGGATCTTGGATTGCGCCAGTCTGCAATACGCAGACGTGGACATCTCCTTGCTCTGGAAGACCAGCAAGTTTCGGCAAGACCAAAGTGCGTCTTTCACCGAGTTGATGGCCCTCCAGCAGCAGGTGGTGTCTGTCTCGGTGTGTGTCCCTGGGAACAGCCCGTAGAGCACAGAGTACTGTGTTGCGGAGCTGCTCGGGATGAACCTCGACAGCAACCACTGCATCTCTTTCCAGACCTGCCTTGCAAAGGGGCAATCCTGAAGGAGATGGGTGACAGTCTCGTCCGCCCCGCAGCCGACTCAGGGGCACCGTGCCGTGCTGCTGAGACGTCGGCTGTGCATGTTCGCTCTGACGGGTAAGGCCCTCCTCACCGCCAACCAAGCTACGTCTTGGTGCTTGTGTGAAAGCTCTGGCGATGAGACGTTCTGCCAAACAAGTTCGACAGTCTGCTCAGGGAACCACCCGACAGGGTCCACCCTCTCCTTCTTTCGTAGGGCATCCAGGACCTTACGTGCTGACCACTGCTTTATGGCCTTGTGGTCAAAGGGTTTTTTTCTGAAATACTTTTCCACGAAGGACAGGTGGACAGGCATGGTCCAGCTGGTGGGGGCGTTTCGCGGCAGCGTGGCCAGGCCCATCCTTCGCAACACCGGGGACAGGTAGAACCTCAGCACATAGTGACACTTGGTGTTTGTGTACCGGGGGTCTGTGCACAGCTTGATGCAGCCGCACACAAAGGTGGCCATCAGGATGAGGGCCACGTTCAGGACATCCTTTCCTCCACTGTCCAGAGATTTGTACATTGTGTCTCTGCGGACACGGTCCATTTTGGACCTCCAGACAAAGTGGAAGACGGCCCGGGTGACTGCCGCGGCACAGGAGCGAGAGATGGGCCAGACCTGTGCCTCATGCAGCAACCCTGAGAGCACCTCACTCCTGATGACCAGGTTCTTTCCTGCCATGGAGAGGAAGTGCAGCTTCCACATCCCAGTTTTTGCTTCACTTTGGCGATACGCTCTTCCCAGTTTTTGGCGCACGCCCCGTCCGCTCCAAACCATATTCCCAACACCTTCAGGTAATCTGGCTTAACGGTGAATGGAATAAAGGATCGGTCGGCCCAGTTGCCAAAGAACATGGCCTCGCTTTTGCTGCGAGTGACCTTCGCTCCCGAGGCCAGTTCAAACTGGTCGCAGATTGCGAGCAATCTGCGGACCGACTGCGGATCCGAGCAAAAGACGGTGACGTCATCCATGTACAGGGAGGTCTTGACCTGAGCACCTCCGCTGCCTGGGACCATCACCCCTCTAATACTCGCATCCTTCCTGATGGACCCGGCAAAGGGCTCGATACAGCACACAAACAAGACAGAGGAGAGGGGACAGCCTTGCCTGACTCCAGACCTGATCGGAAAGCTTTCAGTTTCCCACCCGTTGATTAGAACTGCACTACTGATGTCTGTGTAGAGCAGTTGGATCCAATTGCGGATACCCTCCCCAAACCCCATTTTGGAGAGCACGTCCATCAAGTACGTGTGCAATATCCTGTCAAAGGCCTTCTCCTGGTCTAAGCTGATTAAACAGGTGTCCACCCTCCTGTCCCACACGTAGGCGATCGTATCCCTGAGTAGCGCCAGGCTATCAGAGATCTTCCTGCCGGGGACAGCGCAGGTCTGGTCCGGGTGAATCACCAGCTCAAGGCAGACTTAATCCTGTTGGCGATGACCTTTGACAGGATCTTATAGTCCACATTGAGCAGCGAAATGGGCCGCCAGTTTTTGATTTCCTCCCTCTCCCCCTTCTGCTTGTAGATGAGGGTGATGATGCCTTTCCTCATTGATTCTGACATACTGCCGGCCAGAAGCATACTCCCGTACACTTCCAGCAGGTCTGGGCCCATCCAGTCCCACAGAGCCGAATACAACTCGACCGGTAAGCCGTCGCTTCCGGGAGTTTTACTCGTCGCAAGGGACCGGACGGCCTTTGTCATCTCGTCCAGAGTTAGCGGGTGGTCCAGACTCTCCCGCTCGCTGTCGTTTAGGACCTCCATGATAGACGACAGGAATGACTGGGAGGCCGCGTGGTCTGTGGGCTTGACGTCATACAGCCTGGCATAGAAGGATTTGCTGATCCTCAGCATGTCGGGCTGTGAAAATGTCACAGAACCGTCTTCTTCCTTTCGGTTGCTGATCACAGAGCTCCCCCTCTGTACCTTTTGGAAGAAGAAGCGCGAACACGTCTCATCCTGCTCGACGGAGCGGACTCTGGAGCGGAAGATGATCTTGGAGGACTCTGAGGCAAAGAGCGAGGCTTGCTGGCCCTTCACCTCTTCGAGTTCCTCCGCGACATCGACCCCCATCGACTGCAACGGGAGCAGGTTTTGCATGCTCTTCTGGAGTTGGGACAATTCCCTCTGTCTCCCTCTCGCCTCCTGAAGACCTTTGAGGATGAAGAACCTCTTTGTTGTTTATCTTGATTGTTTCCCACCAGTGCATGGGGGAATCGCAGAGGGGTTTTACGGTTCTCCAACCTTTGTAATCCCTCTTGAGTTCCTCCACGTTTTCCGGAGTCAACAGTTTCACATTCAGCTTCCATATCCTTCTCCTGCACATCATTACTCACACCAACATACCTTGCACATCCACCCATCCCTCTCTATTCATATTATCACATCCCCATCTCACTAGCCACCCATCACACTCACCCTCATCCCAGTGCAATTCAAAAGGGAGTTAGATGTGGCCCTCGGGGCTAAAGGGATCAAAGGGTATGGAGAGAAAGCAGGAATGGGGTACAGAAATGCATGATCAGCCATGATCATATTGAATGGTGGTGCAGGCTCGAAGGGCCGAATGGCCTACTCCTGCACCTATTTTCTATGTTGCTATACCGACTAACAACACACAAGGGTAGGCACTTGGGCGTTTTAGGCAATGCTCATGTAAAGTTTCTGTTGATGTGCAGTCAAACATTGAAACCTTCATTGTCAACACTTTGCGTTCTTAGACAAATTTGTGTGCACCCCTGGAAGTGGCTGAGTGAGTTGCAGTGAATGGTGAGACATAATGGTGCCCCCGCCTCCCCCGCCCGCAATGGTGATGAGTGTGAAAGGAATGGTTTGGGCCTTGCAGGGATGCTCTATGGTGTCCAATCTGGTACATCATGTGGCAGCCTGATGGTACAGCGTCAAGTGAAGTAAATCTGGTCATGGTGAGGCCTTCCCTGCGTTTTCTGCATTTTATTCTAAAAAAAAAAGGTCTCATCTAGCAGGAGAACAAAGCCAGACCTACTTGCACGAAATGACAGTGCAGCCTAGAAATGAATTTCGGGTGGTGGCATAAATTGGGCAGTGTCGGATCGGCTGCCCGTTATACGCAACGTCCGATGTTCAGTCCTCAGGCGCTGTGTATGATAAAACGAATTTCTAGGCCCACATGTTTGGGGGAGGGGGTGGGAAGAGGTGTGAGTGCTGCTGCTGTCAGAAGCAGGAAGCTTTCAAAGTGATGTCTGACTGGGGTTTATCGCGAACACTGCAGCCCAACAGATGTCCCCACTTGCGAAGTGCAACACATGTGCTTTGCATTGGAGAAACCTGAACACTGGCAATAAATCCACTTCATGAAAAACACATACAGCAGCACTTGGAATTGGGAACACTCCCTGAACTTTGACCTTCACCCACCTCGCCGAAGACAGTGGCCGCCTATAAGTGTAAGACGTGGAACTCATTAACAAGCATCGCCAGTTTATGAGGTACATTACCTCACAGTGGTATATGGCAGTGTCAGCCGTGATTCAGTGGGCAGCACCCTCGCCTCTGAGTCATCAGGTTGTGGGTTTGAGTCCCACTCCAGGGACTTGAGCACAAAAATCGAGGCTGACACTCCCAGTGCAACATAATTAAAACAGATTATCTGTTCATTATCACATTGCTGTTTGTGGGAGCTTGCTGTGTGCAAATTGGCTGACGTTCCTCTTACAGTTCAACGGTTACTGTAAAGCACTTTAGGACGTCGTGAAGGGCGCTATATAAATGCAAGTCTTTTTGACTGAACTGGCATGGGGGTCTTGGTTTTATGTCTCAGGCAATGTAGCACTCCCTCAGTACGGTACTGGAGTCTCAGCCTAGGTTAAGTGCTCATACCCTTTTAGAGAAGGAGTGCCCCCGATTAATTTGGTAATGTTCTGCTGACTGTAGCAGATTTTAGACAGA
The DNA here is from genome assembly GCF_044704955.1 of Pristiophorus japonicus. Classification (NCBI taxonomy): domain Eukaryota; kingdom Metazoa; phylum Chordata; class Chondrichthyes; family Pristiophoridae; genus Pristiophorus; species Pristiophorus japonicus. The sequence goes on from NC_091998.1 coordinate 48,368,763, forward strand.
AGTGACAGCTAACTGGAAGATAGGAGCACAGATTTGTCTGATATAAGGGCATCTGGTGAATACTGATGATACAGTCTTCTTTGCGGATATTTTCGCTAATGATGTTTGTGCTTCTCTGATGTCCAGTGAAGTGCAGTATTTTCAAATCCCTTCAAATTAAGATTTCATTATTTATGAGTGCTTCAGCATCAAACAACTCGGTAATTAATTTAGCTTATTAATATGTGTATAAATATAAATGAAAATAATAACTCGAAAAAGCATGAAGCCCTCCCCACAGTACAATCAATGTCCCTTCTCTATTAATATAAAAACAGAAAATGCTGGAAGTCTCAGCGAGTCAGGCAGAGAGAGACAGAGTTAACGTTTCAGGTCTGTGACCGTGCATTAGAACTCAGGAAAGGTCATAGATCAGAAACGTTAACTCTGTTTCTCTCTCCGCAGATACTGCCTGACCCGCTGAGATTTCCAGCCTTTTCTGTTATTTATTTCAGATTCCAGCATCCACAGTATTTTACATAACATAAGAACATAAGAAATAGGAGCAGGAATAGGACATATGGCCCCTCGAGCCTGCTCCGCCATTCAATAAGATCATGGCCGATCTGATCATGGACTCAGCTCCACTTCCCCGCCCGCTCCCCATAACCCCTTATCCCCTTATCGTTTAAGAAACTGTCTTAAATTTATTCAATGTCCCAGCCTCCACAGCTCTCTGAGGCAGCGAATTCCACAGATTTACAACCCTCTGAGAGAAGAAATTTCTCTTCATCTCTGTTTTAAATGGGCGGCTCCTTATTCTAAGATCGTGCCCTCTAGTTCTAGTCTCCCCCATCAGTGGAAACATCCTCTCTGCATCCACCTTGTCAAACCTCCTCATAATCTTATACGTTTCCATAAGATCACCTCTCATTCTTCTGAATTCCAATGAGTAGAGGCCCAACCTACTCAACCTTTCCTCATAAGTCAACCCCCTCATCCTCGGAATCAACCAAGTGAACCTTCTCTGAACTGCCTCCAAAACAAGTATATCCTTTCGTAAATATGGAAACCAAAACTGCACGCAGTATTCCAGATGTGGCCTCACCAATACCTTATATAGCTGTAGCAAGACTTCCCTGCTTTTATACTCCATCCCCTTTGCAATAAAGGCCAAAATACCATTGGCCTTCCTGATCATTTGCTGTACCTGCATACTATCCTTTTGTGTTTCATGCACAAGTACCCCCAGGTCCCGCTGTACTGTGGCACTTTGCAATCTTTCTCCATTTAAACAATAACTTGCTCTTTGATTTTTTTTCTGCCAAAGTGCATGACCTCACACTTTCCAACATTATACTCCATCTGCCAAATTTTTGCCCACTCACTTAGCCTGTCTATGTCCTTTTGCAGATTGTTTGTGTCCTCCTCACACATTGCTTTTCCTCCCATCTTTGTATCGTCAGCAAACTTTTGCTTTTGTTCCCTTCTCTATATGCCCTCCAGGCACTGGCTCCATGTTTGGGTAGTTCCACAGGCACTTGTCAACAATGCTCCCTCTAATTTAACTTTTGGCCCGCTAAGCCTCTTTAATGGGCCATTCCAAATTCTGCGCATGCACGGTTTTACTGTTTAAAAGCCAGTTTGCCGCTTGCACGGGGCCTCGAGAGCATTAAAAGGAACATTGCTGGTCACCCTCTGGTACTTCACCTAACGGGCCATTCTTCACTTGCGAGGCTGGACAGTGAGCATGGTCAAGCTATTTAACCATAGTAGGCATCACAGCTGTGCTTAATTGCCAAACATACAGCTGCAGCAGGACGCACGGGATAGCAATTGAGCAAGAGCCCCTGGCTGATTTGTCCTTTCCCTACAGCGGGTCGGTTGACTGCTGCCCCGACTGAGAGCAGAGAACTCCACACAGACCTGGGTTTGAACAGAGGACTGCTCCTGGTCTCAGGATCACACCGAACCACTGACATAGCTCAAAATAAAGAAAAAAAAGGCTTGCATTTATTCGACACCTTCCACAACCTCAGGATCTCCCAAAGAACTTTACAGCCAATTAAGTAATTCTGAGTGTAGTCACTCTTGTAATGTTTGACATAGTATTGCACAGGATATGTGGCACAGAAAGAGGCCATTCGGCCCACAACCAGTCCATGCCGGCGTTTACGCTCTGTTCATTATCACATTACTGTTTGTGGGAGCTTGTTGTGCGCAAATTGGCTGCTGCGTTTCCCACATTACAACAGTGACTACACTCCAAAACAGTGGTGTGCAAAATTAAAGCACATGGTATTGGGGGTAATGTATTGACGTGGATAGAGAACTGGTTGGCAGACAGGAAGCAGACAGTAGGCAGTGACTTGTGGGGTGCTGAGACCCCAGCTATTTACAACTTACATCAATGGTTTAGATGAAGGAATTGAGTGTAATATCTCCAAGATTGCAGATAACAATGAGCTGGGTGGCGGTGTGAGCTGTGAGGAGGATGCTAAGAGGCTGCAGGGTGACTTGGACAGGTTGATGAGTGGGCAAATGCATGGCAGATGCAGTACAATGTGGATAAATGTGAGGTTATCCACTTTGGTGGCAAAACATGAGGGCAGAATATTATCTGAATGGCGGCAGATTAGGAAAAGGGGAGGTGCAATGAGACCTGGGTGTCATGGTACATCAGTCATTGAAAGTTGGCATGCAGGTACAACAGGCGGTGAAGAAGGCAAATGGCATGTTGGCCTTCATAGCTAGGAGATTTGAGTATAGGAGCAGGAAGGTCTTACTGCAGTTGTACAGGGCCTTGGTGAGGCCTCACCTGGAATATTGTGTTCAGTTTTGGTCTCCTAATCTGAGGAAGGACGTTCTTGCTACTGAGGGAGTGCAGCAAAGGTTTACCAGACTGATTCCCGGGATGGCAAGACTGACATATGAGGAGAGACTGGATTGACTGGGCCTGTATTCACTGGAGTTTAGAAGAATTAGAGGGGATCTCATAGAAACATATAAAATTCTGACGGGATTAGACAGATTAGATGCAGGAAGAATGTTCCCGATGTTGGGGGAGTCCAAAACCAGGGGTCACAGTCTAAGGATAAGGGGTAAGCCATTTAGGACTGAGATGAGGAGAAACTTCTTCACTCAGAGAATTGTTAATCTGTGGAATTCTCTACCGCAGAGAGTTGTTGAGGCCAGTTCATTGGATATATTCAAGAGGAAGATAGATGTGGCCCTTACGGCTAAAGGGATCAAGGGATATGGAGAGGAAGCAGGAAAGGGGTACTGAGGTGATGATCAGCCATGATCTTATTGAATGGTGGTGCAGGCTCGAAGGGCCGAATGGCCTACTCCTGCACCTATTTTCTATGTTTCTACTTCATTGGCTGTAAAGCGCTTTGAGATGTCCGGTGGTCGTGAAAGGCGCTATATAAATGCAAGTCTTTCTTTCTTTCTCCACTTGAGCCTCCTCCTGTCTTTCCTCATTGAAATCTATCAGCGTAACCCTCTATTCCCTTCTCCCACATATGCTTATCCAGCCTCCCCTTAAATGCATCGATACTATTCGCCTCAACCACTCCCTGTGGCAGCGAGTTCCACATTCTCACCGCTTTCTGGATAAAGAAGTTTCTTCTAAATTCCCTATTGGATTTCTTGGTGACTATCTTATATTGATGGCCTCTAGTTATGCTCCTCCCCACAAGTGGAAATATTCTCTCTGTATCCACTCTATCAAAACCTTTCGTCATTTTAAAGACCTCTATTAGGTCACCCCTCAGCCTTTTTTTTTCAAGAGAAAAGAGACCCAGCCTGTTCAGATGTGTATATGCCTCCCCCACTCTGGTAAATCCTTGTAAAACTAGGAAACATGACAGCCAAATTGCGCACAGTAAACTCCCACAATGTGATAATGACCAGATATGTTTTAGTGATGTTGATTGAGGGATAATTATTGACCAGTCCACCAGAGATAACTCCCCTGCTCTTCTTCGAAATAGTGACATGGGATCTTTTACATCCATCTGAGAGAGCAGACGGGGCCTCAGTTTAACATTTCATCCAAAAGACAGCACCTCTGACAGTGCAGCACTCATTCAGCACTGCACTGGAGTGTCAGCTTAAATTTATGTGCTCAAGTTGCTGGAGTGGGACTTGAACCCACAACCATTCTGACACCAAGGCAAGGGTGCTACCCACTGAGCCACAAAGTGAGGAACTGTGCCACCAGCCATGCCTCCTTCAACCAATAACAACACAGCTTAATTGACCACTCATCAGTTTGCCTATTGTTGAACCTTGCTGTGCACAATATGGTTGCTGCATGTGTTTACAAAACAACGGTTGCAGTTGACGCAGCACTTTGCGATGTTTCTGAGAGATGTGCTACGGTGATATATAAATTCAAACCTTTCTTTACTTGTGAAAAGAAAATGATGGCACTCTCGCTGTATCAGTGATCTCTGGCTGAGTCACCCACTCCTTAAATTCATACCCAGAATGATTGGTTTAAAATATTTATGCAGCTGGATTAAATAAACAATATTGCGAGCTAACCTACTTAGACAAGACACGAGTCTTTTTTCGTTCCAAAGTTGTCTGTAATCTTCTGTAATTATACAAAATACGTGCAGAGAATTCAGCTACTGCCCTCCTTAAAGGGGAAGTTATTGTAATTGTGGTCAAGATGAAAAGCCATTTGAGGTTTGTCCGTGTCCAGCTGTTAACACCAGAAATATTAATACTAAAATTAGCGACACAGGTTAACAAGGACATAAAAAAAGAACAGGCACTAGGGCTTATTTCTAGAGGGATAGAATTGAAAAGTAGGATGCTAACTTTGAATCAAACCTTTGAATTCGACCACATTTAGAGAATTGCGTACAATTCTGGTCGCCATATTATAAAAAGGATATCGAAGCACTGGAATGGGTGTAGAGAAGATTTACAAGGATGATACCAGAAATGTGAGGGTATCAGGAAAGGATGAACAGGCTGGGGATCCTTTCTCTTGAAAAATGAAGGCCGAGGGGTGACCTAATAGAGGTCTTTAAAATGATGAAAGGTTTTGATAGAGTGGATACAGAGAGAATGTTTCCACTTGTGGGGAAGAGCATAACTAGAGGCCATCAATATAAGATAGTCACCAAGAAATCCAATAGGGAATTCAGAAGAAACTTATTTACCCAGAGAGTGGTGAGAATGTGGAACTCGCTGCCACAGGGAGTGGTTGAACCAAACAGTATAGATGCATTTGAGGAAAGACGGGAGGAGGCTCGAGTGGAGCATAAACGCCAGCGTGGATTGGTTGGGCCGAATGGCCTATTTCTGTGTGGTATATCCAATGTAATCCTAAGTAATATTAGTAGACTGCAGAACATAAGAACATAAGAAATAGGAGCAGGAGTCGGCCATTCGGCCCCTCGAGCCAGCTCCGCCATTCAATAAGATCATGGCTGATCTGATCTTGGCCTCAACTCCACTTCCCTGCCCGCTCCCCATAACCCTTTACTCCCTTATCGTTCAGAATGCCCTGTAAGAATTCTGTATGTTTCAATGAGATCACCTCTCATTCTTCTAAACTCTAGAGAATATAGGCCTAGACTAATCAATCTCCACTTTTTGAAAATAACCTTCTTATGTATTGACCCACTTACAGTAGAGACCGCTCCATGTCTGCAGTACCAGATCACTTGATTATTCGTTGAGTGTTTCTGTGTCAGTTTGTACTGAAGATCTCAATTATTACATTTTATATGTACAAAAGCAGAAGGTGACGGTATTGTATCAAGGCACAAGAATGGGAGCTTGCTGTGCGCAAATTGGCTGCCGTGTGTCCTACATTACAAATAGTGACTACACATCAAAAGTACTTAATTGGTTGTAAAGCACATTGGGCAGTCTGGTGGTTGAGCAAGGCACTGCAGAAATGCTTCAAGGACACCCTCAAATCTTGCTTGAAAAAAATGTAACATCCCCACCAACTCTTGGGAATCCCTGGCCCAAGACTGCTCAAAGTGGAGGAGAAGCATCCGGGAAGGCGCCGAACACCTCAAGCCTCTTCGCCGGGAGCACGCGGAAACCAAGCGCAAACAGCGGAAGGAGCGCACGACAACCCAGGCACCAAACCCACCCGTCCCTCCAACCACCGTCTGCCCCACCTGTGACAGAGACTGCAGGTCCCACATTCCAGTCGCCCTCTTCATAGCCGTCACTCTCCAGCACACGTCGTACCTTGAAGTGGTCATCATCATCATAGGCTGTCCCTCGAAATCGAGGAAGACTTGGCTTCCACTCCCAAAGTGAGTTTTCAGGTGACTGTACAGTCCAATACGGGAATTACAGTCTCTGTCACAGGCGGGACAGACAGTCGTTGGAGGAATGGGTGGGTGGGGAGTCTGATTTGCCGCTCGCGCCTTCCGCTGTCTGTGCCTGGTTTCTGCATGCTCTCGGCGACGAGACCCGAGGTGCTCAACGCCCTCCCGGATGCTCTTCCTCCACTTAGGGCGGCCTTTGGCCAGGGACTCCCAGGTGCCGGTGGGGATGTTGCACTTTACCAGGGAGGCTTTGAGGGTGTCCTTGAAACGTTTCCTCTACCCACCTGGGGCTCGCTTGCCATGTAGGAGTTCCGAGGGGAGCGCTTGCTTTGGGAGTCTCGTGTCGGGCATGCGAACAATGTGGCCCGCCCAACGGAGCTGGTCGAGTGTGGTCAGTGCTTCGATGCTGGGGATGTTGGCCTGATGTTGAAGTGGTACGCTCCGCACCGCTCCTTTGAAGGCCCCGCCCTGCTGACGGTCCTTGCAGCATGTAGTTCGGGACCTGGAATATCAGGTTCTTCATTGAAACACCTGTGAACTCATCCCTTTTTGGTGTGGAAACAAGTCATCCTTGATACGAGGGACCGCCTGCGATGATGATGATGAGATCTGCATTGGTCTCAGTCACCTTAGAACTCATTTCACTGTGGAAGCAATTCATCCACGACTCCGGGGGACTGCCTAAAAGTGAAATGCAAGTCTTTCTTTCACCATATTCCACCTCGGTGTTGGTTGGTAGTCATACTTCAGGCGCAGACCCATCAGTTCTGATGAAGGGCCTCCAGCTGAAGTATCAACCCATCTTTTCTCTTTTAGATGCTGACTAAACTGCTGTGTATTTTCAGGTTTGTGGGCAATCTCGGTTTATCTTGGTGTGTCTGTACTTGTATGTTATATTCAAAGAAAAAAAATCGTCATTTGCCAGCAAAACAATAAACAGGAAGTGGATAAATCTGACTTCGGTCTCATGCTGCTGTGCAGCAATCTGTTAAATTATATCCCTTCGCTCAGCTTTCCTGCCCAGCTTTGTGATTCCACTGTCAATTGTTTTTGCATGGAGGATTAACATTTATTTTTATCGCCATACGGAAAATCTGTTATATGAACTGTTTGTTATGCTCAATTGGCGGAATGCTTCACGATAAGTCCGTATAGTAACGTTATCTTTCCATATCTCAATGTGCCGCAAAAAGCAAATGGGAAACAAAAATCTATTCTAAACTTATCACGAGGTGCCTGGCCATTTACGCACCAGCCATGGCTCAGTGGGTCAGAAGGTTGTGGGGTCAAGTCCCACTCCAGGGACTTGAGCACAAAAATCTGGGTTGACACTCCAGTGCAGTGCTGAGGGAGTGCCGCACTGTCGGAGGTGCCATCTTTCGGATGAGACGTTAAACCAAGGCCCTGTCTGCTCTCTCAGGTGGATGTAAAAGATCCCATGGCCACTATTTCGAAGAAGAGTTATCCTCGGTGTCTCTCAATGAACATCACTAAAAACAGATTATCTGGCCATCATTGCTGTTTGTGGGAGCTTGCTGTGCGCAAATTGACTGCCACGCTCCCACATCACACCAGTGACGACACTCCAAAAGTACTTCATTGGGTATAAAGCGCTTTGAGACGTCTGGTGGTCGTGAAAGGCGCTATATAAAGGCAAGTCTTTCTTTCTTTTTAAAATCAAACAGAATGACGCTTGCGGCATTGTGCAAACACTGACAAGTGATGCTTGGAACATTTATGTTGATTTTCTGTGCTGAATAAGTTAATGTAATTAGCCTACTTGCACTGGCAAAAATCATGCTGATTTGCAAACCTGTCAAAAATATTCATGGCTCCACAGACGAGCCTTCAAAGCAAACACATCCTCTTTATAGATCCTGATTGGATGGAAGTAGCCCTGACTGTCAGCAGAATGAAGCAATCGTTAGCCAGATTTGCCCTTGGCAAAGTGCCAAAAAGGTGCAATGGAATGACCAAAAAGACAATCAATATAGACAACGCTGGGTGTTATTTGCAGGAGTGACCATCAGGTTTCCAACTGTGGGCTGCGCAGGGGTGTGTGTGTGTGTGTGTGTGTGTGTGTGAGCTGTGCAGGATGCAGTGCTGTGAATGGGCAGAAGTGATGGCTAGAACGTTGGACTGAAAAAAGAAAGACTTAAAGACTTGGATTTATACAGCGCCTTTCACGACCACCGTCTCAAAGCACTTTGCAGCCAATTCAGTACTTTTGGAGTGTAGTCACTGTTGCAATGTAGAAAAACGTGGGCAGCCAATTTGCGCACAGCAAGCTCCCACAAACAGCAATGTGATAATAACCAGATAATCTGTTTTTTTTTTGTTATGTTGATTGAGAGATTAATATTGGCCAGGGTTTCATCATAGGCAGTCCCTCAGAATCGAGGAAGACTTGCTTCCACTCTTAAAATGAGTCCTTAGGTGGCTGAACAGTCCAATGTGAGAGCCACAGTCCCTGTCACAGGTGGGACAAATAGTCACTGAGGGTAAGGGAGTGTGGGACAGATTTGCCGCACGCTCTTTCCGCTGCCTGCGCTTGATTTCTGAATGCTCTTGGCGATGAGACTCGAGGTGCTCAGCGCCCTCCCGGATGCACTTCCTCCACTTAGGGCAGTTTTTTGCCAGGGACTCCCAAGTGTCGGTGGGGATGTTGCATTTTATCAGGGAGGCTTTGAAGGTGTCCTTGTAACGTTTCCTCTGCCCACTTTTGACACGTTTGCCGTGAAGGAGTTCCATGTCTGGCATGCGAACGATGTGGCCTGCCCAGCGGAACTGATCAAGTGTGGTCAGCGCTTCAATTTATGTTTCAAAAATATACCTTATTCAAATAAAATTTTCACAATACATTGGAAAATAGTTCAGTACCTTGCGGTCAGCAATTCCATACAATTCGTTTGGATGCTGACTAGCTTGCATTTCATTTCAAGGTACAGTGTAGTACAATCTGTAAATCACGTTACATGTAGTACTGTGCAAATAAGGGAATTTGCAGGATCTTGCGGAGGTACAAGCAGCAATGTGATAATGACCAGATAATCTGCTTTTTTTGTTATGTTGATTGAGGGATAAATATTGGCCCCAGGACACCGGGGATAACTTCCCTGCTTTTCTTCAAAATAGTACCATGGGATCTTTTATATCTACTTGAGAGAGCAGACTGGGCCTCGGTTTAAAGTCTTATCTGAAAGACAGCACTCCCGACAGAGCAGCGCTATGATTCTATGAAGTCCCTTTTTCTTTCAAAGCTCCCGAGCGTTAGTTGAGACGGTGACCCCTTCGTGCACGATTGCAGTGCTCACTCACAACGCAACACAAACAAAAGCGTCCCGGAGCAACACGACACTGACCCAACGAAACCCTCAAAAACTTATTTTAAATTGCATCCAGCTACCAAGGAAGGTTCAAATGGGTTGAGCAGAGTACAGCATTGCAGTTTCTACTTACAAACCTTTCATTAGTTTGCAGCGGAGAGGTTCTGCTGCTGTCAGGTTGAGAGATCACAGACGCAGAGATTTAGAAGGAATTAACTTTTAACAAACAGCAAAAGCACAAGCCTGTAATCTTGAAGCATTTATAAGAGAGCCGGCATGTGTTTATGTGTAGTCTAGTGACCAATAACTGGTTGCCAGTTTGCTTGGCCTAGTGCTGAAAGATGCTCTTAAGCCTTGGTAAGTACATACGTTCTGCTTTCTTATTGCGTAATTACACTGTAGAGAAGGGGTTCTGCAAATCCTTGTTTTGTTAAACCTATATCACTCTTGTTAACCCCTCAAATACCTCAAGGCACTTTGTTTCTCAGCCTCTATTTAGCCATACCTGCAACACCATCAAGAGACGTGGGTGTTAATGCTGCCGCTAATATAGCAAAAGAGGTTCAAAATTGATCGAGGTCAGGGCCAAGAATATATTGCAATGATTTCAGGAAAGAATGACTTGCATTTATAGAGCGCCTTTCACAACCACCAGACATCCCAAAGCACTAATGAAGTTCTTTTTGACGTGTAGATCACTGTTGTAATGTGGGAAAAGCGGCAGCCAATTTGTGCACAGCAAGCTCCCACAAACAGCAATGCTCAGATAATCTGGTTTTTTTTGTTCAGTTGATTGAGGGATAAATATTGGCCGGAACACTGGGGAATAACTCTTCTGTTCTTCTTCGAAATAGTGCCATGGGATCTTTTAGGTCTGCTCTGAGGGGGGCAGACGGGGCCTCGGTTTAACGTCTCATCCGAAAGACGGCACCTCCGACAGTGCTGCACTCCCTCAGCACTGTGCTGGAGGGTTAGCCTAGACAGTATAGAAATAATTGTCAAAGATTTCTTGTACTGTGATAGTTGCCCCCATAGTGGAGGCGAGAGGGGTGCTCTGGAAACGCATTCATATCTTGAACACATTCAGAAGGCTTGTGACTGGCAGACCCTTCAAGATCGGCTCCGCTGCTCCGAGACTCTCATTTCCTGTTGCATTAATCTTGTCAAGGGGGCCGGAGTGACCTGAAGTAATTAGAATAAGATGTCAGGAAATGAAGAGAAGCACAGTCACAGCACGGGATCTGCAAGAGCACCGTTTGTTCCTGCCAGTGCGGTATAATTTATTACTGCCTGTACATAACGATTATCTATTATGGGAAAAGAACAAACCATTGAATGCTGCCCGGAATGGGTGTGGGGGCTTTGACCCTGTCCCAGCTCATGACTGATACACTGCAATACAGGGAGGGAGGGGAGGCTTCGTGGAACTCAAGTCTAATTGCGAATTTTTTTCAGACAAAAGCAGGCTAAAGCCGAGTGAAATACTGCTCTACTGCTCGTGACTAATTCTCTTCCAAAATTAGCAAGGAGGCGAACGTCGTCCGGAAAGTACTTTGCTGGATAATGTGACATTTAAGTGAAATGGTGCCCCCGATTACTCAGTGGGTAAAAGCAGCAGCTGGCATGGTGCTCAACCGTGAAGATGGGTAACGCCCCAGAATCAATCTGCAACTCTGCCAAGGAGCCAGTGGCTGGGGCCCTACAGCCGACAGCACTCGGGATTAAAAAAAAGAAAGACTTGCATTTATATAGCACCTTACACAGCCACCGGACGTCCCAAAGCGTTTTACAGCCAATGAAGTACACTTTTTTTAAAGTGTAGTCACTGTTGTAATGTAGGAAACTCGGCTGCCAAATTGCGCACAGCAAGCTCCCACAAACAGCAATGTGATAATGACCAGATTTTGTTATGTTGATTGAGGGATAAATATTGGCCCTAGGACACCGGGTATAACTCCCCTGCTCTTTTTCAAAATAGTGCTGTGGGATCTTATACCTCCACCTAAGAGGGCAGACGAGGCCTCGGTTCAACGTCTCATCCAAAAGACAGCACCTCCGACAGTGCAGCACTGCCTCAGCACTGCACTGGGAGTGTCAGCCTAGATTTACGTGCTCAAGTCTCTGAAGTGGGAGTTAAACCCACAACCTTCTGACTCAGAGGCGAGAGCACTGCCCACTGAGCCACGGCTGGACACCATGGAAGGGGAAAATCAGTCAGGGCTCCCACTGCTCATTGCCGTCCAGTGACCCGTGCTGAAACATGCGCGCGCATGGGCATCGGATGAGCAACAAATAGCATTCACTTTTTTAATATGTATTCATTGCGGGATGTGGGCGTCGCTGGCAAGGCCGACATTTACTGCCCATCCCTAATCGCCCTCGAGAAGGTGGTGGTGAGCAGCCTTCGTGAACCGCTGTCGTCCTTGAGGTGAAGGTGCTCCCATAACTGTGATGCCTTAGCAGTGAAATAGCCTGCAGACTTCTGTGAAAATAATTTTTTTGTTCGTGAAGTTAAAAGGTGCAGCATAATATTTGAACAGACAGGTCGAATTGTTGTGTATCTGTAAAGCATGCACTCCCATGTTCCGCCACCAGGGAGCGCATCCCCTGAAGTCCCAAGGGATCCCAGCATCCCTTGGGAGCACTGTATATAAGCCGGCTCCTAAGGCATGTTTCTCACTCTGGAGTGTCTTAATAAAGACTGAGGTCACTGTTACTTTAATCTCCCTGTGTGCAGTCTCATCTGTGTTAGGAACACAATAACCGGCGACGAGTATACGAATCCAACGCAAAGATGCAGCAAACTGTGGGCATCCTGGAGAAGTTCTCGGAGGGTGAGGACTGGGAAGCCTATGTCGAACGGCTAGACCAGTACTTTGTAGCCAACAAGCTGGACGGAGAAGGAAGCGCTGCAAAAAGGAGAGCGGTCCTCCTCACAGTCTGCGGGGCACCGACCTACAGCCTCATGAAGAATCTTCTGGCTCCGGTGAAACCCACAGATAAGTCATATGAGGAGCTGGGTACACTGGTTCGGGAGCATCTTAACCCGAGGGAGAGCGTGCTGATGGCGATGGCAAGTCTCATCTGTGTTAGGAACACAATACGAATATCTGGTGTGTCAGCCGTGGTTCAGTGCATAGCGCCCTCACCACTCAGTCAGAAGGTTGTGGGTTCAAGGACCCACTCCACAGACTTGAGCACAAAAATCTAAGTTGACATTGCAGTGCAGTACTGAGGGAGCGCTGCACTGTTGGAGGCACCGTTTTTCTGATGAGACGTTAAACCGAGGCCCTATCTGCTCTGTGAAAGATCCCATGGCTATTGCTCCAACGGCAATTTCGCTAGTCGTGTGACTAGTAGTTGCCTGCAACGGTTCTTGAGTTAAATATCAAATGACACACTAGACAATGGTGGTACTGTTAATGTTCATTTAATACAGAAGAAGTACAAGGCTCACCAATTATACTTTATTGTTACCCAATAGGTCCATGGATGATCAGTCCGTCCTAACACTGTTCCGTCAATGGTCTCTTCCCTGGCACCCACTTCTGCCGAGTGTTGCTCCTAGGTTCCCGCTATTGTCTGTCCAAACCTGTCTATCTTTATACCCTCCTTCTCACGCAATTTTCCTGTTCTCCCTAACCTGTCGAGTTGGCGTCAGTAAGTGATCATGTCAGTCAGTCTAAGGTGATCAGCTAAATTCAATGACCATTGTTTTGCGAACTTCTGGCCAATTCCCTAGTTTCAGCTGCATATTGTAACACAATTGGGGTGACTAGCTTCTTTCCTGCTGAAATTGGCAGTGCATAATAGGGTTGATAAAACTCCACTAGGCTAGCACATTACATCGACTTTTCACTGTCCGTCATATTAACTTCCTGTTACCTTATGGCCTGTACTTCCACAATGCCATTATTTCAAAGAAAATAAGGGGAGTTCTCCCCAGTGTCCTGGCCAATTACCTGGAAATTGGTAGACTCCGTAAGCTGACTCAACCGAGGGTCTGTAGCCCTGCAGGTTACGGCACTTCAAGTGCACATCCACGTACTTTTTAAATGTGGTGAGTGTTTCTGCCTCTACCACCCTTTCAGGCTGTGATTTCCAGGCCCCCACCTCATCATCATAGTCCCTCGGAATCGAGGAAGACTTATTTTCACCCTCAGAGTGAAGACATTTCCCCTCAAATTCCCTCTAAACCTCATACCACTTACTTTAAATCTATGCCCCCTGGTTGTTGACCCCTCTGTTAAGGGAACTAGGTCCTTCCTATCCAATCTATCCAGGCCCCCCTCATAGTTTTATACACTTCAATCAGGTCTCCCCTCAGCCTCCTCGGTTCCAAAGTAACCAACCCCAGCCTATTCAATCCTTCCTCATACCTTCAGTACCTCAACAGGCTTGAGTATCTCTGCCTAAGGCAACTGGAAAGCCTCACAGATTCTACATCTACTAAAATTTATTTTTTATTTCAAACCAAACAAAAAAACAATTTTATTTTTGTTCACCGCAGTCTAGCTTTCTCACCCGATCGAAGCGTTTTCATAATCCGCTGGGGGTTGCTATGAACTTTGTTGTCCCGCTGGTTTATTATTGAGATCTGTACATGGGAGTTAAAGCAGGCTTTAGCTAAAAGGAGCCCAACAGTGCAGTGCATTGCAGTCACAGGGTGTGAGAATGCTAACATGGCTCAGCTATCGAATGTTCGGACATGCGTTAGCCCCTACGGTTCACTATTGGGTCCACAATTTCAGGTACAAATGGCAGAAGCCATGAGGGAAAATCAGTGAAAAAGGGAAAGGTTTGCATTTACTTCACATCTTTCACGACCCCCAGGCGTCTCAAAGCGCTTTACATCCAATAAAGTACTTTTGGAGTGTAGTCACTGTTGTAATGTGGGAAACGCTGCAGCCAATTTGCACACAGCAAGCTCCCACAAACAGCAATGTGATAATGACCAGATCATCAATTTTTTGTTATGCTGATTGAGGGATAAATATTGACCCAGAACACCGGGGATAACTGCCCTGCTCTTGCTCGAAATAGTGCCATGCTTTTTTTTTTACATCCACCTGAGAGAGCAGACAGGGCCTCGGTTTAACATCTCATCTGAAAGACAGCACCTCCGACAGTGCAGCACTCCCTCAGTACTGAACTGGAGGGTCAGCCTAGATTTTTGTGCTCAAGTTTCTGGAGTGGGACTTGAACCCACAACCTTCTGACTCAGAGGCAAATGTGCTGCCCACTGAGCCTCAACTGATACACCTGAAAGTGCTCTCCTGAGCCCAGTGAGATAGGAATTAGCCCACCGAGTGGTGTAACTTAATAACATGGACCAGGAACGCAAGAACATAAGAAACAGGAGCAGGGGTAGGCTGTATGGCTCCTCGAGCCTGCTCCGCCATTCAATCAGATCTTGGCTGATCTGCTACCTCAACTCCACTTTCCCA
This sequence comes from Pristiophorus japonicus, assembly GCF_044704955.1. Classification (NCBI taxonomy): domain Eukaryota; kingdom Metazoa; phylum Chordata; class Chondrichthyes; family Pristiophoridae; genus Pristiophorus; species Pristiophorus japonicus. The sequence goes on from NC_091998.1 coordinate 48,383,826, forward strand.
CCCAATGTCCTTTGATGCTCCTAGAGTCCAAAAATTTATTATTTTCTGTCTTGAATATACTCAACAACTGAGCATCCACAACCCTCAGGGGTAGAGAATTCCAAAGACGCACAATCCTCTGAGTGAAGAAATTTCTTCTCAGCTCAGTCCTCAATGGCTGACCCCATATGCTGAGACCGTGACCCCTGGTTCTAGACTCCCCAGCCAGGGGAAACATCCTCCTTGCATCTACCCTGTCAAGCCCCTTCAGAATTTTCTATGTTTCAGTAAGATAAGGAAGGTTCCAGTTTGAGTCCCATCCTATGCCGTTGACATCAGCACTCTAGGTTAGGGAAGAAAACTTTCACTCGGCTTTCTGCCCCTGACCCACATGTATGGACTGGATCAAGCTTGGCGGCTGTAATGTATGCACCTGTGAGCATGCTCAAAGATTTGTCGAGCTGTTGACACCCGGTGTGGAGGGGAGCGGGGGGGGAGTAGGCAGTTCAGGGGGCCTCCTCGTAGGACTGCTTCTGGGCCTGGTCAATGTGGGCATCAACAGGTCCAGGCAGCAGGCGTTCGAGGGGGTCGTTCAGCCCGACTGACATTCACGCCAGGGTGTCCATGGAGGTGGAGCACGCGGAGTCCACCAGTATGCTCGTGGACTTCCGCGAGAGATGGGCGTCGGCGGGACTGGAGTGCATCATCACCCCCAGCAACCAAATTTTCATTTGACCGTTTAAGGTTCACAAAATTTTATTTGTTAATTTGTCGGTTGCAGTGCCCCTTTAATAAGGGGGCACTCGGCTTTATAGTTTAATTAAAATAGTTGTAGAGCTGTTGAGTTGAGAGTGGCTCAGCCAGTCACGTGATGTTCACAAGACTCAATAAAACCCCGGCCAGTTGGGTTCAGGGGATCCACGATGAGGCAGGTGGTTGTGAGCCTGGTGGATGAACTGGTAATGTGTAGTGTGATTGTTAAACCTTTGCTAATAAACCAATTCGTTCTTAATAGCAATGTGTTGCTATGAATTCTTAAACAAAGAACCCATGAAGCAAATATATTACAGCTATGATGCCCTTCATGGTGCAATAGTCCAGCATCAAGCATCTGCTGATGTTCAGTGTCTAGAGTTATACTTGAAGAATGGTCACTTGGATTACGTGCTGGAGGCCACCCAGTGACTGTGGACCATGAGACCATGTATTTACTAGAATGGTTCCAGGGATGATTTCCGGGCCGGGCCGCTGCACGCTGCTCCTTCTAATGGCTCCATCAGCAGGCCGGGGCCATTAGAGGGAGCAGAGTGCGGCGGTATGCCACTACTGGGAGCAGCGCGTGCTGCTGCAGGGGTGGGGGGGGGCGGCGGCTGACTGCAGTGCGGGCAGGTTCAGCAGGAGCGGCGAGGTCGGGGCGAAGGGGGCGGCAAGAGTTCATAGAGGGTCGTGATCAGGGCCCAGGAGAGGTGAAATTTCGGTGCCCAGAAGAGGCGAGGGCCCAGGGGCAGCACGGGTCCAGCCCACACTGCGATATGTGTGCGCACTAGGTCCATGCAGCAAAGCTGGTCTCCAGTCGTCCTGGTTAATCCTTGCCACTGGATCAAGACCGAGCTCTGTTAACCCTGTGTGGTGCCTTGGGTGCAACGGCCACCATAGAAACATAGAAAATAGGTGCAGGAGTAGGCCATTCGGCCCTTCGAGCCTGCACCACCATTCAATAAGATCATGGCTGATCATTCACCTCAGTACTCCTTTCCTGCTCCTGCACGTTAAAAAATCCACGCGCAGGCATCTTCCACCCTTCAGGATGTAGTTCGGGATCCAGAATATTAGGCCCTTCATTGAAAACACCTGTGAACTCATCCCTTTTCGGCCTGGAAGCAAGTCATCCTCGTTTCGAGGGACTGCCTATGATGATGATGACCAGGGATGAGGGACTTCAGCAACATGAAGAGACTGGAGAAGCCGGGTTGTTCTCCTTAGAGCAGAGAAGGTTAAGGGGTGACTTAATGGAGGGATTCATGAGGGGTTTTGATAGAGTAAATAAGAAGAAACTGTTTCCAGTGGCAGGAGGGTGGGTAACCAATGGACACAGATTTAAGGTGATTGGCAAAAGTACCAGAGGCGACATGAGGAAATACTTCCTTCACGCAGCGAGTTGTTATGATCTGGAACGCGCTGCCTGAAAGGGCGGTGGAAGCAGAGTCAATAGTAACTTTCAAAAGGGAATTGGATTTATACTTGAAAGGAAAAATTCACAGGGCTGTGGGGATAGAGCGGGGGAGTGGGACTAATTGGATCACTCTACCAAAGAGCTGGCACAGGCACGATGGGCCGAATGGCCTCCTTCTGCGCTTATCATTCTACGATTCGACGATACCTGCACTCCAGATGGATCAGGGACTCCAAGTGAACAGGGGCGACAAATGACAAGCAAGGAGGGTGTTATGTATGCAATACCTTGTAACCAGCATTCTACTGCCACCAGAGGGCGCATCTGTTGAGTCCCGAGCACTGCCTACAAGCAGGCACTCTGGAGTCAGAATAAAGAGACTAAGGTCAAACTTACTCAAGTCTACAGTACTCAGTCACATTGCTTTATTTGAGACATAACAACTGGCGACGAGTAATAGGTAACGAATCATCATGCGAAAATGCAGAGAACTGTTGGTATCCTGGAGAAATTCTCAGAAGGTGACAATTGGGAAGCCTTCATGGAGTGACTCGGCCAATACTTCGTGGCCAACGAGCTGGAAGAGAATGAGAATGCTGCCAACCGAAGAGCGATCCTCCTCACCGTCTGCGGGGCAACAATCTATGTCCTCATGAAGAATCTTCTTGCTCCGGTGAAACCAATAACCAAATCATATGAAGAACTGTGTATGCTGGTCCGGGAGCACCTAAATCTGAAGGAGAGCGTTCTGATGGCAAGGTATCGATTTTATACATGTCAACGGTCTGAAGGCCAGGAAGTGGCGAGCTATGTTGCCGAACTAAGGCGCCTTGTAGGACATTGCGAATTCGATGGATTCCTGGAGCAAATGCTAAGAGACTGTTTTGTGCTTGGCCATGAGGTTATCCTTCGCAAACTATTGACTGTTGAAACACCAAACCTGAGCAAAGCCATAACGATAACCCAGGCATTTATGTCCACCAGCGATAATACCAAACAAATTTTGCAGCATAAAGATGCATCGGCAAGTACTGTACACAAAGTAACGTCGTTTTCAGGCGGGAATGCAAATGGAAGAACATGCACACCTGCATCTGCATGACCTCAGATGACTCAGAGTCCGCCATCAAGTGTGAATGTGAGGCAATCAACATCTTGATGGCGCTGTGGAGGTGATCATCGAACCCACCAATGCCGCTTCAAACACTATGCGTGTAAAGGCTGTGGAACAATGGGACACCTCAGCGAATATGCAGACGAGCTGCAAACCCTGCAAACCACCACATTGCAGAGGAAGACCGATCCATGGCGGATCAAACTGAACTAGAGACTCGAACCGAGGAGGCAGAAGTGTACGGGGTATACACCTTCACCACGAAATGTCCACCGATCATGTTAAAAGTTGAACTGATCGGAATTCCAGTATCCATGGAATTGGACATGGGTGTGAGTCAGTGTAGCATGAGCAAAAAGGTCTTTGAGAGGCTGTGGTGCAACAAGGCACAAAGGCCCAAGCTGAGCCCTATTCATACCAAGCTGAGAACTTACACTAAAGAGCTGATCCCTGTAATTGGCAGTGCAGCAGTAAAAGTCTCCTATGATAGAGCGGTGCATGAACTACCACTATGGATTGTACCAGGAGATGGCCCCACACTGTTCGACAGAAGCTGGCTGGAAAAAATCCGCTGGAACTGGGATGACATCCGAGCGCTTTCGTCCGTCGACGATGCCTCATATGCTCAGGTTTTGAGCAAGTTCCCGTTGTTGTTTGAGCCAGGCATCGGAAATTTCTCTGGGGCGAAGGTGCAGATCCACTTGGTTCCCGATACACGACCCATCCACCACAAGGCATGTGCAGTGCCATACATGATGCGAGAGAAAGTGGAGATCGGGCTACAACGAGAGGGAATCAGCGCGCCGGTTGAGTTCAACGAGTAGGCCAGTCCGACTGTTCCAGTTCTCAAGAGCAATGGCACGGTCAGAATTTGTGGGGACTATAAAGTAACAATTAACAGTTTTTGGCTGCAGGACCAGTACCCAAAGCAGACGACCTATTTGCGATGCTGGCAGGAGGGAAGATGTTCTCCAAGTTGGACCTGACCTCGGCCTACATGATGCAGGAGCACAAAGGTCTGTTCATCTACAATAGATGCCCGTTTGGGATTCGATCGGCCGCTGCTATTTTTCAAAGGAACATGGAGAGTCTGCTAAAGTCGGTTCCGTGCACCATGGTTTTCCAGGATGAAATAGTGATCACAGGTTGGGACACCATCAAACACTTGCAGAACCTGGAAGAGGTTCTAAGTCAGCTAGATCGTGTGGGACTCAGGCTGAAACGCTTGAAGTGTGTTTTTCTGGAGCCAGTGGTCGAGTTCTTAGGGAGAAGAATCGGGGCAGACGGCATCAGACCCACCGACGCCAAGACGGAGGCCATCAAGAACACGCCGGGACCACAGAACATCTCGGAGATGCGGTCATTCCTGGGACTCCTCAATTATTTTGGTAATTTCCTACCCGGGTTAAGCACCTTGCTGGAACCTCTACATGTGTTGCTATGCAATGGAGATGACTGGGTATGGGGGAAATCACAAGAGACTGCTTTTGAGAAAGCCAGAAATCTGTTATGTTCCAACAAACTGCTTGTTCTGTTTGACCCATGTAAACGTTTAGTGCTAGCTTGCGATGCGTCTTCGTACGGGGTCGGGTGTGTGTTACAACAAGCAAATGAATCAGGAACATTGCAACTGGTCGCTTATGTGTCCAGGAGCTTGTCCAAGGCCGAAAGGGCCGACAGCATAATTGAAAAAGAAGCTCTGGCATGCGTTTACAGGGTGAAAAAAATGCACCAGTATCTGTTTGGGCTTAAGTTAGAGTTAGAAACTGATCATAGCCGCTCATATCGCTATTCTCAGAGAGCAAAGGTATTAATTCCAATGCCTCTGCTCGCATCCAAAGATGGGCGCTCACGCTGTCTGCTTATAACTATGTAATTTGCCACAGGCCAGGCACAGAGAACTGCGCTGATGCTCTCAGTCAGCTACCACTGGGGTGGAAATGGCACAGCCTGCAGACTTGCTCTTGGTGATGGATGCATTTGAAAATGAAAAGTCACCCATTACGGCCCGCCAGATCAGGACCTGGACCAGCCAGGATCCTTTACTGTCCCTTGTAAAAAAACTGTGTCCTCCATGGGAGCTGGTCCAGCGTCCCAGCGGAGATGCATGAAGCGATCAAGCTGTTCCCCCGGCGCAAAGACGAAATGTCCATACAGGCGGACTGACTTTTGTGGGGTGATCATGTGGTTTTGCCTAAGAAAGGCAGGGAAATGTTCATACATGACCTACACAGTACCCACCCAGGCATAGTTATGATGAAAGCTATAGCCAGATCCCATGTGTGGTGGCCTGGCATAGACTCAAATTTGGAGTCTTGCGTGTGCCAATGCAACACTTGTTCTCAATTGAGCAATGCACTCAGGGAGGCACCGCTAAGTTTGTGGTCATGGCCCTCGAAACCGTGGTCCAGGATCCATGTTGACTTCACTGGCCAGTTTCTAGGCAAAATGTTTTTGGTTGTTGTGGATGCTTATTCAAAATGGATTGAGTGTGTTATAATGTCTGTAAGCAGTCCACTGCCACCATCAAAAGCCTACGAGCCATGTTTGCCACGCACGGCCTGCCTGATGTCTTTGTCAGCGACAATGGGCCGTGCTTCACCAGCGCTGAATTCAAGGAATTCATGACCTGCAACGGGATCAAGCATGTCACATCGGCCCCGTTCAAGCCTGCATCTAACGGCCAGGCAGAACGGGCAGTCCAAACCATCAAGCAAAGCTTGAAACGCGTGTCGGAAGGCTCCCTGCAGACCCACCTGTCCCGAGTCCTGCTCAGCTATCGCACAAGACCCCACTCGCTCACCGGGGTTCCCCCTGCCGAACTGCTCATGAAAAGGGCACTCAAAACAAGGCTCTCTCTAGTCCACCCTGATCTCCATGATCATGTCGAGGGCAGGTGGCATCAACAAAGCATATACCATGATGGCGCAAGTTTGTCACGCGATATTGAAGTCAATGACCCTGTATTTGTACTCAACGTGGACATGGTCCCAAATGGCTTGCTGGCACAAAGAAGGGAGTAGCCAAAGAAGGGAGTAGAGTATTTGAGGCCAAACTTGCAAATAGATTTACTTGCAGAAAGCATTTGGACCAAACCAAACTGCGATTCACAGATAGCCACGAGCAACCTGAAGAGGACATCACCAACTTCGACCCTCCGATACACGCACACAAGTGGCAACCGACATCACGGTTGACCACAAAGCTGAACTCATCAACCCCAGCAGCCCAGCAAGGCCAGCTGCGCAGCAGTCTAGCGAAGGCCCAACCAACTCACCTGCACCTGTATTTGTACCGAGATGATCGACTAGGGAGCGGAAAGCCCCAGATCGTCTCACCCTGTAAATAAATGTACTATTGACTTGAGGGGGGGGGGGGCGGGAGTGATGTTATGTATGCAACACCTTGTAACCAGCATTCTACCGCCACCAGAGGGCGCATCTGTTGGAGTTCCAAGGGATCCCAGCCTCCCTTGGGAGCACTGAATATAAGCAGGCCTCCCATGCTGTGCAGGCACTCTGGAGTCAGAATAAAGAGACCAAGGTCACACTTATTCAAGTCTACCCGTACTCAGTCACATTGTGTTATTTGAGACATAACAGAGGGAGATCAGCAGCAGTATGGAGAGCGGTACCTGTAAACAGTTGGAGCGGGGATTTATTTGCTTTTTTACAGCAGTTAAAAGTATGGAGGAGGCACTGCACCACAAAACCTTTCCTACTCTAGTTCTGGAAACTTCTGCAATTGTAAAGGTCCTGTCATGCATAAAATACAGCCTTGCAGCAGATGTCTGAGCTTGTTCCCCATAAACTGATTTATGTGAGATAACTCCATGGAAGCAGATGGCCTCTGCTGTTTCTTGACTTGCGTCATTTATCAAACAATAGCTTCTTCATAAGATCAACGCTGCTTGCCAAAAAAGATTTCATCGAAACAATGCTTTCGATCTTATAATAGATGAATCTATATTCACCCTGGGTTGGTCGCTCTAATTTTCCTCCCCAACAGATCAGGCAGTGTGGGGGAGTGGGGGTGCGGGGGGCATTTGTTGGTTTTCCAATTCCTCAAAGGTGCAATGTGGAGAACAATTAAATGGTGCATCATCGTCATAGGCAGTCCCTTAGACTCGAGGAAGACTTGCTTCCACTCTTAGCATGAGTCCTTAGGTGGCTGAACAGTCCAATACGAGAACCACAGACCCTGTCACAGGACAGACAGTCGTTGAGGGAAGGGGTGGGTGGGACAGGTTTGCCGCGCGCTCCTTCCGCTGCCTGCGCTTGATTTCTGAATGCTCTGAGCGATGAGACTCGAGGTGCTCAGCGCCCTCCTGGATGCACTTCCGCCACTTAGGGCGGTCTTTAGCCAGGGACTCCCGAGTGTCAGTGGGATGTTGCACTTTGTCAGGGAGGCTTTGAGGGTGTCCTTGTAACGTTTCCTCTGCCCACCTTTGGCTCGTTTGCCACGAAGGAGTTCTGAGTAGAGCACTTGCTTTGGGCGTCTCGTGTCTGGTAAGTGGACAATGTAGCCCGCCCAGCGGAGCTGATCAAGTGTGGTCAGTGCTTCAATGCTGGGGATGTTGGCCTGGTCGAGGACGTTAATGTTGCTGTGTCTGTCCTCCTAGGGGATTTGTAGTCAGAGCCCACTGGAAGGAGCACTTCGAAGATCTCTTCAATCGAGACTCTGCCTCTGACTCGAGTGTTCTCGACTCCATCCCGTAGCATGCTATCTGCCACCACTTCAGTAAAACCCCAGCACTCCACAAGGTAGAAAAAGCCATAAGACAGCTTAAGGACAATTAAATGGTGCAACCAATGGCTCAATGGCAAATGCACTGAGCCACACTGACCGCGATCGTCCCAAGTCTGGTCTGTGTTCGATGCTGAGTTCATTCACCTCATCTGGGTGGTGGTGGTGTTGTTACAGCTGGACCGAGCGCCCCTGGTGGATGGGGAAATCACTCAGTGTTCCTGCTTCTGATCGCTCGCAAGAGAACTCTGCAGGAAACCCTTGGCATTAAGCCCAGGTCCCGCAACGATGGTTGGCGCAGGGTTATCTGAGCTTTAGTCCGAGGTGGCACCTCATGATTATGATATAAGATTATGTGGGGGCTTGACAAGGTGGATGCAGAGAGAATGTTTCCACACATAGGGGAGACTAGAACTCGGGGGCATAATCTTAGAATAAGGGGTCACCCATTTAAAACTGAGATGAGTAGGAATTTCTTCTCTCTGAGGGTTGTAAATCCTCAGAGAGAAGAAATCGCTGCCTCAGAGAGCTGTAGAAGCTGAGACATTGAATACATTTAAGACAGAGATAGACAGTTTCTTAATCGATAAGGGGTTATGGGGAGCGGGCAGGGAAGTGGAGCTGAGTCGATGATCGGATCAACCATGATCTTATCAAATGGCAGAGCAGGCTCGAGGGGCCGAATGGCCTACTCCTGCTCCTATTTCTTTATGTTCTTATGATGACTGAGCACCTGATGCAATGCCAGTACGATTTACGTACAAGAGGTCAGCTCAGACTCTGCGGACCCAGTCGGTCTGATTTACTCTGCCCGGATCTAAGTGCTATTTCTGAAAATCTGTGCAGACGCTGCGTAAGAGACCAAAAGGGAAAATAGTTTTTTTTACAACAACAAGAATTTATATTTATATAGAGCCTTTAACGTAGTAAAACGTCCCAAGACAAAAAACATTTATTTGATACCGAACAAGATAAGAAATTACGGCAGGTGACCAAAAGCTTGGTTAAAGAGGTAGGTTTTAAGGAGCATTTTAAAGGAGGAGAGTGCGGTAGAGAGGGGGAGAGGTTTAGGGAGGGAGTTGCAGAGCTTGGGGCCCAGGCAACAGAAGGCACGGCCACCGATGGTTGAGTGATTATAATCAGGGACGCTCAAGAGGGCAGAATTTGAGGAGCGCAGATATCTCGGCGGGGGCTTGTGGGGCTGGAGAAGATTATAGAGATAGGGAGGGGCAAGGGCCAGGAAAGGATTTGTAAAAAAGAATGGAAGTTTTGAAATCGTTGCTTAACCGGGAGCCAATGTAGGTCAGCGAGCACAGGGAGTGATGAGTGAGCGGGACTTGGTGAGGGTTAGGACACGGGGCCGCCGAGTGTTGGATGACCTCGAGTTGGATGACACACAGATTTAAGGTAATTGGCAAAAGAACCAGAGGGGGGGCAAGAGGAGATTTTGTTTTATGCAGAGAGTTATGTTCTGGAATGCGCTGCCTGAAAGGTTTCAATAGTAAGACTAGATGAAAGAGGTGTGGGGGACGTGGGATGGTTGGTGGGGGGGGGTTCGGGCAATCGCGAGGAGGAAGGCAGATTGCGGCAGGTTATCTTTGGATCTGGGGGACGGGGACAGGGATGGGAGGGAAGATCTCCTGCTCCTCCTGACCCACCAGCAGTGTTGGAAAACCACTTCGCTGCTGGGTCCAGCTGCTCTTGTCGCTCCCTTTACCTGCCGGGTTTCCCGTGCCCTGGGCAACCCGGCCTGCAGCCGCTAAATCCGCATGGCTGCTAAAATGTGAGGCACACGGCCTCATTTAAACATTGTAATTCCCGACCCGCCTCTCAAGAGCAGGTGACTTGGCCGACCCAGGAAACCAGAAGTAGGTGCCTTGGCAGCAGGATGGAAACCACTTTCCAATTTTAAAGAATTTAACTCCCGCCCCCTCTGCCGCCCATCCTGTGGCGGGGGTTAATGTTCCTCCCCAGAGAGGTTGTTCCCTGATTGGTGGAATGTGACAAGTGGTGTTCCACGCTGGGGCCTCAGCTTTCCTCCAATTGGTTGCAAGGAATAGAGAATTATACATCCAAGTTTGCAGATGAAAGAAAGACTTGCATTTATATAGCTCCTTTCACGACCACCGGACGTCCCAAAGCACTTTACAGCCAATCAAGTACTTTTTTCAAGTGTAGTCACTGTTGTAATGTAGGAAAAGCGGCAGCCAATTTGTGCACAGCAAGCTCCCATAAACAGCATTATGGTAAAAGACCAGATAATCTGTTTTTTTGTGATGTTGACTGAGGGATAAATCTTGGCCCAGAACACCAGGGATAACTTCTTCAAAATAGTGCCATGGGATCTTTTACATTCACTTGAGAGAGCAGACAGGACCTCGGTTTAACATCTCATCTGAAGGACGGCACCTCCAACAGTGCAGCACTCCCTCAGCACTGCACTGGGAGTGTCAGCCTAGATTTATGTGCTCAAGTCTCTGGAATGGACTTGAACCCACAATCTTCTGACTCAGAGGTGAGAGTGAAGCCAACTGGGTGACTGCTGGCAAGACTAATGATTTGGTTGCAAGAGAATTGTACATCCAAGTTTGCAGATGACACTAAGTTGGGAGGCACAGTAAGTACTATTGCCCACTCACTTAATTACAGACTAAGAGATTGGGCAAAACTATGGCAGATGGAGTTGAATGTGAGAAAGTGTGAGGTCATCCACTTTGGATTCCAGAGAGTCAAATCAAAATAGTTTTTAATGGGGATAGAGTAGCAGCTGTGGTGCAGCAAAGGGATTTTGGTGTCCCTGTGCACAAATTACTAACCACTAGTCGACAGATACAAAAAGTAATTTAAAAAAAGCAAATGTAATGTTGGCCGTTTCTTCCATGGGATTGGAAGTCAAAATTGAGGAAGTGATGCTTCAGTTCTACCAAACCTTGGTCGGACCCCATCTGGTTGATAAATGCAAGGGATATGGGGACAGTGCGGGAAGGTGGAGCTGAGGTAGAAGATCAGCCATAACCTTATTGAATGGCGGAGCAGGCTCGAGGGGTCGAATGGCCTGCTCCTGCTCCTATTATGTTCGAATGAGTACTGTGTTCAGTTTTGAGTACCGCAAGGCACATCAGGAAAGATATATTGTCCTTGGAAGGGACACATGGCAGAATGGTACCAATTGCCAATTGTGGCTCAGTGGGTAGCACACTCTTGCCTCTGATCCAGGAGGTTGTGGGTTCAAGTCCCACACCAGGGACTTGAGCACAAAAATTTAGGCTGACACTTTTAGAAGTGCAGTCTTTCTGACATTATTCTTCTCAGGCGGTCCCTCAGAATCGAGGATGACTTACTTCCACACTAAAAATGAGTTCTCAGGCGACTAATGAGTCCGATGCGGAGACCTACAGTCTCTGTCACAGGTGGGGCAGACGGTGGTTGAGGGGAGGAGTGGGTGGAACGCTTTGGTTGCCGCACACTCCTTCCAATGTCTGCGCTTGGCTTCAGCTTGATCCCGACGGAGAGGCTCGAGATGTTCGACGCCTTCTCAGATGCTTTGCCTCCGTTTTGAGCGGTGTTGGCCCAGGGATTCTCAGGTGCCGATGGGGATGTTGCACTTTTTCAAGGAGGCTTTGAGGGTGCCCTTGAAGCGTTTTCTCTGCCCACCTGGGGTTCGCTTGCTGTGTCGAAGCTCCGAGTAGTGCGCTTGTGTTGTGAGTCTCACGTCGGGCGTGCGGACAATGTGGCCCGTCCAACGGAGCTGATCAAGCGTGGTCAGTGCTTCGATGCTGGGGATGTTGGCCTGATTGAGAACACTGACAGTGGTGCGCCTATCCTGCCAATGGATTTGCAGGATCTTGCGGAGGCAGCGTTGGTGGTACTTCTCCTGAGCTTTGAGGTGCCTACTGGACATAGAATATGGCTCTGAAGCATATAGGAGGGCGGGTATCACTACTGCCCTGTAGACCATGAGCTTGGTGATGGGTTTGAGGTCCTGATCTTCAAACACTCTCTTCCTCAGGCGAGCAAAGGCTGCACTTTCTGACATTAACAGTCTACAGTATAGCGCGCTGATCACGCAGAAAGCCTCGTGGAGATGAACAGTTCCAATCACACTAGGGGAAGAAGGAGTTCTTTGTCAGGCCCTGGCAAGATTGGGTGCACGATAGATTGTTGCAGTAGTGAGTCCGTGAACATCTGTCTTTCGCATCAACACCAGGCAGGCTCCGACTCAGAACAGTATCAGGATACCACACTTAATATTGTGTTTCTCCAGTAAAAATGGATTTATTTACCAGGCGTTGCTAGAATTTACAATGTAATAAAATGAAATCAAGACGGTTGTGGTCGATAAAGATCCCTACTCCTTCTCTCTCTCTTTTTTGCAGCTGTGAATCATTTGGAGATTTTTTTTTATGATTTTCTTCCCATCTAGAATCATTGAAGCATCGAAATTTACAGCATAGAAGGAGGTCATTATGACCACGCCGGCCGACAAAGAGCTACCCAGCCTAATCCCACTTTCCAGCTCTCGGTCCGTAGCCCTGTAGGTTACGGCACTTCAGGTGCACATCCAAGTACTTTTTAAATGTGGTGAGGGTTTCTTCCTCTGCCGCCCTTTCAGGCAGTGAGTTCCAGACCCCCACCACCCTCTGGGTGAAGAAATCTCTCCTCAAGTTCCCTCTAATCCTGCTACCAATTACTTTAATCTATGCCCCCTGGTTATTGACCCCTCTACTAATGGAAATAGGTCCTTCCTATCCACTCTATCTACGCCCTTCATAATTTTATACACCTCAATCAGGTCTCCCCCTCAGCCTCCTCTGTTCCAAAGATAACAACCTCAGCCTATCCAGTCTTATCTCATAGCTAAAATTATTCAGTCCAGGCAACATCCTCGCCAATCTCCTCTGTACCCTTCTAGTGCAACCACATAATTCTTGTAATGTGGTGACCAGAACTGCACGCAGTACTCCAGCTGTGGCTTAACTAAAAAGAGAGAGCGAGAAAGAGAGAAAGAGAGAAAGAAAGAAAGAAAGAAAGAAAGAAAGAAAGAAAGAAAAAAAGAAAGAACCTTACATTATATAGCGCCTTTCACGACCACCAGACTTCTCAAAGCACTTTATAACCAATGAAGTATTTTTTGAAGTTTAGTCACTGTTGTCATGTAGGAATAGTGCCATGGGATCTTTTATTTCCAACTGAGAGAGCAGACAGGACCTCGGGTTAACGTCTCATCTGAAAGACAGCACCTCCGACAGTGCAGCACTCCCTCAGCACTGCACTGGGAGTGTCAGCCTGGACTTTTTGTGCTCAATTCCCGAGAGTGGAGGCGAGAGTGCTGCCCACTGAGCCACAGCTGACACTTATTACCTTCCTGCACTTATATTCTATTCCTATGTCTACTGAAGGCTCTGACTAATGCCGGGCTACAGATGGCAGCACCAGATGTACTTCAGTAACTCAGCCAAGCCGCCATTCCTTCTGTGCAAGTCCAGAGTGAGTGTTGGCAGCTTATTCCACTATGGGATGGCGGGGGGATAAGTGGGTGTCCCAGCCAATTCTAATCCCATCCACAAGCAGCAGTTACTGGATAATGGAATTCTGGCTGATTTTGTCTGCAAACATACTCCACTGGTGGGGGCAGTCTAGGACAGGAGGACATGACCTTAAACTCAGAGCCAGGCCATTCAGGAGAGAAGCTAAGAAACAATTCTTCACACAACGGGTGGTAGAAATGTGTAACTTTCTCCCAATTAATAAATTAAAGCAACATAACAAAAACAGATTATCTGGTCATTATCACAATTGCTGCTTGTGGGAGCTTGCTGTGCGCAAATTGGCTGCCGCGTTTCCCACATTACAACAGTGACTACACTCCAAAAGTACTTAATTGGCTGTAAAGCACTTTGAGACGTCCAGTGGCCATGAAAGGCGCAATATAAATTCAAGTCTTTCTTTTCTTTCTAAATCTGAGACTGTTAAATTATTTCTAGCCAAGGATATAAAAGGATATGGAGCCAAGGCGGATAGATGGAATTAGGTCATAGATCAGCCATGAGCTCATTGAATGGCGGAACAAGCTCGAGGGGCCGAACAGCCTACTTCTGTTCCTGTTTTCTGCCTGTTCAGCTCAGGCTACCAATTGTCACTCAAGCTACAATCATCTATTTCAGCAGAGACAGTATGTTGAACCAGCGACCAGTTGGTCTGTACGTCTTTAGTGTCAGCCGGGGCAGCACTCTCGCCTCTGAGTCAGAAGGTTGTGGGTTCAAGTCCCACTCCTGGAACTTGAGCACAAAAAATCGAGGCTGGCACTCCCACTGCAGTGCTGCTGGAGTGCTGCACTGTTGGAGGTGCTGTCTTTCGGATGAGAGGTTAAACCAAAGCCCCGTCTGCTCTCTGAAGAGGACGTAAAAGATCCCATGGCTGCTATTTCAAAGAAGAGCAGAGGAGTTATCCCTTGTGTCCTGGCCAATATTTATGGATGTGTCTACTTGTACTAACTGAAATGCAGCCGTTTCTCTGATTGACTCTCCAGACCCATTGTCGATTGGTCCCCTTGGAGGATAAGCCACACCCTGGAGTTCCTCTGGAATGTGTAACTGGAACCGCCCAACCCAAGTCCTGAGTGAATTTCCAATTTGTAATTCAATCGTTTTGACTTCAGAAGCCACAGAGGGTAGATCTCCCCTAAAGCCACCAAGCTCCAGCCGAAGTCCATTAACCCAGTGCAAGTGCATCCCTCTGCCAGCTGAAGTCCCTTACCCCAGCGCACGACCATACACCTCCCTCCCATTGATGGGGCATTGTGTGCGGATTGTTAACAGGTTTATTAGGTATGAAGTGAATAGTGACAGTGTCATGACTTCTGGATTTCATCCACCCCAACGATGTCCCTTGTAACACATGCACCGAGCTTGCATGTACCAGGGGGCAGGAAGAACGTGATCTCTGAGTCCCCTCTCTCCCCTCCGATTCCCCCATCCCCCCCATTCCCCCCCCCCATACCTGTGTCTCTCCCTCCCCCCCTCAAGCTCTCTCTCCCCCTCACCCCCCCAAGCTCTCTCTCCCTCTATCAAGCCCTCTCTCCCTCTACCAAGCTCTCTCTCCCTCTGTCCCCCACCAAGCTCTCTCCCCTCCCCCCCCCCGCCAAGCTCTCTCTCCCCCTCCAAGCTCTCTCTCCCTCTGTTCCCCCCACCCCTCTCTCAAGTTCTCTCTCACTCCCCTCCCCCAAGCTCTGTCCCCTCCCCCAAGCTCTCTCTCCCCCCCCCCCAACAATCTCTCTCTCTCTCCCCCCCAAGCTCTCTCTCTCTCTGTTCCCCCCCACCATCCCCCAAGTTCTCACTCTCTACCCCTCAAGTTCTCTCTCCCTCCGTACCCCTCACCATCCTCCACCAAGCTCTCTCTCTCTCTGCCCCCACCCAAGTTCTCTTTCCCTCTGTTTCCCCCCCCAATCCCCCCAAACTCTCTCTCTCTCTCTGCCCCCCCAAGCTCTCTCTCCCTCTGTTCCCCCCATCCCCCCCAAGCTCTCTCTCTCTGTGACCCCCCCAAGCTCTCTCTCTCTGCCCCCCAAGTTCTCTCTCTCTCTCTCTTCCCCCCCAAATTCTCTCTCTCTGTTCCCCCTCAAAAGTTCTCTCTCCCTCTGTTCCCCCCCCACCCCCCCAAGCTCTCTGTCCCTCTGTTCCCCCCCCCCCCGCCTCCCACCACTCTCTCCCCACCTGCTGCCCGCTCTCCCCGGTGCTGAGAGAAGCTCGGGACCCGCGGCCCACTCGGGGCTCGAGGCTATAGGAGGCTCGGGGGATGCGTTTGGCTGCTCAGTGCAGGCAACGTGGTGTTGGACGCATGAGCAGAAAAGGGTTAGTGGGAATTGTGCATGGGCGGGGGCGGAGTCGCTGATATTTGTCCTAACCCTTGCTTCCGCGCATGCACGGGGAGACTTAGTACAAATAATTACTCCGAATATTTATCAACATCTCAAAAAAAAATCAGATTATCTGGGTCATTATCACATTGCTGTTTGTGGGAGCTTGCTGTGCGCAAATTGGCTGCCGCGTTTCCCACATTACAACAGTGACTACACTCCAAAAAGTACTTGATTGGCTGTAAAGCGCTTTGAGTCGTCCAGTGGTCGTGAAAGGCGCTATATAAATCCAAGTCTTTCTTTCTTTATGAGTACAAGACTGTGCAGCTCATTTTTCCACCAAGCCATCAGTGTAACCAGCTTGGTCTTTCTTTCAAAGGAGCACTGGGTTCATGAAGTCGTGTTTGGCAAACCGCTTCTCGTTTGCTGCCAAGGCTCACAGCGGGGGGAGGGAAGGATATAATGCGAATTAGACAAAAATGAGCCAGAATCGCTCTCGCTACCCAAACAAGTAAAGATTAGTCCAACAATTTGTCAGGAGGAAAATGGTCTTTGTGGGAGGCAGGCGCGCGCATGGAAAGAGAGCTCAGGTTGATGGTTTGATTTTACGGAGAATCAGTTAACGTCATAAGAAGGGAGTTAGCTGCTGAAAAGAGGTCAAATGTTCCTGTTCTGAAGGAAGGGCAAGGAAGTGGAGCTCATCCTGTTCTAACTCTGCTACTCTCTGAGATCTTTAGGTGGCAGGAATCCAAAACTGGAGAGGAATCATCTCAAGGCACTCGGCTAGAGAAGAAGCCAATGAAAATAGAAGGAGTCCCTCCAATTAGGGTGGGGAGAGGTGGGAGGAGGGGGAAGTGGGGGCAGTATTAAAAGGTCCTGCCTGGTGGTTTGAATTTGACGTTATTTTCTTGCCTGCAGAGAACTGCCAGTTCAAGGCCCCACAGCAAGCAGAGACTTCAGCTGACTGCAAGAAGCAACAGCAACAACGTTCAGGATCCTTCTTGGCCTCAGTATTGGGCAGCACGGGCCAGCGGCAAGCTCGGGAGGCTGACACTGCGTTCTCTGAAACCCAAGGAGAGAGAACCTGTGGGAAGGAGGGCAGGAATATGTGTGTGTGTGTGTGTGTGTGTGCTCAGCCCAGGCAGCATAATCTGGTCTCCAATCCCCTTGGATCCCCTTGCCATGGGAGCAAGAACTTGGCTCCGTCAAGCCCCTGTGCAAGCGCTCTACTCCCTCATGGCAAACGAGCCAAAGGTGGGCAGAGGAAACGTTACCCTCAAAGCCCCCCTGATAATGTGCAACGTCCCCAACCCACACCTGGGAGTCCCTGGCCAAAGACCCCCCTAAGTAGTGGAAGTGCATCCGGGAGGGCGCTGAGCACCTCGACTCTCGTCGCCGAGAGCGTGCAGAAATCAAGCGCAGGCAACGGAAAGAGCGTGCGGCAAACCTGTCCCACCCTCCCTTACCCTCAACGACTGTCTGTCCTACCTGTGACAGGGACTGTGGTTCTCATATTGGACTGTTCAGCCACCTAAGGACTCATATTTAGAATGGGAGCAAGTCTTCCTCGATTTCAAGGGACTGCCTATGATGATGATGTGGTGTGCAACGGCCACCCCACGATAAAATAATTCCGGCATCTTCCATCCTTTAAGTCATCTTCGACTCCGAGGGACTGCCGAATCGATTGATCAGATGGCTCCTGAAGTAGCAGTCCGCACTGAGCCGGTACGGAGACTACCAACAAAACGATACTCGAGACAGGGGAGCCCTTGTCCACACACACATACACACAAACACACACACACCTTCCACCTATGCACCAACTGCACTAGTGAAAATAACTTCAAAGGCTGGCCACGTGGTACAACAGGCAAATGTTGCATGGCTCTTTTAAGTCCTCTCTCATGGTTACATGTTGATTGGGAATAAGCCAAACAGAGCTCTACTCGATGCCAAATGATTTCAAAACTATTGTTTGGTTTGATCACATTCCCTTCGTTCTCTTTGACATTATTATGATGTACGATGCTAACCCAGCTGTATTTTATACACTAAAGCGACGCTTCAGTCAAATGAAGCCAATGATAATCGGCCACTGACTTGCCACACAACTCTTTATGCAGCTGTAACTTATTTGCTTGATGGGTTCTTTGCTTAAGAATTCATAGCGACACATTGCTATTCAGAACTAGTTGGTTTATTAACAAAGGTTTAACAATCACACTACACATTACCAATTCATCCACTAGGCTCACAACCACCTGCCTCATCGTGGATCCCCCAAACCCAACTGGCTGGGGTTTTATTGAGTCTTGCGAACATCACGTGACTGGCTAAGCCACTCACAACTCAACAGCTGAACAAACCTGTGGGCATACATTACAGTAACTAAATAACAAGAGGTTTCCATCCAGAAGGAAAACTAAAATAACAGTTTTGTTCTTTCTCAACAGCTTGCATTTGGGGAGTGCAGGAAACTTCTTACAGCTGCACAGCTGGACGTAAGCGAGCGCCCATTCGCCTCTGAGTAACAGAAGTCATTGTCAAGACAACGTAAGTGTACGTTGAGCGACTATCTGAACAAGGCAACAACAACAAAGAAGCAACTGCTGTACGGTAGCAGCCAGGGGATCAGGGGATGTACTTTCTCGACCATTCCAGGTGAAGCTTCTGATGAAGTCCATCCAGAAGACTTGCATTTATATAGTGCCTTTCATGACCACCGGACGTCTCAAAGCACTTTAAAGCCAATGAAGTACTTTTGGAGTGTAGTCAATGTTGTATAGTGGGAAACGCAGCAGCCAATTTGCACACAGCGACTCCCACAAACAGCACTGTGATAATGACCAGATAATCTGTTTTTGTTATGTTGATTGAGGGATAAATATTGGATAAATGTGGTGGCTGGTGTGCAATGGCCACCCCACGTTAAAAGAATCCACGCACAGGCACCTTCCACCCTTCAATATGTCATCCGGGACCTGGAATGTCCAGTCCCTCATTGAAACACCTGTGAACTCATCCCTTTTTGGTGTGGAAGCAAGTCATCCTCGATACAAGGGACTGCCTAATAATATTGGCCAAGACACAGGGGATAACTCCCCTGCTCTTTTTTGAAATAGTGCCATGGGATCTTTTACATCCACTTGAGAGAGCAGACAGGGCCTCGGTTTAACATCTCATTTGAAAGACGGCACCTCCGACAGTGCATCACTCCCTCAGCACTGCACTGGGAGCGTCAGCCTAGACTTTTGCGCTCAAGTCCCTGGAGTGAGACTTGAACCCGCAACCTTCTGACTCAGAGGCGCGGGTGCTGCCCACTGAGCCACAGCTGACACTTTTACGGCTTGAATCTGTCCTAATGAGCACTTTCAAGACAGGAAGCTCCAACGGGAGGGGTTAGGAAGCATCTCTGCTGCCCACGCTCCATGCTGACATCACTTTGGTGAACGTGACTGGTGGGACCCCCAGAAATCACCTTCAGTAACGCAGTCACCGACATTGCACCCCTGTGTGATGCACATTGATCCCTGGACCCAAATTCCTTTCATCTACTTTTCCCACGTGGAGCTCTGGACTGGGAGAGCTCATTAGCCTGTGATTTTTGTGACAGAGATGGTGAAGTATTAGACTTATATTGTGCTGGTAAAATCAAGTAGAATAAGATAATTGCATATCAGTCCTTCATGAAATAAACTGCATTTAAAAAAATCTGTCTTTAGACTACTGGTTCTGACATTCATTGGCATTTGGGAGGAGGTAGGTCTGTTACAGCGCAGGAATACGTGCTAGAAAGCACGGCCACAGGCCAGCTTGGGTGACAGCCTGCATGCAAACTTCCCAAAGGGCCATGAACGAGACAAAGAAAGAAATGCTTGCATTTCTATAGCACCTTTCATGACCTTGGGACACCCCAAAGAGCTTTACAGTCAATACTTGAAGTGCAGTCACTGTTGTAATGCAGGAAATGTGGCAGCCAATTTGCGCAAACACATCTCCCACAAACACAAAGCCCACAAACAGCCTTGTGATAATGGCCAGATAATCTGTTTTAGTGATGTTGGTTGAGGGATAAATATTGGCCAAAAATCTATCGATCTCTGTCTTGAATATACTCAATGACTGAGCTTCCACAGCTCTCGGGGTTGAGAAATGCAAAGATTCAACGCCCTCTGAGAAAACCTAAAGAGCCAATCCCTTATCCTGAGACTGTGACCCCTGGTTCTAGACTCCCCAGCTCTTCTTCGAAATAGGGATCTTTTACATCGACCTTAGAGAGAGCAGGGCTGTCTATCCCACCTGTGACAGGGACTGTAATTCCCATATTGGACTGTTCAGTCACCCAGAGCAGGAGCAAGTCTTCCTCGATTTCGAGGGACTGCCTATGATGATGACGAGAGAGAGCAGACAGGGCCTCGGTTTAAAATCTCATCCGAAAGACAGCACCTCCGACAGTGCAGCACTCCCTCAGCACTGCACTGCAGTGTCAGCCTAGATTTATGTGCCCAACTCCTTGGAGAAGGATTTAAACACACAACCTTCTGACTCAGAGGCGAGGGTGCTACCCACTGAGCCACAGCTGACACACAGGAACTGTGTGAAAGCAAAAGGAAAGCAACCGATGATTAACGTTTGAAGCATCTTCCATAACTCGTTACCAAGAATCTAAAGCTCATTTAATGCGAGATAAACCACACCTTCTCTCCACACGTGTAATTTCACTTTCCTTTATGAATTGCAATCTTCCACTGGTTTGTTGGACCCTGCTATCATTGCTTGAGCTGATTCTGGGTTTATTCAGTGCCTGTCTGCATATGAATTATGGGGGCCAAATATTCTCTACTTTTTCACTTTTTCAGCTGGGAATAGGAGGCTTGAATGATTTATTAATAGAACAATGGATATGCAGGAGCGAGAGACAGGCTGGGATCTAATTGAGGGGTTTGGACGGTTTATAGATAGAACATTGGCTAACTGTGTTCAAGGCTGGAAAGCAGTCAGCTTGTATGTAGTGCACAAGATAATTACAGAAGAAAGTGGACATTTGAAATTTTAGTTCGTCTATCTAGAATGATCCTAAACTCACATTATGTGCAGAGACTGAGAAACTGGTGTTGTTCTCCTCAGAGAAAAGAAGGGGAAGAGGAGATTTCACGATATTATGGGGCACTGATAGGGCAAATAGAGAGAAACTGTTCCCGTTGGTTGGGGAGTCTAGGACTGGGGGCAACGCACAGTCTAAAAATTAGATCCAGGCCATTGAGGGATGAAATTAGGGAACACCTCTACATCATCATCATAGGCTGTCCCTCGAAATCGAGGAAGACTTGCTTCCACTCTAAAAGTGAGTTCTTAGGTGACTGAACAGTCCAATACGGGAATTACAGTCTCTGTCACGGGTGGGACAGACAGTGGTTGAAGGAAAGAGTGGGTGGGACTGGTTTGGAACTCTCTTCCACAAACGGCAATAGATGCTCGATCAATTGTTAATTTTAAATCGGAGATTGATAGCTTTCTGTTAACCAAAATATTAAAGGATATGGGGCATAGGCCAAATATAGAGTTGGGTTGCAGATCAACCATGACCTCATTGAAAAGCAGAACAGGCTCAAGGGGTTCAATGACCTCCTCCTGTTCCGATGTTCCTATTTGATAGCTCTGTTCAAAATCATGAATGTTTTTGATAAAAGTAAATAAGGTTTCCAGTGGCAAAAGGGTCGGTAACAAGAGGACACAGGCTTACAGTGATTGCCAAAAAAAACAGAGGCGAGATGTGAAAACATATTTTTTTACACAGTGAGTTGATGTGATCTGGAATGCACTGCCTGAAACGATGGTGGAAGCAGTTTCATAAATAACATTCAAAGGGAACTGGATAAATACTGGAAAAAAATGACAGGGCTGTGGTGAAAGAGCGGGGGAGTGGGATTAATTGGACAGCTCTACCAAGGAGGCAGCAGAGGTGTGATGGGCTGAATGGCCTCCTTCTGTGCTGTAAGATTCTCTGATTCTATTTCAGTAGTTCTTAAATGAATTTTTGCCATCACTACCCGTTCGTTCATCATCATCATCATCATAATCATAGGCAGTCCCTCGGAATCGAGGAAGACTTGCTTCCATTCTTAGGTGACTGTACAGGTGGGACAGACAGTGGTTGAAGGAAAGGGTGGGCGGGGAGCCTGTTTTGCCGCACACTCCTCCCGCTGCCTGCGCTTAATTTCTGCATGCTCTCGGCGCCCCAGTGCTCATTAACCTACATTGGCTCCCGGTTAAGCAACGCCTTGATTTCAAAATGCTCATCCTTGTTTTCAAATCCCTCCATGGCCTCGTCCCTCCCTATCTCTGTAATTTCATAAAGCCTCACAATCACCCCCGAGATATCTGCGCTCCACTAATTCTGCCCACTTGAGCATCGCTGATTATAATCGCTCAATACCATTGGTGGCCGTGCCTTCTGTTGCCTAGGCCCAATGCTCTGGAACTCGCTGCCTAAACCTCTCCGCCTCTCTACCTCTCTTTCCTCCTTCAAAATGCCCCTTTTAAAACCTACCCCTTTGACCAAGCTGCCCTCATTTCTCCTTATGCGGCTCGGTGTCAAATTTTTATCTCATAATACTCCTGTGAAGCGCGTTGGGACGTTTCACTACGTTAAAGGCGCTATATAAATGCAAGTGGTTCTTGTTGCGGGACGATCTCTCTGATAAAGTCAACGTTTGCCATT
This sequence comes from Pristiophorus japonicus, assembly GCF_044704955.1. Classification (NCBI taxonomy): domain Eukaryota; kingdom Metazoa; phylum Chordata; class Chondrichthyes; family Pristiophoridae; genus Pristiophorus; species Pristiophorus japonicus. The sequence goes on from NC_091998.1 coordinate 48,406,414, forward strand.
TACTAGTTTCAACATGTGGCATGTTGTCCGACTCCCTATCTATATATAGAATAAATAATAGCTCAGAGAGAGAGGGAGAGAGAGTTACAGGCTGTAATCTAATCAAAGCATTTGACTAATATCCGAAAGCATGAAAGTAATCTTACTGTCATCCTTTTTCAAAAATAACAATTTGAATTTTCATAAAACCTTCGATGTAGAAAACAACCGAAAAGGACTTTACTGAGAGTTGGGGGGTGGGTGGGGGCGTGGATAAATAAAGAGCAGCTGGTGAGCCAGCATGAGAGTGTTAGGAAAGCTAGCTATTAAATATACCAAAAATGTGGTTTTACAAGTCTTCAGCAAACTTGCATTGGGATACACGCAAAGTGATTTATGGTGCGATAACATGTGAGGTGACTGCTTTCTGTGAGTATTGTCCCACTCCAGGAACTTGAGCACATAAATCTAGGCTGACACTCCCAGTGCAGTGCTGAGGGAGCGCCGCACTGTCGGAGGTGCCGTCTTTCGGATGAGACGTTAAACCCGAGGCCCTGTCTGCTCTCTCCGGTGGACGTAAAAGATCCCGTGGCACTATTTCGAAGAAGAGCAGGGGAGTTCTCCCTGATGTCCTGGGCCCAATATTTATCGCTCAATCAATGCGTTTGGGGCATCCTGAGATCGTCAAAGGCGCTCTATAAATGCAAGTTATTTTCCTTTCCTTTCCAGTGTTGTCTTGCTTGCCTCCGCCCCTGCCTCAGCTCATCTGCTGCTGAAACCCTCATCCGTGCCTTTGTTACTTCTAGACTTCACTATTCGATCATACTCCTGGCCGGCCTCCCATATTCTACCCTCTGTAAACTTGACGTCGTCCAAATCTCGGCAGCCCGTGTCCTAACTCGCACCAAGTCCCGCTCACCCATCACTCCTGTGCTCGCTGACCAACATTGGCTACCACTTGAGCAACGCCTTGTTTTCAAATCCCTCCATGGCCTCACCCCTCCATATTTCTGCAAACTCCTCCAGCCCTACAAACCTCCTCGATATTGGTGTTACTCGAATTCGGGCCTGTTGAGCATCCCCGATTTTAATCGCTCCACCATTAGTGGCCATGCCTTCAGCTGCCTGGGCCCTAAGCTTAAAACTCTCCAGCTCTGTACCTCTCTTTCCTCCTTTAAGAAGCCCTAAAACCTACCTCTTTGACCTGCCCTAACATCTTATGTGGCTCGGTGTTCAATTTCTAATTTTGGAGTCTAGGGGAATAAAGGGATATGGAGTTTGCGCGGAAAAGTGGAGTTGAGGTCGATGATGAGCTATGATCTCATTGAATGGCGGAGCAGGCTCGAGGGGCTGTAGGGCCTACTCCTGACCCTATTTCTTATGTCTTGTGTCTTATAACGCTCCTGTGAAGTGCCTTGGGATGCTTTACTATGTTAAAGGCGCTATATAAATTCAAGTTGTTGCTGCATTCAGGGCAAGCGTTCCTACAGACAGGATGTTAAGCTAAAGATCGTGACTTTTCCAGAAAATCTGGATGATTGGCAGATACAAAACAGCGAGGGATAAATCTAAGAAAAATGTGTGACTGTCAGCAGAGGACAACTCAATCTCTGAAATAGCCAGGGCCGACATGCAGCCATCGTGACTGTGAAAGATTCCTTTATATTTCTCTTCAAAAACAGCATTAACCGCACACAAAAATGTCCAATTTGAAACAAAGCTTTCCTTTTAAGATTCAGAGCTCTTGCAACGAAAGCACCGACGGCTCAGTCACAATGCTCCTCATGGTTTGTGTCAAAGTTTCCAGCAAGGTATTATGTGGCTTCTGCTCTCAAATAGCTCCACCAACTCTAACAGTACACAGTGTGACTCAGTCTTTTAACTGTTCTCTTGACGGCCTATTTGCAAACGCACCATGGCGCAAGTCGCAGACACACACACACACACACACAGAGCAAGGGGATGTTGGGTGCAATTAGCTGCCGCCGCTGAATTCATTAACGGGTTTGCAATCAGGGGGGGAGGCCAGCAACTTCAGTGTCCCTGCAGCGAGGGAGGGGATTAAATAAACCCAAGCTACCGCTACTGGGTCAGGACAGGATTCGGCTTGGGAAGCGAGTCGCTCACACGGGCTAAAACCCTGCCGATGTTCACTGTCCGGGGCCACAGGTGTAGAGTGGCTCTTGGGCGAGGCGTCAGAAGCAAAGCTGAACTCTGTGGTGTTTGACCTGGTAGCGTTTGATGGGACAGTGTAGAGGGAGCTTTACTCTGTATCTAACCCGTGCTGTACCTGCCCTGGGAGTGTTTGATGGGACAGTGTAGAGGGAGCTTTACTCTGTATCTAACCCCATGCTGTACCTGCCCTGGGAGTGTTTGATGGGACAGTGTCAAGGGAGCTTTACTCTGTATCTAACCCGTGCTGTACCTGCCCTGGGAGTGTTTGATGGGACAGTGTAGAGGGAGCTTTACTCTGTATCTAACCCGTGCTGTACCTGCCCTGGGAGTGTTTGATGGGACAGTGTTAAGGGAGCTTTACTCTGTATCTAATCCGTGCTGTACCTGCCCTGGGAGTGTTTGATGGGACAGTGTCAAGGGAGCTTTACTCTGTATCTAACCCGTGCTGTACCTGCCCTGGGAGTGTTTGATGGGACAGTGTAGTGGGAGGTTTACTCTGTATCTAACCCGTGCTGTACCTGCCCTGGGAGTGTTTGATGGGACAGTGTCAAGGGAGCTTTACTCTGTATCTAACCCGTGCTGTACCTGCCCTGGGAGTGTTTGATGGGACAGTGTAGATGGAGCTTTACTCTGTATCTAACCCGTGCTGTACCTGACCTTCAAGCTTAGTATTTGCATTTATGCATAATGCTTGAGCAATACTACTCCTCGACTGGGAGGAGAGGGATTCACAGGCAGGGTTCCTGCAGTGACCCCTACTGGAATATGTGTAAGAGTGGGTATCGGGTAAGGAGATAAGGACAGGATCGGATCAGGATTCGTTGTGCTGCCCGATATAGTCAAATAGCCTAGATTCGCAAATGAGGAATCCTGCTTGTGGCTGGGACGGAGGGCTGCCAGTGGAGGCCGGCACAGAGTCAGTACTTTCAGGAGAGGAAAAAACTTGGGGGGGTTGGATGGAAATAACCTGAGTACGAGCAACGTGCGATTATAAAATCAACAGCAAATCACTAAAAAAGGTTTTTGTTCTTCAGCGTAATGAAGCTTTCAACCACAGCAGTGGCTAGTCTCAACGGCAGCATGAATTTAATCAAAGAAATAATCGGCAAACCCTTTCTTCTTACTATGTTGTCTTGCCAATCCATTCCCCTTTCCCCTGAAGGCCCCAATTGCCGGATGCGATATGTTTATATGGGCGCCAGATATTCTTCAGGACCTCTAGACTTGATTATCCCAATGCATTTGTGGCCGATCTCCCAACCCCCACCCTATATGGACTCCAGCTCATCCAAACCTCTTCTGGTCAGAACCTATCCCTCCCAGTCCATAAGAACATAAGAAATAGGAGCAGGAGTCGGCCACTTGGCCCCTCGAGCCTGCTCTGTCATTCAATAAGATCATGGGCGAATTGACTGCTTGAAGAAACTCGTCTTTCCAGTTTGGCTGCGACTGGCCTTTTGGCTCAGGACAAGCACCAATTGGAGAAAAGAAGAAATCTGCATGTCGACCGACCAATGGGTGGACCAGGAGGTCAGCCAAGGTGCTGGACTGGCACCACGAAAGATTGAAGGCTTCGGCCAAAACACAAGCCAAAAGGAGGAATCTGCAACCCGGATGGCGGCCAACCGAGTGGCAAACCAGGGCGTCCGAAACACCATCCGAGTGACTGTAAAGAAAGTGGAAGGACAGACGATGATCAACCGGGCCATCTACGTGAAGAAAATCCTGCTTGAAACCTGTGGCATGAAAGTCGCGTATGTCTTCGCCTTGCAGGACATCCCGAAGAGAGGTTACTTTGATGTAACCTTCAGAAACGTCACCCAATGCCTTAAATTCCTGAAGGGATTGAAGGAGGCGAGTGAACCACTGCGGTCAGTACTGACTTGGGAACCACTGTTCACCCTCCCGCCGCAGAGGAAATGCACTATCACAATGCACATGTACAACCCCCACATCCCGGTCATTGATGTGCTGACGTTCCTCACCAGGTATATCGATGGAGCAGGAAACAGCATCGACCTGAAAGACTTCCACGGGATTTGGACCAGCAAGCACCAGATCCAGGTCACCATGAAAGTGGACGCCAGCGGAACCATCATGCACCCCCCCACCAGCTTCGCAACCGGAGGAAGTCGGGGCTACATGGTGTATGCCGGACAACCCAATGTGTGCCGAACCTGCGGGAAAGCAGGCCACGTGGCGGCAAGCTGCAAAGCAATCATTTGCCGCAACTGCAAGAAGGAAGGACACCAGACAAAGGACTGTAAAGAGAGCAAGTGTGATCAGGCTGGACATCTGTACCAGGCCTGCCCCAAGCGGAATTTCAGTTATGCGCAGGCGGCAAAGAACATGGTGACATGTGAGGAGAAAGCTGAGGAGTGCAACGCCCCAGAGGAGACCGACACCTCCCTCCCCTCCAAGACACCGTACGAACAAGCCACTGCCCTAGTCAACACTGACCGGGAGGAGGAAGGAAAGTCTGCCATGGAAGAGGAGGGAGTAGAAGCAGAAGGAAAACAGGAATGGCAGCTCGTCAAGAAGAAGGCGGCCCGCAAGTCAAAGGAAAAGGGGCCTCCTGCAGAAACGAGAGGCAAAAAATGGCTACCGTCCACGACGGACAGCAGTGGCTACAGCTCATCCGATGGTGAGGGGCGAGGCAAAAGCCCCCACTACCACCAGCAGAAGAAGAGGCAAAACGCCAATGCGACCAGTGCAGTCCAGCTCCGGGACCCCGGGAGCAGTGAAGTCACCAATGCACCCCCGCTCCGGATCTCTGGGAGCGACGAAGCGACAGATGCACCCCAGCTCTAGAACGCTGTGAGCGACGACACCACAGGGGATGCACACAAGGAACAACCAACACCAGGCGAGGGCAGCCCAGTTGACATGGAGGACTCCCCGTCCACACTGCTGGTGTCCCCTGGTCGAACCATCCCCAAGGCAGAGGACAACCCATATCTCAGCCAAGGTGCAGTAGAAAAGTTTAAAGTTAACCTATGTATACGGGGAACAGGCCACAGGGCCAAAGGACTGAGTGTTCGAAATGTAATTTTTGGATTGTAACCACCAATTTAAAAATGGGTTTAAAGATTGCATCCATTAATGTGCGTAGCATTAAGTCAACTACGCGATGTGTTTCCACCTTGGGGGTACCTCGCCAAGGTCAAAACAGACCTGGTGTTCTTGCAGGAGCTGCCGCACTTCAGCAGTTACCGGCAGTGGTCGCAATGGTGGTCCCACGGACCATCCGTCTGGTCAGGAGGCAACGATTGCTGTTCCTCCGGCCTGGGCATTCTCCTGCGGGGAGGCCACTTTACCATCACCGAAGTTAAGGAGGTGGTGAGCGGCCGACTCATCGTAGCAGATGTATTGTATAAAAATGTTCCTCTAAGGCTAATTAACGTGTATGCCTCGCCTCTCAGAAGCGAGCGGCTGGCCCTCCTCCAGCAGCTCCCACTGCTGCTGGGGACATCCAGACCGGTCGTCCTGGGCGGTGATTTCAACTGCATCATCGATGCGGCTGGACGATCCAGCAGAACCGACAGCCAACTGGACACCACATCCAAACTCCTGATGGACGTGGTAAAAGACGCCAAGCTGTGCGACGTCTTCAGCAACCCTGCAAATGGAGCACTGCGCAGATACACCTGGTCGAGACCAGACTGGTCCGTCCGTTCCAGAATAGACTTCCTGTTTGTGTCCCGCACGCTCAAGGTCAGATCCACCGATGTCACGCCGGTGTTCTTCTCTGACCACTGCCTCCTACTGGCCGACTGTCGCCCACAGGAAAACCAGAAAGTTGACAAGGAGGGTATGGAAGCTCAATGTGAAACTGTTGACCCCGGAAAACGTTGAGGAACTCAAGAGGGATTACAAAGGTTGGAGAACCGTAAAACCCCTCTGCGATTCCCCGATGCACTGGTGGGAAACAATCAAGACAAACATCAAGATGTTCTTCATCCTCAAAGGTGTTCAGGAGGCGAGAGGGAGACAGAGGGAATTGTCCCAACTCTAGACGAATATGCAAAACCTGCTCCTGCTGCAGTTGATGGGGGTCGATGTCGCGGAGGAACTCCAAGAGGTGAAGGGCCAGCAAGCCTCGCTCTTTGCCTCAGAATCCTCCAAAATCATTTTCCGCTCCAGAGTCCGCTCCGCAAGCAGAATGAGACGTGTTTGCATTTCTTCTTCCAAAAGGTACACAGTGGGAGCTCTGTGATCAGCAGCCTAAAGAAAGAAGATGGTTCTGTGACGTCTTCACAGCCAGACATGCTGAGGATCAGCAAATATTTCCAAGCCGGGCTGTACGACGTCAAGCCCACAGACCGCGCGGCCTCCCAGTTGTTCCTGTCGTCTATCTCAGAGGTCTTAGACGACAGCGAGCGGGAGAGTCTGGACCACCCGCTAACTCTGGACGAGATGACAAAGGCCGTCCGGTCCCTTGTGACGAGTAAAACTCCCAGAAGCGACGGCTTACCGGTCGAGTTGTATTCGGCTCTGTGGGACTGGATGGGCCCAGACCTGCTGGAAGTGTACGAGGGTATGCTTCTGGCCAGCAGTATGTCAGAATCAATGAGGAAAGGCATCATCACCCTCATCTACAAGCAGAAGGGGGAGAGGGAGGAAATCAAAAACTGGCGGCCCATCTCGCTGCTCAATGTGGACTACAAGATCCTGTCAAAGATCATCGCCAACAGGGTCAAGTCTGCTCTTGAGCTGGTGATTCACCCGGACCAGACCTGCGCTGTCCCTGGCAGGAAGCTCTCTGATAGCCTGGCGCTACTCAGGGATACGATCGCCTACGTGCGGGACAGGAGGGTGGACACCTGTTTAATCAGCTTGGACCAGGAGAAGGCCTTTGACAGGATATTGCACACGTACCTGATGGACGTGCTCTCCAAGATGGGGTTTGGGGAGGGTATCCGCAATTGGATCCAACTGCTCTACACAGACATCAGTAGCACAGTTCTAATCAACGGGTGGGAAACTGAAAGCTTTCCGATCAGGTCTGGAGTCAGGCAAGGCTGTCCTCTCTCGTCTGCCTTGTTTCTGTGTTGTATCGAGCCCTTTGCCGGGTCCATCAGGAAGGGTGCGAGCATTAGAGGGGTGATGGTCCCAGGCAGCGGAGGCGCTCAGGTCAAGACCTCCCTGTACATGGACAACGTCACCGTCTTTTGCTCGGATCCGCAGTCGGTCCGCAGATTGCTCACAATCTGCGACCAGTTTGAATTGGCCTCGGGAGCGAAGGTCACTCGCAGCAAGAGCGAGGCCATGTTCTTTGGCAACTGGGCCGACCGATCCTTTATTCCCTTCACCGTTAAGCCAGATTACCTGAAGGTGTTGGGAATATGGTTTGGAACGGACGTGGCGTGCGCCAAAAACTGGGAAGAGCGTACCGCCAAAGTGAAACAAAAACTGAGATGGTGGAAGCTGCGCTTCCTCTCCATGGCAGGAAAGAACCTGGTCATCAGGAGTGAGGTGCTCTCGGTGTTGTTGTACGTGGTGCAGGTCTGGCCCATCTCACGCTCCTGCACCGCGGCAGTCACCCAGGCCGTCTTCCACTTTGTCTGGAGGTCCAAAATGGAACGTGTCCGCAGAGACACGATGTACAAATCTCTGGACAGTGGAGGAAAGGATGTTCCGAACGTGGCCCTCATCCTGATGGCCACATTTGTGTGCGGCTGCATCAAGCTGTGCACCGACTCCCGGTACGCAAACACCAAGTGTCACTACGTGCTGAGGTTCTACCTGTCCCCGGTGTTGCGAAGGATGGGCCTGGCCACGCTGCCGCGAAACGGCCCCACCAGCTGGACCATGCCTGTCCACCTGTCCTTCGTGGAAAAGTTTTTCAGAAAAAAACCTTTTGACCACAAAGCCATAAAGCAGTGGTCAGCACGTAAGGTCCTGGACGCCCTACGAAAGGAGAGGGTGGACCCTGTCGGGTGGTTCCCTGAGCAGACTGTCGAACTCATCTGGCAGAACATCTCATCGCCAGAGCTTTCACACAAGCATCAAGACGTAGCTTGGTTGGCGGTGAGGAGGGCCCTACCCGTCAGATCCTTCATGCACATCCGGGATTTCAGAGACACAGCACTCTGCCCCCGAGTTGGCTGTGGTGCGGACGAGACAGTCATCCATCTCCTTTGGGATTGCTCTTTTGCAAGGCAGGTCTGGATGGAGATGCAGTGGTTGCTGTCCAGGTTCATCCCAAGCAGTTCCGTAACACAGGACTCTGTGCTCTACGGGCTGTTCCCAGGGACACACACCGAGACAGACATCATCTGCTGCTGGAGGGTCATCAACTCGGTGAAAGACGCACTTTGGTCTTGCCGAAACTTGCTGGTCTTCCAGAGCAAGGAGATGTCCACGTCTGCGTGTTGCAGACTGGCGCAATCCAAGATCCAGGACTACGTGCTGAGGGACGCACTAAAAATTGGTGCAGTCGCCGCAAAGGCACGGTGGGGAAAAGCCACAGTTTAAAGCCCTTCCGCCATGGTAAATCCAGGGGCTGGAATCAGTATAAAACTCCCCTCGGGCTGTACTTGTAAACTTTTTGTATACATAGAGCACTAAGATCTAAAAAAACCTATGTAGTGCCATGTATAATGCAAGTTCTGTTTAGTAATGTATGTTGCAAAGAAATGTAACTGTACCCTCACCCATTCCGTGTACCGTATAGTGCCACGAGTAAAGTAGTATGACTGTATTACAATGTATCCTGGATTGTACTGAAATGTACCTCGAAATGTAAAGCAAGCAAATGATTTGAATGGAACTGCCGTCAGCATCCAAATGTACTGCATGGAATTGCTGACCGCATCCAAATGTACTGAACTGTCTTCCAATGTATTGTGCAAATTTTTTACATGAATAAAGTATATTTTGAAATTTAAAAAAAGATCATGGCTGATCTGATCCTGGTCTCAACTCCACTTCCCTGCCCGCTCCCCATAACCCTTGACTCCCTTATCGTTCAGAAATTTGTCTATCTGTGCCTTAAATATATTCAATGGCCCAGCCGCCACTGCTCTCCTGGGTAGAGAATTCCACAGATTCACGGCCCTTTGAGCGAAGAAATTTAGCACCTTTAATGTAGTAAAACATCCCAAGGTGCTTCACAGGTGTGTTATAAGACAAAAATTTAATTTGACACTGAGCCAAATAAGAAGAAATTACGGCAGATGACCAAAAGCTTGGTCAAAGAGATATGTTGTAAAGAGCGTCTTGAAGGAGGAGAGAGAGCTAAAGAGGTAGAGAGGCGAAGAGGTTTAGGCAGGGAGTTAAATGGGTGACCCATTATTCTGAAACTATGCCCCCTAGTTCTAGATTCCCCCACGAGAGGAAACAACCTCTCTGCATCTACCCTGTCCAGCCCCCTCAGAATCTTATATGTTTCAATACAATTACCTCTCAGTCTTCTAAACTCCAATGAGTTGAGGCCCAACCTGTTCAACCTATCTTCATAAGACAACCTCTTCATCTCAGGAATCAACCTTGTGAACCTTCTCTGAACTACCTCCAATGCAAGTATATCCTTCCCTGAATAAGGAGACTAAAACTGTACGCAGATCACCCACCATCTGTCCTTATTCCCCTACATTGGCTTCCAGTTATCCAATGCCTCAAATTAAAAATTCTCATCCTGTGTTTTGTAAAACTCGAGTTTTCTCAAAATTCAAAGATTCCCCCTCTGTGTGAAGAAAACCCTAAGGAAGGATTATTTTAGACTCGCTTAAATTGAACTTTGGGATTTTAAAAGATGCATGAGTCTGCAAAGGAAAAGGAGCTGCAAAACCAGGGGAACACAGCCTCTGAAAAAACCAGCTTTGGGTATTGGAGCTGTCTGGGATATTTAAGCTAAACAAATTGTCTGGGGGACTGTGAATACTCCAAAACTCTGCTCCCCAGGAGACATTAACATAGCAACAATTGACCCAGAGATAGCCAGCCATAGCTCTAAGTACGAAACCCATCCAGCACTCGCATAATGTTAATCGCCCATCCGGCCTGCATGGAAAACCCAGGCCTAGGCAGACAACGTAAACACCAAAATTAATTTTCACAATCACAATTCGAATTCAACAGATCAACACATCCTAGGCTAGTTATCGTTAACGAGCCCGCCAAAGTATGACAAAGAAATATTGAGCCCGCCAAAATTAAGACAAAGAATCTTGTTTGATTTGGCGCACAGATTAGAAAGGCTCCCACAGTGTAATTGAGGCCCTGTTTTAGGGGTTAGGAGCAGCCTTGAACAGCCTTCTACAGAGCATTCTGAACATCAGCCTCAACGACACTCCTGGGCTACACTGCTCTGCCACCAAAGAAGGAGGAAGAACAGCATCAAACAGGCAGAGAAAAGCAGTTCCCAGTGACTTCGGACATCATCATCGCGGCAACAACTGACCACAGTCAACGTGGTAACATCGAACCACCGCGATCGACAAATTCTAAGAAAGAAACTCAAGAAGAAACCGAAGATTTGAAAGTTTTCCAATCTGTTCCTAGCTACCAACAGGTAAAACGTTACCTAAAGGAACTCTAAAACCTACTGCTGACGGAAGAAAGTGGGCACTCACCCCATAAATCCAAACCGCGCCTTACTGCATCGGCAGACACCACCTAACTAAAGACTATGCAGCAAGGAGTCTTCCACGACGTTCAGGGTACGGCAAGCAGAACCTACAGAGTCCAGCGAACCACGAAACCGCGAACCACCGATAACTGCTAATAAGAGGATTGGTGAGCATTATCCCTGTTGCCCTAGAGTTTAACCTAGTCAGAGTTAGGCATTGGGAGGTGGGAGGTGTATAATTGTCTGTAACCCCTTTTGAATGTGTGATAAAGTGTCTCTTGTACTAGAGATTGTAAGTTTTGACACTGTACTTTCTTTCATGAATAAAATCAAAGTTTCTTGCACCAAAACCAATTGTCGGCTGCGCTTTGTCACATCCCCAAATAAATCCAAAGTCTAGAACCAAGGGAGTGGGAGCGATTCGAACCGCTCAGAAGGTCAGAGGTGAACCTGACCCCCAGACCACCCCCGACAGTTTAAATCCTGTGACAGCCTTGTCCCTTCCCTATGTCTGTAACCTTTTCCAGTTTGACAATTCACTCCTCATCGATCATTTAAACAGTGTCAGCTGTGGCTCAGTGGGCAGCACTCTCACCTTTGAGTTGCAAGGTTGTGGGTTCAAGTCCCACTCCAGGGATTTGAACACAAAATTCCAAGCTGACACCCCCAGTACAGTGCTGAGGGAGTGCTGCACTGTCGGAGGTGCCATCTTTCAGATGAGATGTTAAACCGAGGCCCTGTCAGCCCCCTCAGGTGGATGTAAAAGATCCTACAGCACTATTTTGAAGAAGAGCAGTGGAGTTATCCCTGGTGTCCTGGCCAATATTTAACCCTCAATCAACATAATTAAAAAACAGATTATCTGGTCATTATCACATTGCTGTTTGTGGGAGCTTGCTGTGTGCTAATTGGCTGCCATGTTTCCTACATGACAACAGTGACTACACTCCAAAACTACTTCATTGGCTGTAAAGTGCCTTTGGATATCCGGTGGTCATGAAAGGAGCTATAGAAATGCAAGTCTTTATTTTATTCCTCCATATCTTTGACTCAAGTCCCTTGTGCATCACTACTCCCTTTGACCCACTCCCTTGTTTAAATCTCCCCCACATCCCCTCCTCCTTAAAACCCAGCTCTTTGGGCAAGCTTCTGGCCACTCCTAATATTTCCTTCTATGGCTTGGTGTCCATTTCATCCTTAGGCATCTGTGAAGTGCCTTGCAATGTTTTTTTGATATTAAGGACGATATATTAAGGCTATATAAATGTAGATTGTTTTTGTTGGTGTCGTACTTCATCCAAATGGCTATTTTTCACTTGTGAACCTTGACAGTAAGTGCTTGGCAGGAGGCTTGACCTTGAACAACATCACAGCTTGCCCGATTGTTTGCTCATCTGACAGCCACAAATGCGCAGTTCAAGAAAGCAGAGCGATCAGGAGCAGGCATCGTGGCTGATTTCCCCCTCCTCAATGTTCGAGAATTAAGGATAGAAAAGAAAGGCAACGAAAATAAAAAGAAAGAAAAGAAAAGAGAAAGAAAGCGAAGGAAGAGAAGGAAAGAAAAGAAAGACTAGCACCTTTCACAACCATAGGACGTCTCATAATGAGCAGATAATTTTTTTTTGCAATGTTGATTGCGGGATAAATATTGGCCCAGGACTTATGAAGATAGGTTGAGTAGGTTGGATCTCTAGTCATTGGCGTTCAGAATAATGAGGGGGCTCGAAAAGGTGGATGCAGGGAGGATATTTTCACTCATAGGGGAAACTAAAACTAAGGGACTTAGTCTCAGATTAAGGGGCCGCCCATTTAAGCCTGAGATGAGGAGAAATTTCTTCTCTCAGAGGGTTGTAATTCTGTGTGATATGTCCTTACTATACAGTACAAATGCACACGAGGCCCATGCTTGAGAGATGGTCACTCTGTGACCAGCAACTTTTATTCCAGCACTGAAGTGATGAAGGTGAGTGGAGCTTCCCCTTTTATACCTGAAAGATCAGGTTAGGAGTGTCTCCCACAAGTTCACCACCTAGTGGTCAATGTTCTCACAGTGCACAACTAGTCAGTTTATACATGGGTTACAATCACAGTTAAATACATGACATCACCTCCCCCCCAAAGTCTTATTGGGATCACAGGTTAAGTCTCTCTGGTGATTTACGCTCCCTTGTAGAGTGCCTGAGTTGGGGCTCCAGTTGTTGGGCGCTGGCCTGAGTGTCTGCTGTTTAAGAATATAAGAACATAAGAATTAGGAACAGGAGTAGGCCATCTAGCCCCGAGAGCCTGCTCCACCATTCAACAAGATCATGGCTGATCTGGCCGTGGACTCAGCTCCACTTACCCGCCCACTCCACGTAACCCTTAATTCCCTTATTCGTTAAAAATCTATCTATCTGTGACTTGAATACATTCAATGAGCTAGCCTCAACTGCTTCCTTGGGCAGAGAATTCCGCAGATTCACAACCCTCTGGGAGAAGAAATTCCTTCTCAACTTGGTTTTAAATTGGCTCCCCTGTATTTTGAGGCTGTGCCCCCTAGTTCTAGTCTCCCCAACCAGTGGAAACAACCTCTCTGCCTCTATCTTGTCTATCCCTTTCATTATTTTAAATGTTTCTATAAGATCACCCCTCATCCTTCTGAACTCCAACGAGTAAAGACCCAGTCTACTCAATCTATCATCATAAGGTAACACCCTCATCTCCGGAATCAGCCTAGTGAATCGTCTCTGTACCCCCTCCAAAGCTAGTATATCCTTCCTTAAGTAAGGTGACCAAAACTGCACGCAGTACTCCAGGTGCTGCCTCACCAATACCCTATACAGTTGCAGCAGGACCTCCCTGCTTTTGTACTCCATCCCTCTCGCAATGAAGGCCAACATTCCATTCGCCTTCCTGATTACCTGCTGCACCTGCAAACTAACTTTTTGGGATTCATGCACAAGGGGCACGACCCATCTCCTCTATCTGGGAGTCTACCTTAGCCCCGATGAGGGAGCCTGGCCGGCAAACTGGCAGGAGCTGGAGGCCAAGGTCGCCACTCGCCTAGGGCACTGGACAGGACTGCTCCGAGTGCTGTCCTACAGGGGTCGAGCGCTAGTCATAAACCAGCTGGTGGCCGCAATGTTGTGGTACCGGCTGGTCACTTTGACCCCTCCCCCTGCGTTTGTCGCCAAGATACAGAAGAAGCTGGTGGACTTCTTCTGGAACAACAGGAAGCACTGGGTCTCTGCTGCGGTCTTGAGTCTCCCGCTTGAGGAGGGCGGTCAGTCGTTGGTGTGCGTCAGCGCCCAGCTTGCGACTTTCCGTCTTCAGACCCTGCAGAGATACCTTTACGTCGAGCCCCCTCCTAGGTGGTGCGCTCTGGCGACGTATTTCTTCCGCCAGCAGCGCGACCTCAACTACGACACGCAGCTCCTGTTTGTGAACTTGGTGGGTGTCAGGACCACCCTCCGGGAGCTGCCTGTCTTTTACAGGGACCTCATCAGAGTCTGGAACAAAGTCTCCACCAGGCGCAGCTCTCCGCCGGCTGGAGTGGCGGCTGTCCTGCAGGAGCCGCTGCTCGGGAATCCGTACCTTCATGACCGAGGTTTTATGTGGCGGTCGGAAGAGAGGGCTGTGGCTGGTGAGGTGACCAGGGTCAGGGACCTGCTCGATGGCGGAGGAGCGGGCTGGATGGCGCCAGGCATGCTGGCGCGGCGCCTAAATTCAGCCGACGTCCGTCACACGGCCGAAGCCATCGAGTCGCTAAAAACAGCTTTGGGCCCTGACTCTGTTAGGTGCATCGAGGAGGCTCAAGCACGTGGGGAGATCCCGTCCGAACTGACCCCCATCCGGACGGAATTCCTCATTGGCGCCAAATCCCGGAACCTCCCTCGGGGGCCGGCGCCTCACAACTTGAGCCGCCTCGGGGAAATCCCCTCCGTGCCTTTCAGTTCCACGCGGATGGGTTTCCTGTACGGGCTGCTCCTGCACACTCTCAACTTTGCCATCCTCGCCGGCCGTCCGAACACGCCATGGCGTACCATCTTGCCGTCCGGAGGAGGCGGGGGTCCCCGATGGAGGGCACTCTATGCGGGAGTCCTCCCACTATTCATCGGGGACTTGGCCTGGAGGGTGGTGCACGGAGCAGTGCCGTGCAACAAATTTTTAAGCCGGTTCATGGACTCCCAAGCCGCCTGCAATTTCTGCGGTCTGGAGGAGTCCGTGTTCCATGTTTTTACTGAGTGCACGAGGTTGCAGCCCCTGTTTCATTATCTAAAGGGGCTGCTCCTGAAATTCTGTCTGCACTTCAGTCCCACTCTCCTGATCGTTGGGCACCCTGTGCGGAGGGGAGCGGGTAGGTCCGAGGGCCTCCTCGTAGGACTGCTCTTGGGCACGGCCAAGGGTGCCATCAGCCGGTCCAGGCAGCGGGCAGTCGAGGGGGTCGTTCAACCTGACTGTCTGCCTCTCTTCCGCTCTTACATCCGGTCCAGGGTGTCCTTGGAGATGGAGCACGCGGTGTCCACCGGTACGCTCGCGGCCTTCCGCGAGAGGTGGGCACCGGAGGGACTGGAGTGCATCATCACGCCCGGCAACCAAATTTTAATTTGATTTTACGTTTTAAAGTTTAATTTGTTTTAATTGCCGGTGCTTTTAGTGTCCCCCTCCCCTTTTATAGGGGGCACTGGAAAAAATTTGATTTTAGCACCCAAAAATAAGAAGAAAAAAAAAGAAAAACACAAAAAAAAAACCACAAAAAAGAAAAAAAGGGCCTTGTAAATGACTGCTGTGTGATCCAGGGCGGGTGGCACAGTTTAATGTTTTATGTTTTACAGGTAAACTCCAAAAGAGTTTCATGCACAAGGGCCCCCAGGTCCCTCTGCACCGCAGCATGTTGTGATTTCACCCCATTCAAATAATATTCCCTTTTACTGTCTTTTTTCCCAAGGTGGATGACCTCACACTTTCCGTCATTGTATTCCATCTGCCAAACCTTAACCCATTCGCTTAACCTATCTAAATTTCTTTGCAGCCTCTCTGTGTCCTCTACACAACCCGTTTTCCCACTAATCTTTGTGTCATCTGCAAATTTTGTTACACTACACTCTGTTCCCTCTTCCAGGTCATCTATGTATATTCCAGGTCATCTATGTATAGATGCCTCAGACCTGTCCGGACTGCCCACAGTGACTGGGCTCTCCTCCACTTGGCTCCAGTGTACGGTCACCTGTGGTGGAGTGAACTCTACATCGTGTTCTTCCTCTGCTTCCTCTATGGGGTTGCTGAACCTCCTTTTTGTTTGATCCATGTGTTTGCAGCAAATTTGTCCATTGGTAAGTTTAACTACCAGAATCCTATTCCCCCCTTTGGCAATCACAGTGCCTGCGAGCCATTTGGGCCCTGCAGCGTAGTTGAGAACAAAGACAGGGTCATTGATATCAATACATCGCGCCCTCGCATTCCCGTCATGGTAGTCACATTGTGACTGGCGCCTGCTCTCAACAATTTCTTTCATGGTGGGATGTAGAAGGGATAACCTGGTTTTGAGCATTCTTTTCATTAGCAGCTCTGCGGGTGGGACCCCTATGAGCGAGTGTAGTTGGGATCTATTGGCCAACAGGAGGCGTGATAAGCGGCTTTGTAGGGAACCCCCTTGGATTCTGAGCATCCCCTGCTTGATTATCTGCACTGCTTGTTCCGCCTGGCCATTTGAGGCTGGCTTGAACTGTGCCGTTCTGACATGGTCAATTCCATTGCCTGCCATGAAGTCCTGGAATTCAGTGCTTGTGAAGCATGGGCTATTGTCGCTGACCAAGACGTCCGGTAGACCGTGGGCAGCGAACATTGCCCGTAGACTTTCTATCGTGGCCGAGGATGTGCTTGAATTGAGAATGTCACACTCGATCCATTTGGAGTAGGCGTCTACTACAACCAAAAACATTTTTCCCATGAAAGGACCTGCATAGTCCACATGGATGCGTGACCATTGTTTGGCGGGCCAGGACCAGGGGCTAAGGGGGGCTTCCCTGGGCGCATTGTCCAGCTGGGCGCACGTGTTGCACCTGCGAATACAAAGTTCCAGGTCTGCAACTATCCCTGGCCACCAAACGTGTGACCTGGCAATTGCCTTCATCATGACAATGCCCGGGTGCTCATTGTGGAGTTCTCTGATGAACATCTCTCTGCCCATCTGGGGCGTGACTACTCGGTTTCCCTATAGTAGGCAATCGGCCTGAATCGAGAGTTCATCCTTGCGCCTGTGAAATGGTTTGAATTCCTCACGGCATGCCCCGTACGTGGCTGCCCAGTCCCCATTCAGGACACATTTCTTGACTAAAGACAGTAGCGGGTCTCTATTTGTCCAGACTTTGATCTGACGGGCTGTCACGGGTGAGCCTTCGCTTTCGAAAGCTTCCACAGCCATGACCATCTCAGCAGCATGCTCAGTTGCCCCCTCGGTGGTGTATAGTGGGAGCCTGCTGAGTGCATCGACGCAGTTTTCAGTGCCCGGTCTGTGCCGAATTGTAAACACACTAACGTGAGTGCCCATCTCTGTATGCGGGCCGATGCATTTGCATTTATGGCCTTGTTGTTGGCCAAAAGGGACGTTAGGGGTTTGTGATCTGTCTCCAGCTCAAACTTCCTGCCGAACGGGTGCTGGTGCATTTTTTTTTACACCATATACACACGCAAGCGCTTCCTTTTCTACCATCCCGTAGCCCCTTTCTGCCTGGGACAGACTTCTGGAGGCATAAGCTACCGGCTGTAACTGACCCTTGGCATTAACATGCTGCAACACACACCCGACCCCATAGGACGACGCATCGCACGTTAAAACAAGTTTCTTACATGGGTCATATATCCTTAACAGATTGTTGAAACATAACAATTTTGTGCTCTATCAAAAGCCTTTTCCTGACTGTCCCCCCCAGACCCATTCATGACCTTTGCGTAGGAGCACGTGTAGCGGCTCTAACAGCATGCTCAATTTGGGAAGAAAGTTACAAAATATTTCAGGAACCCCAGGAACGAACGCAGCTCCGTCGTGTTACGGGGTCTAGGTGCTCTCTGGATCGCTTCTGTTTTGGACGCAATAGGTCTGATCCCGTCTGCTGCTACCCTCATCCCCAGGAATTCTACCTCTGGAGCTAGGAAGACGCACTTCGCCTTTTTCAATCGCAGACCTACCCGGTCCAGTCTGCGTAGCACCTCCTCCAGGCTGTGGAGGTGTTCTTCAGTAACACAAACCGTGATGAGGATGTCGGCTTGAAAAACCACTGTCCTTGGAATCGACTTGAGGAGGCTTTCCATATTGCGTTGGAAGATCGCGGCGGCCGAGCGAATCCCAAACGGACATCTGTTGTACTCAAACAACCCCTTGTGTGTCGTGATGGTGGTCAGCTTCTTCAACTCACTCGTCAGCTCCTGGGTCATGTAAGCTGAGGTTAGCTCCAATTTTGAAAAAGGTTTGCCACCAGATAGCGTCGCGAAGAGGTCCTACGTTCTCGGTAGCGGGTACTGGTCTTGGAGTGACACTTGGATGGTGGTCTTGTAATCACCACATATCCTGACCGATCCATTCGCCTTGAGTACCCGCACAATCTGGCTCGCCCGGTCACTGAATTTGACTGGTGAGATGATGCCTTCCCTCAGCAGGCGGTCCAATTCGCTTTCTATCTTTTCATGCATCACGTACGGCACCGCTCTGGCCTTGTGGTATACTGGCCTGGCGTCCGGGTTTATGTGAATCACTACCTTGGTCCCCATGAAAGTGCCAATGCCGGGCTTAAATAGTGAGTCAAATTTGTCCAGGACCTGCGAGCATGATATTCACTCCACAGAAGAAATTGCATTGACATCGCCCCATTTCCAGTTCATGACAGCCAGCCAACTCCTCCCCAGTAGTGCGGGACCGTCCCCCGGAACAATCCAGAGTGGCAACCTGTTCTCTGAATCTTTGTGGGTCACGACTACCGTGGCACTGGAATAATCTCTTTGTATATGTCCGTAGCTGTGCGTCAATCGGCAATAATTTTGGCCTCCTGGCCTTGGACGCCCACAAGTTGTCGAACTGTTTGATACTCATCAGAGACTGGCTGGCCCCTGTGTCTAGCTCCATTGATAATGGGATGCCATTGAGGGGCACTTTCATCATTATCGGTGGTGTCCTGGTGTATGAACTGTATATGTGCTCCACATGAACTCGCTGAACTTCAGCTTCCAGCGATTTCTCCCAGTGTCCATTTGGCTCCGTAGGGCTTACATCATCCCCGTCCTCCTCGTACATCAACCTGGCTGCAGGCTTCCTGCACATACGTGCCATGTGACTGCTGATATTGCAATTTCTGCAGGTGTATTGCTGATACTTGCAAGCTCCGGCTGTGTGTTTGCCTCCACACCTCCAACATGAGCCGTTGTTGGAAACAAAGGCCCATTAACAGTTGATCGTCTCTGACTGTCTGTGTAACTGTTTTTAAGCACACCATTAACAGGTGTTGATGGCCCCATTACTGGTCGCATTGTCCCTTGCGATGGCGTGAATCACCATTCAGCTAGCCATTGTCTCTGTTGAATTCCCCCTTTGGATTCGACTACATGCTCGGGCATGTCTGACTGCCACTGTCTGTCTGGGGAATGGTGTGCCGCGTTAACAATGTTGACTCCCTGATCAACTTACTGAGCTCTTCAAAAGTCTTGTCCGCCGGTTTCTCTGGCGCTCGAAGGTCCTTCATCAGGGAGTATGTCCTGGACCCACAAACCGTCAGGAGATGAGCCCTGTGTTTGTCGGCCGAATCCTGTCCCAGCCATTCCTTAGTGATGAAGCTTTGCTGTAGTCTCTCAATATAGTCGTCCCAATCATCACCATCACAGTACCTCTCGTCTGTGCTGCTAGTGGCCATGCTCGTGTGGTTTAAATCTCAGTTTCTCGTCACCAATGATATGTCCTTACTATACAGTACAAATGCATAAGAGGCCCATGCTTGAGAGAAGGTCACTCTGTGACCAGCAACTTTTATTCCAGCACTGAAGTGATGAAGGTGGGTGGAGCTTCCCCTTTTATACCTGAAAGACCAGGTTAGGAGTGTCTCCAACAAGTTCACCACCGAGTGGTCAATGTTCTCACTAGTGTACTACTAGTCAGTTTATACATGGGTTAAATACATGACACTGTGGCATTCTCTGCCCTAGACAGCTGTGGAGGCTGGGTCATTGAATATGTTTAAGGTGGAGATAGACAGATTTTTCAGCGATAAGGGAGTAAAGGGTTACGGGAAGTAGAGCTGAGGCCACGATCAGATCAGCCATGATCTTATTGAATGGTGGAGCAGGCTCAAGGGGCCAAATGGCCGACTTCTGCTCCTATTTCTCATGTTCTTATGTTCTTATGACACCGGGGATAACTCCCCTACTCTTCTTCAAAATAATACCATGGGATCTTTTACGTCCACCTGAGAGGGCAGACGGGGCCTCGGTTTAATGTCTCATCTGAAAATTGGCACCTCCGACAGTGCAGCGCTCCTTCTGCACTGCACTGGAGTGTCAGCCTAGAGTTTTGCCTTCAAGGCTCTGGAGTGGGACTTGAACCCACAACCTTCTGAATGAGATCAGTTAACTCTGCCAGGTGAAGACCAGCATGGATGGATGCAGAATATTCAGCCAGCCGGGTCTCCCTCCTGATTGCTGTCCAGTGACCCAAGTTGGAAGCGTCAGACGAGGAGAGGTTCATCATCATCATAGGCAGTCCCTTGTATTGAGGATGACTTGCTTCCACGCTGTGATATATTCACAGAGCACAAGCACACACAGCTTCTAACATGGCAGGCAGCTCTCTCGGAAGCCTCCGGAAATCTGCCTGATTCTGTTTATTATTAACCCTGCACTTGCAGTACACAATACGTCCACATCCACAGTGTGGGGCTACAAACATTACAAGCTTACAGACATTACACTTCTCCCTCCTTAATGAAGAAGCCATCATAACAAACATCATACATAACTTTCATGTTTATACATAACACAGGATATAAACTTTTTTTTTTCCATATTTACAAATTTAACTTTACCACTTGTTTTCTGTTTCGAAGAGGATACCTTCGCTCTCGAACAGAACCTTCCAAACCTGGTGTTGATTTCACACTCATTCAAGGCTCATCCTGAGGAACGTTTTCCTCCACGGAATTTCCGTTATTTTCATTTGAACTCACTCGAACTTCAGGCTCTTTGTTTTCCTGACTCAGACTCACACTTTCATTCTGATTCTCTCCTGGATTTGTTTCCTGTACATTGGATTTAGGATTTGCTACTGGTGTATCAAAACTATCTGATGAGTCAGAAATAATTGAATCATTCCCACCTTCAACTCCTTCCATGTCTGTAGGTAAAATATGATCAATATGAACAAACCTAACCTGTCCATTATTAAACATCTTTACCAAATATGCGCGAGGACCACATATCTTCACCACTCTTCCTGGTAACCACTTTAACCATTTATGGTGATGGTTCTTCACTCTCACCTTCTGGTTTAAGTTCACACTTCTCTCTTTTACTCTACCTCTATCATGATTCTCTTACTGTCTTAATTGTGTCTCTTCTACGGACTGTGCCAAATTTGGTTTTAACAACGAGAATCTGGTTCGTGACTGTCGTTTGAGAAACAACTCTGCTGGTGTTCTACCAGTAGTTGTATGAAGAGTATTTTGATATGTAATCAAAAAATTAGCCAATTTGTGATCCAATGACAACTTGTCGTTTCCTTGGATTTGGATCGAACATTTGTTTTATGAGGGCACATTTTACAATTTGTACAGTGCGCTCTGCTGCACCATTCGAAGCAGGATGGTATGGTGGAACCTTGGTATGCTTCACACCATTTTTGCTCGTGAATTGTGCAAATTCTTCTGAACAAAATTGTGGTCCATTATCCGAAACAATCTCTTCAGGGAGGCCAAATGAAGAAAATAATTTTCGTAAAATGTCCAATGTTTTACTTGTTGTTATTTTCCACATTGGAAACACCTCAACCCACTTCGAATGGCTATCAATCACAATGAACAACTGTTGTCCTTCTAACTCAGCAAAATCAATATGTAGCCTTTGCCACACGCTGGGAGGCCATTTCCATGGCTGTAATGGTACCGGTGGTGGTTGCTTGCTTACCGATTGACATGTTGTACACTGACTCACGATGTACTCAATATCTTTATCAAGACCTGGCCACCATATATTTGGACTTTCAGAAGGCTTTCGACAAGGTCCCACACAAGAGATTAATGTGCAAAGTTAAAGCACATGGGATTGGGGTAGTGTGCTGACGTGGATTGAGAACTGGTTGTCAGACAGGAAGCAAAGAGTAGGAGTAAACGGGTACTTTTCAGAATGGCAGGCAGTGACTAGTGGGGTGCCGCAAGGTTCTGTGCTGGGGCCCCAGCTGTTTACATTATACATTAATGATTTAGACGAGGGGATTAAATGCAGTATCTCCAAATTTGCGGATGACACTAAGTTGGGTGGCAGTGTGAGCTGCGAGGAGGA
Source organism: Pristiophorus japonicus (assembly GCF_044704955.1). NCBI lineage: Eukaryota > Metazoa > Chordata > Chondrichthyes > Pristiophoridae > Pristiophorus > Pristiophorus japonicus. The sequence continues at coordinate 48,428,654 of NC_091998.1, forward strand.
TGCTATTAGGCTGCAGAGTGACTTGGATCGGTTAGGTGAGTGGGCAAATGCATGGCAGATGAAGTATAATGTGGATAAATGTGAGGTTATCCACTTTGTGGTAAAAACAGAGAGACAGACTATTATCTGAATGGTGACAGATTAGGAAAAGGGAAGGTGCAACGAGACCTGGGTGTCATGGTACATCAGTCATTGAAGGTTAGCATGCAGGTACAGCAGGCGGTTAAGAAAGCAAATGGCATGTTGGCCTTTATAGCGAGGGGATTTGAATACAGGGGCAGGGAGGTGTTGCTACAGTTGTACAGGGCCTTGGTGAGGCCACACCTGGAGTATTGTGTACAGTTTTGGTCTCCTAACTTGAGGAAGGACATTCTTGCTATTGAGGGAGTGCAGCGAAGATTCACCAGACTGATTCCCGGGATGGCGGGACTGACCTATCAAGAAAGACTGGATCAACTGGGCTTGTATTCACTGGAGTTCAGAAGAATGAGAGGGGACCTCATGGAAACGTTTAAAATTCTGACGGGTTTAGACAGGTTAGATGCAGGAAGAATGTTCCCAATGTTGGGGAAGTCCAGAACCAGGGGTCACAGTCTGAGGATAAGGGGTAAGCCATTTAGGACCGAGATGAGGAGAAATTTCTTCACCCAGAGAGTGGTGAACCTGTGGAATTCTCTACCACAGAAAGTAGTTGAGGCCAATTCACTAAATATATTCAAAAGGGAGTTAGATGAAGTCCTTACTACTCGGGGGATCAAGGGTTATGGCGAGAAAGCAGGAAGGGGGTACTGAAGTTTCATGTTCAGCCATGAACTCATTGAATGGCGGTGCAGCTAGAAGGGCTGAATGGTCTGCTCCTGCACCTATTTTCTATGTTTCTATGTTTCTATAAATAACTGCGTGCAAAACTCTTGGTCAAACACATTCCCAGGTGCTGGTCATGGAGGTCTCCTAATAATTTGGACCTGAATATATTTGGTATAACCACTCTTGCACCCCACATGATAAAATCTTTATCGGCTGATAATTCATTCTTACACATGAAGAATGGATGTGTATCTTTGTCTGTTACCTGGTTTGGCCATCCATTTGCAATATACTCATACACCTTTGACATCACTGGGTCACGTTTGGTTGCTCTACCAATCTCTTCAGCTGTGACTGGCAATTCATCAATGTATGAAAAATAAAACACTTCTTCCCTATCGGGTGTAACTTGTGATGGGGAAGGCAATCTAGACATTGCATCAGCATTACTGTGAACAGCTGATCGTCTGTATTCAATATCATATGTATATGCTGACAAAATCAAAGCCCATCTCTGCATTCGGGCTGCAGCTAATGTTGGAACTGGGGACTTTGGATGGAGGGTTGCTGTTAGGGTCTTATGGTCCGTAACGATGGTAAACTTATGACCATACAAAGGCCCCAAGTTTCGACATGATTTGCTCCTGATTTTTAGGAGCAACTGGTGTAGAACGGAGTATCTTAGAAATCGGAATTCTCGCCATTTAGTTTGCTCCAGTTCTAGTCAGTTAGAACAGTTTCACTTTGGAACAGAATTTTCTTTTCAAAAGGGGGTGTGTCCGGCCACTTACGCCTGTTTTCAAAGTTTCGTCAGTGAAAACTTACTCCAAACTAACTTAGAATGGAGTAAGTGAAGATTTTTGTACGCTCGAAAAAACCTTGTCTACACTTTAGAAAATCAGGCGTAGGTTACAAATCAGGCGTAGGGAATGGGGGGGGAGGGGGGGGTTTAAAGGGAAGTTTACAAACATTAAACACTTCAGTTTTACAAATAAAGAGCCATCATCAATAATAAATGATAAATACATCAATTAATCAACCAATAAATCAATCAAAAAAATTTTATAAGAAATAAATTTAAAAAAATCAATAAATAAAACTTTTTCTACTTACCGACTGCAGCACCGGGAGCCCTCCAACAGCGTGCTGGGATGCCCCCCCCCAGTGTGTCTCTGTCAGTGTCTCTATCTCTCTGTCTGTCTGTCTGTGTGTGTCTCTCATTCTCTGTCTGTCAGTGTCTGTGTTTCTGACAGCGAGGGGAGGGGGAGGAGGGGGGTAGAGGGAGAGAGGGGGGAGCATAGGGAGGGATGGGGGAGAAGGGGGAGGGGGGGAGAAGGGGGAGAGGGGAGAAGGGGGAGGGGGGGAGAAGGGGGAGGGAGGTGGGGAGAAGGGGGTGGAGGGGGGAGAAAGGGGAGGGGGAAGAAGGAGAAGGGGGAGGGGGAGGAGGAGATTGGGGGGAAAAGAGAAGGGGGGAAAGGAGAAGGGGGGAAAGGAGAAGTGGGGGGAAAGGAGAAGGGGGGAAGGAGAAGTGGGGGGGGAAGGGAGAAGGGGGGAAAGGAGAAGGGGGGAAGGAGAAGCAGGGGGAAAGGAGAAGGGGGAAAGGAGAAGGGGGGGAAAGGAGAAGGTGGGGAAGGAGAAGGTGGGGAAGGAGAAGTGGGGGGGGAAGGAGAAGGGGGAAGGAGGCTGAACGGGCTGGGCCCGAGACTTCGATCAGGGCCCGAGACTTCGGGCAGGGCCCGTCCCCAGCACCAGATTTACAGGTAGGTGGCGTTGGGTTGGGTCGGGGGGAGCGTGGGTCGGGGGGTGTGGTGGGAGGGAGGTCGGTTCGGTTCGGTTCGGGTCGGGGGGAGGGAGGGAGAGGGAGGTCAGGTCGGGGGGAGGGAGATCAGGTCGGGGGGAGGGAGGTCAGGTCGGATCCAGTCCGGGGGGTGGGGGGGGAAGCGGGAGTCGGGTCGGTGTCGGTGTCGGGGTCGGGGACGGGTCCGGTCCAGAGGCGGGGAGCGGGAGTCGGGTCGGTGTCGGGTCCGGGGGCGGGGGGAGCTGGAGTCGGGTCGGGTCTGGTCCGGGGGCGGGGGGGAGCAGGAGTCGAGTCGGTGTCGGGGACGGGTCCGGTCCAGGGGCGGGGAGCGGGAGTCGGGTCGGTGTCGGGTCCGGGGGCGGGGGGAGCTGGAGTCGAGTCGGGTCTGGTCCAGGGGCGGGGGGAGCTGGAGTCGGGTCGGTGTCGGGGACGGGTCCGGTCCGGGGGCGGGGGGAGCTGGAGTCGGGTCGGGTCTGGTCCAGGGGCGGGGGGGAGCTGGAGTCGGGTCGGGTCTGGTCCAGGGGCGGGGGGGGAGCAGGAGTCGAGTCGGTGTCGGGTCCGGTCCGGAGGCGGGGGGGCGGGAAGCGGGAGTCGAGTCGGGTCAGGAGGAAGCTGGAGCTGGGAGTGGGAGGAGCCTTATTCATGCAGCCCCAGTGAGACCATTCGGCCAGGGCTAGGGGCTGCGTGCTTCGGCCCGTCCCGCACAGTTTTGGGCGCCTGGAGCTACTGCACATGCGCGCCCACTGTAGAGCGCATGTGCAGAGGTCCCGGCACTGTTTTCAGCGCAGGGACCTGGCTCCGCCCCCTACTGCTTGTGCTGCGCTGCGCCGAGGGCCAGAGGGCCTACAGGGAGCTGGAGAATCTGGAAGTTTTTTTTAGGCGCACTTTGTGGCGCGATAAACGGGCGTCCAGGTCGGGACTGCGCCGTTCTAGGCTGGGCTCGAAACTTGGGCCCAATATTTGTGAAACTTCTTGACCCCAAAAATTTATGCCAAAGCTTCCCTTTCAATTTGCGCATAATTACTCTCACTGGCACTGAGAGTGCGTGAAGCAAAAGCAATTGGTCTCTCCTCTCCACTACTTAATACATGAGAGATTACTGCCCCAACTCCATACGGAGAGGCATCACATGCTAGCTTAATCTTCTTAGTTATGTCATAGTGAACTAACATGGTGCTCTCTACCAATTTGCTTTTACACTCTTTGAATGCTGTATCGCATTCTTTTGACCTCTTCTAATGGACCTGTTTTTCAAAAGTTCATTCAGTGGATGTAATACTGTAGCCAAATTTGATAAGAACTTCCCATAATAGTTCAAAAGACCCAAGAATGAACGAAGTTCAGTGACATTTCTGGGAGTGGGTGCATTTCTAATTGCATCCAAGTTTTCCATGGTTGGATGTAAACCATCTTTGTCTATTCTGTATCCTAAGTACTCCACTGAGTTTTTAAATAACTCACACTTACGAGCAGACACTCGTACTCTGTGCTTCTCTAGCTGTTTGAGGACTTCATTCAATATGTTATTATGAATTTGCCTATTTGGTGCTAAAATTAGTATGTCATCTAAATAACATACTACCCCTTCAATACCTTGCAAAATCTGGTTCATCACCCCTTGGAATATGGCAGGGGCGGAAGACACTCCAAACGGTAGCCTACTAAATTGATATAGGTCTAGCTGAGTATTTATAGTCAAACATGACTTGGACTCCTCATCTAGTTCAAGCTGTAAGTAGGCATTCGTAAGATTCAGTGTTGTGAACAAACCTTCTATATTCGGCAATGTATTGGGGACATTATCCTCTAGAACCTGGTTTACGGTTACTCTATAATCACCACACAATCTTACCTTACTATCGGACTTAGGTATAACAACAATGGGTGTAGCTCAATTACATCTATCTATCTTACAAATAATGTTCTCGGTCTCTAGTTTTTTGAGTTCTTACTCAACTTTCTCCTTGAGTGCATATGGTACGGAACGTGGCTTGTAGTAAACCGATCTAGCGTCCTTCTGTACCCTGACACTTACCTTGAAGCTTTGGATCGGACTGCCAGTTTCGCAGAACACCTTCGGATACTTCTTGATAACCTCATCCGTCGATGAAAATCTCGCTTCCACACAAAAAATCTTACTCCAATTCAGCTTCAGTGAGCTCAACCAATTTCTTCCTAGTAAGGCCGGCTTGTCTCCTTTCACTACTGTTAGAGGCAAGTTCTGAAATTGATCTTTATATTGCACCAGTATGGCGATACGACCTACCACAGGAATTTTCTCTCCCGAGTAGCCTCGCAGCTCTATCTTGGATTTCTCCAGTTGGAAATCACGCAATTTGTCGAGGTACAGCGACTCCGGTACTACACTCACAGATGCACCCGTGTCAATTTCGATTGGTATCTTGAATCCCGCAACATCTATGTGGATTTTGATGCTTTCCGAATCGCTGTGTGTTAACCTCGTGCTCCTGATGACGTGTAATTCTAACATCTCCTTGTCCTGTTGTTGTTCTACAATGCTATGTAGCCTCTTGGGATTTCTACTCATAGCTTTGAACGCTGGACTTATAGCTTTAAAAGCTGGTTTACCCTTCAGTTGGCATGCCTTTGCAAGATGCCCAGTCTTTCTGCAGAAGAAACACTCTGCCTTCACATATGGACAACTTTTAGCAGGCACCTATAGCATGACTTCGACGCTCTGTTATAATTTCCAGTTTCTGAGACTTTCGGCCATGCCCGTCTTTTACTTTGAACCTGCAGGTGATTTGCCTCGGTTGACTGACGACCGTAATTATTATTTAATTCTCGGGAATATTGTTCGGCCATGCCCATCGACCTCGCTGTCTGACAAGCAATCTCAAAAGTCAAGTCATCCGTCGTCAATAACTTCCTCTGATCGCATCATTTTTCACCTCACAAACAAAGCGATCCTGTAATGCTCGGTTTTGAAAGTTTCCAAAATTACGTGCATCGATAGCATTTTTAATGCTACAATGTAATCATTGATACTTTCATCAGCCTTTTGATTCTGAATCCCGAAATGATAGCTTTCCGCAATTTCGAACGGTTTGGGGTTATAGTGCTGCTCCAACTTCGTTAAAATCTCTTTAAGCATTGTGTCCTTTGGCTCGTCAGGCACAAGCAGATTTACAAGGGTTTCGTACAATGCCGGACCCGCCTCCGATAAGAAGATCGCTTTCTTACCTTCCAACACAGCCCGGTTCTGGACTGCATTGTCTGGAACTTCGATTATGTTATTTGCAGTGAAATACATTTCTAACCGATCCACATACGATTTAAAACGTTCCCGGTCATGTCTATATTCCCCCAAATGTCCGATTACACCTGCCATTTTAATCTTTAGCTGTTCACACCGTGTGCTGTATTTTACCTCGGATTTTGTAGCTTTTTGCAAAGACAGAAACTTCCAAAGTCTCTCTGTCGGCTGGCTGAATTCTTCACCAACACAATTTAAGCTTTAAATCATCTAAAGAATCCCATCTCGCCACCAAATGTGATATATTCACAGAGCACAAGCACACACAGCTTCCAACATGGCAGGCAGCTCGCTCGGAAGCCTCCGGAAATCTGCCTGGTTCTGTTTATTATTAACCCTGCACTTGCGGTGCACATTACGTCCACATCCACAGTGTGGAGCTCCAAACATTACAAGCTTACCGACATTACACACGCCAAAAAAGGATGAGTTCACAGGTGTTTCAATATTCCAGGTCCTGAACTACATCTTTGAAGGGTGGAAGATGCCTGTGCGTGGATTTTTTTAACGTGGGGTGGCCGTTGCACATCAACCACCACACAGGTTTGACAGAGCTAGGTCTTGGTCCAATGTCAAGGATTAACCAAGACGACTGGAGACCAGCTCTGCTGCACGGACCTATTGCGCACACATATTGCAGGGCCCGTGCTGCCCCTGGGCCCTCGCCTCTTCTGGCCTTGAACTCGCGCCTCTCCTGGGCCCCAATCACGTCCCTCGACAATCTCTCGCCGCTCCTTTGCCCCGACCACGCCACTCCTGCTGTACCTGCCCACGCTCCAATCACCGACCTGGACCTTGATGATGTCTCTCTTCACTGCCGTCGCCCTCCTGCATAAACTCGCGCTGCACCTTGCCATGGCACGCCGCCACGCTGACGAGGAGAGGAATAACTGTGATGACCCCCATGGTTGAGCAGCCTACCAACACTCGCTGTCTAGTTGAACAACTACTTGATACAATGTGCACCAGGGATCTCTCCACAAGATTCACAGTGAGCAAATTCGGGAAAAACATTCACAAAGTGGGACTATAAAAAGAGGAATTCTCATCTTAATAAAACTGTAATTGGAGAATAAAGCAACAGAGGCTGAAAGGGAAATTGAACTTTAACCCAGTTAAGTTGCTGGCTTCATATTTTACAAAGAAATGAATTATGCACAGCTAGCATGCTCCCCCAATTGGAGTATTATGTTACTGCTGCACACAGGAGCACTGACAGCTTTATAAAACCGTCTGGCTGTGAGATTCGACACAGAGACTTCACACATGAGCCCTTCTGCCCTCACCAGGTATCAAATTCTCCTTCCTTGCGCTTCCGGTCGCCTGTCACTTTAATTTCCCGCTCCACTCCCACACCGATCTTTCCATCCTCGGCCTCCTACACTGTTCCAATGAAGCTCAACACAAGCTCGAGGAACAGCACCTCATCTTTCGTTTAGGCACTTTACAGCCTTCTGGTCTCAAACATGGAGTTCAACAATTTCAGACCATAACCTCTGGCCATCTTTGACTCCCTTTCCGCCGTTCCTCTCTCCCCGCCGCTCCCCCCCCCCCCCCCCCCCCCAATCTTAAGTTTTTTTTCTTCTTTTTTTTCTCTTTGTCTCCAATGGCAGCTGGTCATTACCACGCCATTCACACCCTAGCCAGCTTAACCTTTTTCTAACTTCTGTCATTACCATTTCACTTCAGCCCATCGTCCCCCTTTTGTCTCTCTAATCTCTCCTGCCTTCCACCCTATCATCGACCTTCCCTTTTGTTCTTTCTTTCCCCTCCCCCTTTCAGTGCTTCAGAATGTGCTCTTTTCGAACATTCGCCAGTTCTGACGAAGGGTCGTTGACCCGAAACGTTAATTCTGTTTTCCTCTGCACTGATGCTGGCTGACCCGCTGAAATTTCTCTGTTTTTATATCAGATTCTCCTTCTCAGGCTGAGTCAAATGGTTGACCCTGAATGTGTCACACAATTGGTTGCAGCTCAACAAAGCCCAAGTCTCTATACAATACAACCACAAGAATTTGCATCCGTATAGCGCCTTTAATGTAGCAAAACGTCTGAAAGCACTTCACAAGAACGTTATCTAACAAAGTCTGACACCGAGCCACATAAGGTGCTATCAGGATAGATGACCAAAAGCTTTGTCAAAGAGTTAGGTTTTAAGGAGCGTTTTAAGGGAGGAGAGAGAGAGAGATGGAGAGATGGAGAGGTTTAGGGAGTCAGAGGGAATTCCAAAATGTGGTGCCCAGATGGCTAAAGGCACGGCCACCAATGGTAGACAAAACGGTAGCGCAGTGGTTATGTTACTGGACTAGTAATCCAGAGGCCTGGAGTAATGATCCGGAAGTGTAAGTTCAAATCCCGCCATGGCAGCTGGGGAATGTAAATTCAGTTAATTAAATAAATCTGGAATTTTTAAAAAGCTAGTTTCAGTAATGGTGGTCTATGAAACTACAGATTGTTGTAAAAACCCATCTGGTTCACTAAAGTCCTTTAAGGAAGGAAATCTGTCTATACATGATTCCAGACCCACGGTTGACGGCCATCTGGCAGACCTGTGATTAAGTCCTCAGACTTGCCTTCCTCTCCTCAGCTCCGGCTAGCCAAGGATCAGGAGCGTGGGATTGAAGTCCAGCCAAAAATTGAAGAGTAGCCCCCTTAAGTAACGGAACCAGTCGCTCACTGCATCACCTCACACATGACTCAGATGGCCACGTAAATACTGTGGCAACAAGAGCAGGTCAGAGGCTGGGTATTCTGTGGCTCGTGTCTCACTTCCTGACTCTCCAAGGCCTTTCCACCATCTACAAGGCACAATTCAGGAGTATGATGGAACACTCTCCATTTGCCTGAATGAGTGCAGCTCCAACAACACTCAAGAAGCTCGACACCATCCAGGACAAAGCAGCCCGCTTGATCGGCACGCTACCCACCACCTTCAACATTCACTCCCTCCACCACCGGCGCACCGTGGCTGCAGTGTGTACCATCTACAAGATGCACTGCAGCAACTCGCCAAGGCTTCTTCGGCAGCACCTCCCAAACCCGTGACCTCTACCGCCTCGAAGGACAAGGGCAGCAGGGGCATGGGAACACCACCACCTCCACGTTCCCTTCCAAGGCACACACCATCCGGACTTCAAAGTATATCGCCTTTCCTGGGTCACAATCCTCTCTAACAGCGCTGTGGGAGCACCTTCGCCAAACGGAATGCAGCGGTTCAAGGCGGCTCACCACCATCCTCTCGAGGGCAATTGGGGATGGGCAATAAATGCCGGCCTTGCCCTCATCCCGTGACGAATAAAAGAAAAGTTGCATCTAAACATAGTTTGATGGCGTTTTTCCATAACTGCCCTTTCCAGCAATCTTATCGACGCTCTCTCACCCAATGTAAACAGCCTGATCTCTGAACCTCCCTTAGCATCCAGCAGCCAAATTCTCATGGACCGTGAGAAGTGCTGTTGGAAGCAGCAAACGTTTGCATTTATATAGCGCCTTTAATGTGGTTAAAGACCTTCTAAGGGATTAACAAACAGAATTTGACATCGAACCACACAAGGAGATATTAGGACAGATGACCCAAAACACTTGGTTAAAGAGGCAACTACAACAACAACTTGAATTTATATAGCGCCTTTAACGTAGTCAAACGTCCCAAGGTGCTTCACAGGAGTATTATGCGATAAAAATTTGACACCGAGCTGCATAAGTAGAAATTTGCGCAGGTGACCAAAAGCTTGGTCAAAGAGGCAGGTTTTAAGGAGTGTCTTGAAGGTGGAAAGTGATAGAGAGGCGGAAAGGTTTAGGCAGGGAGATCCAGAGCTTGGGGCCCAGGCAACTGAAGGCACGGCCACCAATGGTTGAGCGATTATAATCAGGGATGCTCAAGAGGCAGAATTAGAGGAGCGCAGGCATCTCGGGGGGTTGTGGGGCTGGAGGAGATTACAGAGATAGGGAGGGGCGAGGCCATGGAGGGATTTGTAAACAAGGATGAGAATTTTGAAATCGAGGCGTTGCTTAACCGGTCAGCGAGCATAGGGGGTGATGGGTGAACGGGATTTGGTGCGAGTTAGGAACAATTAAGGAATGGAGAATAAAGGGATATGGGAACAGAGCAGGCACAAGGGATTAGAACTACTGACTAGTTGGGCTGAATGACCTAGTTCTGTTTTTACTAATTTCTGTATAATCTGGGACTGGAAGGAAACTTGAGATGGAGAATTAGCCCTTGCATTTACTGCCCCCTGGTGGAGAAAACAAGCAGCATCACTGAGTAAATGTTTCAACAGTTGAAAATTGTGCTTTGAAGCACGACAGCAGCTTGCATTTAAATAGCGCCTTTAATACAGTAAAACATCCCAAGGCGCTTTACGGGAGTGTTACCAAACAAAACTTGACACTGAGCCACAAAAGGAGATATTAAGACAGGTGGACAAAGAGATAGGTTTTAATGAGCGTTTTAAAGGAGGAGAGGTTTAGGGAGGGAGTTCCAGAGCTTAGGTCCTTGGCGGCTGAAGGCATGGACACCGATGGTGGTGCAAATGAAATGGGGTTGCACAAGATTCCAGAGTTTACTTTACAAACGAAGCGATATTGGGAAATGTTGGTGTTCAGAGGGACCTAGGTGTCCTTGTACATGAATCACCGAAAGTTAACACGCAGGTACAGCAAGCAATTAAGAAAGGAAATAGAATGTTGGCCTTTATTTCAAGAGCATTTGAGTATAAGAGTAAAGACGTCTTACTGCCATTATATCATCATCATAGGCAGTCCCTCGAAATCGAGGAAGATTTGCTTCCACTCTAAAAGTGAGTTCTTAGGTGACTGAACAGTTCAATACAGGAATTACAGTCTCTGTCACAGGTGGGACAGACTTTCATTGGAGGAAAGGGTGGATGGGACTGGTTGGCCGCACGCTCCTTCCGCTGCCTGCGCTTGATTTCTGCATGCTCTCGGCGACAAGACTCGAGGTGCTCAGCGCCCTCCTGGCTGCTCTTCCTCCACTTAAGGCGGTTTTTGGCCAGGGATTCCCAGGTGTCAGTGGGGATGTTGCATTTTATCAAGGAGGCTTTGAGGGTGTCCTTGAATCGTTTCCTCTGCCCAACTGGGGCTCGCTTGCCATGTAGGAGTTCCGAGTAGAGCGCTTGCTTTGGGAGTCTTGTGTCAGGCATGTGGATGATGTGGCCCGCCCAACGGAGCTGCTCGAGTGTGGTCAGTGCTTCGATGCTGGGGACGTTGGCCTGATTGAGGACGCTAACGTTGGTGCATCTGTCCTCCCAGGGGATTTGCAGGATCTTGCAGGCCCCTGGTGAGACCACACCTGGAGTATTGTGTACAGTTTTAATCTCCTTACCTATGGAAGGATATATTTGCAGAGAGGGAGTGCAATGAAGGTTCACCAGTCTGATTCCTGGGATGGGGTGACTGTTTTATGAGAAGAGATTGAGTAGACTAGGCCTATATTCTCTAGAGTTTAGAAGAATGGGCTCGAGTTTCGGACTCTGGCTAGAACGGCGCACATCGGAGAGGCCCACCTAATTTGTAGAATAAAAATTGCGCCGAATACTTACCTCGCGATTCTCGGATAGCTGTAGGCCCATTTCTAGCTCGGCGCTGCGCAGCAGGAGCTGCTGGGGGCGGAGCTATAGCCCTGCGCCAAAAACAGTGCTGGCAGCTGCGTGCGTGCACAGTAGCTCCTGGCCCTCCCAGCGCGTTCCGTCTCCCGGGCAGCGACCCTATCCCAGGCCGAAGGGACATCGCCCCTATCCCGGGCCGAGTGGCCTGACACATCTTACCTCGTCGGCGTGGCCCGCCCGGCCTCTCATCGTCAGCCGGCATCTGCTGCGTGCGGGCCCTGCCCAAAGCCCTCGGCGACCAGCTTCTTCTCTCCCCACCCCCCTCCATTCATCTCCCCGCGTTCATCTTCCCCGTCCCCCCCCATTCATCTCCCCCCTCCCCCCTGTTCATCTCCCCCCTCCCCTCTGTTCATCTCCCCCCCCCTCCTCCCTGTTCATCTCCCCCCCCCTCCTCCCTGTTCATCTTCCCCTTCCCCCGCGTTCATCTTCCCCGTCCCTCCCATTCATCTTCCCCCCTCCCGCGTTCATCTTCCCCCCCTCCCACCCCGTTCATCTTCCCCCCTCCCACCCCGTTCATCTTCTCCGTCCCCCCCCGATTCATCTTCCCCCCTCCCACCCCGTTCATCTCCCCCCTCCCCCCTGTTCATCTCCCCCTTCCCCTCTGTTCATCTTCCCCCCTTCCCCCATTCAGATTCCCCCCTCCCCCCGTTCATCTTCCCTCTCCCTCCTCTCTTCTCCCCGGTGCTGCAGTAGGTGAGTAGGAATAATTTTTTATTTATTGAGTGATGTATTTATTTATTTATTTATTTATTATTTTAAATTTTTTTAAATTGATTTATTGGTTGATTTATTGATTTATTTATCATTTATTATTGATGGTGGCTCTCTATTTGTAAAAGTGACGTGCTTAATGTTTGTAAACCCCCCTTCCCCACCACCTCCCTCTTAATCTCTCGTTCCCTACGCCTGATTTATAAGTGTAGGCAAGGTTTTTCTGAGCGTACAAAAATCTGCACTTACTCCATTCTAAGTTAGTTTGGAGTAAGTTTTCGCTGCCTAAACTTGCAAAACAGGTGTAAGTGGCTGGACACGTCCCCTTTTGAAAAAAATCAGTTCTAAAATGAAACTGTTCTAACTCACTAGAACTGGAGCAAACTAAATGCCGAGAATTGCAATTTCTAAGGTGCTCCATTCTAAACTAGTTGCTCCAAAAAAATAGGAGCAATTCAGGCCGAAACTTGAGCCCAATGAGAGGTAATCTAATTGAAACATTCCTACAGGATGCAGGGAGGATGTTTCCCCTGGCTGGAGAGTCTAGAACCAGAGGTCATGGTCTCAGAATAAGGGGTCGGACATTTAGGACGGAGATGAGGAGAAATTTCTTCACTCAGAGGATGGTGAATCTTTGACATTCTCTACCCCAGAGGGCTGTGAAGGCTCAGTCAATGAGTATATTCAAGATAGAGATCGATAGTGTCATGTATCCTACATGGCTACTGTTGGTACTATCTCAAGAGGGCACAGCAGTGGGAGACTCGTAGGTTACCTGTACAGGTGTGCCTGGCCTAGTATAAAAGGCAGGCCACCAGGTGTGATCCTCACTCTGGATTTAACTAATAAAGGACTAAGGTCACTACAGTTCAAGTACACCACACTGCCTCATGGAGTCATTGTTAGAGCATCTAAGGACATAACAGATAGATTTTTGGATATTGGAATCAAGGGATATGGGGATAGTGCAGGAAAGGAGTTGAGGTAGATCAGCCATGATCTCATTGAATGGCAGAGCAGGCTCAAGGGGCCGAATGTCTGACTCCTGCCCCTATTTATACAGGTCTTCTATTATTTCTAATGTACATGGGGAGGGGGAGTTTATGAAATGGTCTGGTTACTCTTTGCAATGACTTCGTAAATACATTTTGTGAAAACTGTTTTCCTGCATTTCTAGTGAAATTGTGAAGAAGGTGTCGAGTACTCTAATCCCAGGGTCTGGTATTCCTCTATATTATTTTAATGGGGCTGCTATTCTCTGTACACACGTGCTCCTCTAATACAACAACAGCTGTATTTATATTGCAAGTTGGCTGATGACCCCACTGCGTAATCCCGTCACTGAAGCAGAGAAACGTTACAATGAAAGCCTCATAGCGACACGCAACATCGTCGAGCCAACAATTGGAGTCCTAAAGCAGCGCTTCAGATGCCTGGACCATTCAGGTCGCTGAGTGTATTGTGGTCTGTTGAATGCTGCATAACCTAGCTATAAGGAGAGGACAACTAATGCCAGATTGGACTGCAGGGCTACCATCTCCAGAAGGAGGGGAGACGGAAGAGCCAGCCGGCGAGCAGGAAGAGGCAGAAGAGGAGGCTGGTGAGGACCTAGTGGGAGACCAATCAGCCTGGCGATCTAGCCATGGTCTCCCCCGTCGAAGACCAGTACCCAGTGGCAGTTACGCGGCTGTTAATTTACATTGGGGATAGTCACATTTACATTTACAGTTACGGTTAAGCAAAAGTTGCATTTGCGTTGAGTTACGTTTTTGCCTTGCCTGCACAGGCCTGGCATTTGCATTAATGCTTAACTGAAGTAAACTTTTGTTACAATAATAGAATGCACAACAAATGCAGAACAATTATTAAATGTTATGCTATAAGAGAATGCACAACAATTGTTAAACTCAATAAAAATTTGTACTTAACACAACAAATTTTTTAAATTTTTCTTTCAACACTCTCTATTCCCCCCCCTCCCCCCGCGCCCCCACCACCCCAAACAACAATGAACATTTGAACTTTAAAAAATTTAACATTGATATAGAAAAAACAACCCCCCTCCCTACCTTGTTCTGCATTTGTTGTGCATTCTATTATTATAACAAAAGTTTACTTAAGTTAAGCATTAATGCAAATGCCAGGCCTGTGCAGGCAAGGCAAAAACATAATTCAACGCAAATGCAACTTTTGCTTAACTGTAACTGTAAATGTGACTATCCCCAATGTAAATTCATGAAAAGCGTTCATAAATGATTTCCTTCCAGGTCCTTTCCCACCCCGTGTTTTAACACCAACTGCCCATTTTAGCCATCGCAGACCAAGACGAAGCTGGCATGCAGCGGGCGACGGCAAGACTTCCTGCCGTGGTGGAGGTGTTGGAGTGGAAGATGAATCATGTTGTTCGGCTTCCGAGTCTAGAGGAACTGTATCCTCCGCACTCGCTTGAGTGCTAGGGGTTCCACTTTGAACCAACACGACGCTTTGGGGTGTAGTGTCGTGTCCAGCCAGCAACGCATGCCGAAGGGCATTGGTTGCAGCGGTCTGTTCTCTCCAAGATCCCCTCCAAGGTCTGCCGTGCTAACTCCGTTTGCATGACAGACCAGTTGGAGAAGTTCGTGGAGAAGTGGCTCAACCTGTTGGAGAACTGATGGAAACCCCTGGATAAGCTCGCGACCGTCTCCCTGCACATGGAGATCAAGCGCGCCGTCTGGCCGTCCAAGGTAGGCAATTGCTCACCTCGCTGACCCGACCTCGGAGGGGTCGGCGTGTGCAATATGACGCCCCCTTGGTGTCGCCGGCTGCACACCGCTTGGTCCCGGTGCCTCTGCCCTCTCAATAGAGATGACCGCAGGTTCATCCCCCCGCACAACAATGGACGGCTCGTCCAAGTGTTGCAGCTCGTTGTCCTCCTCCTCCTCCTCCTCGAGGTGAGGAACGTGCTCCTCTTCCTCCTTCGTGTATGTCGGGGACGCTGCTGGTACCAGCTGTAGGAATACCAGCGTATCAGGTTGACCTTAGAAACACATATGATGACATTTTTACAGAGCTTATTAGAACATATCAATACTTTTCACTACCCCAGAAAGCTGTAGCGGCTACATCCCCTGCTTCTTATGCACAAAGGCTGCATACATGCATGATATGACGTGACATGACTTCATTAGTAAATCATATGTATATCATAAGTACATTACTAGTACATTGCGCATTGAATTCTAACTACAGGCGCGGCCCTCGACAAAGTGGATCATTTCCCATATCTCGGGAGCCTTTTATCAATAAAGGCAGACATTGATGCGGAGATTCAACACCGCCTCCAGTGCGCCAGTGCAGTCTTCGGCCATCTGTGGGAAAGAGTGTTCGAAGACCAGGCCCTCAAACCTACCACCAAGCTCATGGTCTACAGGGCTGTAGTAATACTCACCCTCCTGTATGGCTCAGAGGCATCAGCGACTTATAGAAGACACATCAAGTCGCTGGAGATATATCACCAATGATGTCTCCGCAAGATCCTGCAAATCCCCTGGGAGGACAGACGCATCAACATCAGTGTCCTCGCCCAGGCTAACATCCCCAGCATTGAAGCACTAACCACACTTGATCAGCTTCGCTGGGCAGGCCACTTAGTTTGCATGCCAGGCACGAGACTCCCTAAGCAACTGCTCTACGCGAAGCTCCTTCATGGCAAACGAGCCAAAGGTGGGCAGCGAAAACATTACAAGGACACCCTCAAAGCCTCCCTGGTGAAGTGCGACATCACCACTGACGCCTGGGAGACCCTGGCCGAAGACCACCCTAGGTAGAGAAAGTGCATCCGGGAGGGCGTTGAGCTCTTCGAATCTCAACGCTGCGAGCATGAAGAGGTCAGGCGCAGGCAGCGGAAGGAGCGTGCGGCAAACCAGTCCCACCCACCCTTCCCCCATGAATATCTGTCCCACATGTGACAGCATGTGTGGCTCTCGTATTGGACTGTTCAGCCACCAAAGAACTCACTTTAGGAGTGGAAGCAAGTCTTCCTCGATTCCAAGGGACTGCCTATGAATGAATGAATGACAGGACGTTAGATCAGATACTTATTTAAGTTTTTAATACTGTCTGACACATTACACATTACTCACGAGACGCATGACTGGGTTCGGCCAAACCGCGAGCGGTGGCCGGACGGCTCTCATGGAGAATCAGCGGGCAGCACGCTCCTCAATGTCGGTTAATGGCTGATTGTGAGCAGAGCCGGCCCCCGTCCGCCTTTGCTCGGCACAGTTGATTGATGTCTTCCTCCTCAAAGGAGAAAGGAGCATAGCATAGCATAAGCTAATTGACTAGGTAGTATCGTGAGGTCACAACAGTTTAAAATGTTACATGCTGCTGGTTCAGAGCACTGTCCGGATCTTAACATGGTTTCTGTAATACATTTATGAATGACAAACTTGCATTCAATGCAGGAGATTCATTGTTCTAATAAAAATTTGCATGCATCAGTAAAATATAAAATATAAAATGCAACTTACTCTTGCTGCGACGACCAAGCTATTCCATCTTTTTCTGCACTGGTCCGACCTCCTCGCTCATGGGAGGCAGACGAGACAACATCTGCAATCTCTGCCCCTATCTTTCTGTATGCACAGGGGGGAGGTTTCCCATGCATACCCTGATTCAAGTCTGTCCACCTGGACTGCACCTCGTTCACGAGGGCCTCATTGGCTTCCTCACTGAAGGGCTTTGCTCTTTTTCTCTCTGAATCACCCTCTAATGACATAGTTTCTATTGTCTTTCAGTGAAGTATAGATCTCTGGCTTCCTCTTCTCTCTCTATCTCTGCTCCTCCCTGTGCCTTCTGCGCATGTGTGATGACCCCTGATCTCCCGAAACGCGGGAAAGCCAGTTGACCGAAAAAAAATCTCACACATGCGCAGAAGCCCGTTGCTAGGGAAGCTTTTTCCTTCCACGTTCGGTGGGCGAACGTGAAAACACCGAAAAATAAGATCGTCCATTCCACATCGCTGGCCTAAGGACGAGTGGAAAATAACCCAAAAAAAAGGGCCATGTTCCAGCGATCACTAAGCCTGAGACGTCCGACATCACTGGAACAAGGCCCATTATTTTGGGCAATAGCCACCTAGTGGAAAGTATAGCCCCTTATCTTGATCATTATCACATTGCTGTTTGTGGGAGTGTGACCAGATAACCTGCTTTGGTGATGTTAATCGAGGGATAAATATTGGCCAGGACACCGGGGATAACTCCCTTGCTCTTCTTCAAAATAGTGGCATGTGATCGTTTACATCCACCTGAGAAAGCAGACGGGGCCTCGGTTTAATGTCTCAGCCGAGAGGACGTCACCTCCGACAGTGCAGCATTCCTTCAGTACATCACTGGAGTGTCAGCCTAGATTTATGTGCTCAGATCTCTGGAGCGGGACTTGAACCCACAACTTTCTGACTCAGAGGCGAGGGTGCTACCCACTGAGTCACGGTTGAAACAAGTGACCACACTGAAGCAGAGACATGCTCATTGAACCATCAGGATAACGAGAGACATCTGTTGACTTTAAAGGAAAATCAGATGATTTATAATTGCGACTTACTGGTTCTATAACTTGGAGAACTTGTGACACATCTGTAAGATTCCTTTGGCTGATCGGAGGAGTTCGTTCCAGTGGAGTGAGAATGTCTGGAGTTTCATGAAAATTAAATCGGTATTTTCCTGGAAACACCTTTGCGAAAGTTTCCTGCAGAACTCTGGCCGTCAACTGAACACTTCACTGTGGCCATCACTCTGGTTGGTTGATGCGACATTGAGCCTTGCCTGTTGATGCCACAAGGAAGATGCGGCCAATGGCTCCGACGCCGGTAACCTTGACCGGTATTTTTGAACTCTAGTCTCTGTGGTACAGAGAGAGGTTTCCTAATTGCACCAGATGATGACGTAGAGCTTTGGTGATGTCCAGAGCTCCAGCCCCGAGAGACGACGGTTTTGTCAGCCAAAGAAGATTGCTAGCAATTTTCTTCTAATATATCATCATCATAGGCAGTCCCTTGAAATCGAGGAAGACTTGCTTCCACTCTAAAAGTGAGTTCTCAGGTGGCTGTACAGTCCAATACGGGAATTACAGTCTCTGTCACAGGTGGGACAGGCAGTGGTTGGAGGAAAAGGTGGGTGGGACTGGTTTGCCGCATGCTCCTTCCGCTGCCTGCGCTTGATTTCTGCATTCGCTCGATGATGAGACTCGAGATGCTCAGCGCCCTCCCGGATGCAATTCCTCCACATAGGGTGGTCTTTGGCCAGGGACTCCCAGGTGTCAGTGGGGATGTTGCACTTTATCAAGGAGGCTTTGAGGGTGTCCTTGAAACGTTTCCTCTGCCCACTTTGGGGCCGCCTGCCGTGTAGGAGTTCAGAGTAGAGTGCTTGCTTTGGGAGTCTCGTGTCAGGCATGTGAACATAGGCCTAATATAGGCCTCTAATATAGGCCTTCCTAAGACCTTCAGTTCTCCAAGAAAATCAGAACTCATATTTCTCTTTTGATGTGGGCGTGCTAAAACGGGGGCTCCTCTTTCAGTAAGAAAATGCATTTTTTTGAGGGCATGACTCTGGCGGAGATTCCCTTCCAACCACAGCATCTGAGACTTCAACTTTGTCCTGTCGTTAAGCTCTCATAGTTTCCATTATCAAAGTCAACTTTCATGTTATCATCCTGGAACCCTCCCTAACAGCACTGTGGGAGCACCTTCACCACACGGACTGAAGCGGTTCAAGAAAGCAGCTCACCACCACATCCTCAAGGGCAATTAGGGACGGGCAATAAATGCTGGCCTTACCAGCGACGCCCACATCCCAGGAATTAATTTTAAAAAACACACAGCGGGCTCCTTTCTTCCTGGAGTCACTTCTGACCAAAAATGCCTGGAAGGTCCCGTTCTTTTTTGCTTTTCAAGGTGAACTACTTTTTCTTTTCCAACAAAGATTTTCTTCCTTCGGAAGAACCTTCAGCACACTTTTGGTAAATGCAGGTTCCACAGTTCCAATCGATGTTGTTGCCAGTCTGGGTTTTATCGTGGACCTCCTGGGTCGGAGATTTACAGACGGCACCCAATGTGTATTCGAACCCTCATTACAGCCTTTACATTGATCTTTTGGTGAAGAACACTGCACTGTTTTCCCTTTTATATCCTTGTGACGTGCGATTTCTGAAGAAAGAGATTTGATTGGATTTCTACAGAAAGAACATAAGAAATAGGAGCAGGATTAGGCCACCTGGCCTCTCGAGCCTGCTCCGCCATTCAATAAGATCGTGGCTGATCTGATCATAGACTCAGCTCCACTTCCCTGCCCACTCCCCATAAACCCTTTACTCCCTTATCGCTCAAAAATCTGTCTATCTCCGCCTTAAATATAGTCAATGACTCAACCTCCACAGCTCTCTGGGGCAGAGAAAGATTTCTGTAACATAGTGCTCTTTTTAATATTTTGGTGATTTGTGGTTATTTTTCTTCCCCAGGAATAGATCAAGGCTCTAAGCAGTAGATGCTTCAGTAAGTAGAAGTCAGTTTAAACTTAAGCGATGCCTCCTTCATTGTAAGCTTTTACTTGTGGAATGGACCCTTGCTTTGTGCAATAAATGCAGACTGGGTTTGAACATAAACAAAATCAATCCCAATTTCCAACTTTAAGCCAAAATTGAGGAAACAGTTTCACTTTCTGCATATTAAGACATAGGAGCAGGAGTCGGCCATTCGGCCCCTCGAGCCTGCTCCACCATTCAAGAAGATCTTGGCTGATCTTCGACCTCAACTCCACTTTCCTGCACTATCCCCAGATCCCTTGATTCCCTTAATCTCCAAAAATCTATCGATCTCAGTCCTGAATATACTCAACGACTGAGCTCCACAGCCCTCTGGGGTAGAGAATTCTAAAGATTCACCACCCTCTGAGTGAAGAAGTTTCTCCACATCTCAGTCCTAAATGGCCGACCCCTTATTCTGAGACTGTGACCTCTGTTTCTAGATTCCCCAGCCAGGGGGAAACATCCTCCCAGCATCTACCCTGTCAAGCCCTGTAAGAACGTTGTATGTTTCAAAGAAATCACCTCTCATTCTTCTAAACCCTAGAGAATATAGGCCTAGTCTACTCAATCTCTCCTCATAGGACAATCCCCCACCCCAAGAATCAGTCTGGTGAACCTTCATTGCACTCCCTCTATGGCAAGAATATCCTTCCTGAGGTAAGGAGACCAAAACTGTACACAATACTCCAGGTGCGGTCTCACCAGGGCCCTATATAATGGCGGTACGACACCTTTAGTCTTACACTCAAATCCTCTTGTAATAAAGGCCAAAATACCATTTGCTTTCTTAATTGCTTGCTGTACCTGCACGTTAACTTTCAGTGATTCGTGTACAAGAACACGCAGGTCCCTCTGAACACCAAGGAGGAGGACGAGAAGGCAGCAGCAGCAGAAACAAAGCAAGCCACTAGCAGAAAGCTGGGTTTGAAAGACTAACATTGAGGTCTTTTATTGAATTCTCCGAAGTAACAAGTTCGGAAAAATTCCACTGAGTCTCAAACCTTTATGTTTCATTTTAATTCCGTTAATTCTTCTGCAGCAGTAAAGCAATGACTTCGCCCTTTCAATTGATAAGTTTGTTTCCTTTTATTTGACAATGCAGTGCGTGCTTAACATGTGTCGCTGTGCTTTCCCTATCTGTGTCGAAGCAATAACATCGGCCCTGGAAAATCACTTCACAATTGCGATCTCAGAGCCAACATTGAAAGAAAGAGAGTTCTGCCTCAGCCTCAACGAGTTATAATCACACATGATGATGTTGCTGAGATGGTACTTATCGTGATCACTGCTTTAAATCTGCTGAAACTTACATTCGTGGCAGAGTTGCGGTCTATAATTATACTAACCAACAAAAATGTACTTGCTTTCCACAGCTTGTGAAACACACAAGGCCTCCACGATCTCCCAACCTTATTATCGCTACTGAAGCTGATAAGGGGCTCCTGTTCTTACATGTCCTGAGTCACTGCTGCCTGAAATTCACCGCCGCTGGAAACAGTCCGCACCTACCGGTTTTCTTGTGTTTTGGCCGCTGCATATTGTGAAATTCAGTTCTTTTGTTGTTTTTTTTTCGAGCGGGGCGGAAGATGGTCATAGTGGGGACGCAAGCGGCATGTCCATCATAAGAGGGGCGGAAGTGGGGGCGGGCAGATTGTCTGTCGCTGACGGTCATCAGCGTAGCGCTGGTGACGTCACCGCGCTGGCGCGTCAACACGTCTCCCGCCTTCAGTTAAAGGGGAGGGCCGCTGCGAGCTCTGTAGCTTTTTAAGTTCGGTCCACTGGGGCACCAGGGAGGGTTTCAGCCGGGCCAGCGGCCTGGCACCCAAGAGGGGGGGTGTGTGCCAGGCTGCCTGATGGCGGCCCGGCCGAACCTGGGGGCATAACTGTCGGGCTGACATAGCAGCCAGCAAAAAAAATAAGATGCAGCCGTGGCAGTGCGCCCTCCCCTTTAATGGAGGCCGCACCCCATTTTACACACACTACCAACACAGTATGCCGACAGGCAAAGCTGTCGGGGACACCGAGCGGCTGCCAAAAGATTTTCTAAGGTGAATTTTGCTTGCGGGGTGGGACATCGGCAGTGCACGCTTTGATTTCACACTTAGGAGGGTTCGGGATCAGTGGGGCGGAGATGGGAACTGCCGGAAAAAACACTGGGTTCGCGCGCGACGGCTATTCGACTACAATTTGGTGGCCTTTCGACACCGCCATTTGGCCACCGCTTTCCGGCAGTAACAGGCCTTATCGGGACGCTGAATTTCAGCCCCACTCTCTCTTGTTGAAGACCATTTTCTTCTGCAAGGGGAATAACTATGTATATTTAATGAGTTATTTTATGGTGAGCATTTTTGGCTGCAAGATATTTGAGTGTGCACAATTTACAAGTGAAGAAATTCCTCCTCATCTCAGTCTTAAATGGCTGACCCCTTATCTTGAGACTGTGCCCCCTGGTTGTAGACTCTTCAGCCAGGGGCATCAATTACTCAGCATCTACCCTGTCAATCCCCCTCAGAATTTTACGATTCAATGAGATCACCTCTCGTTCTTCTAAACCCCTCTGTTCGCCGACCTACATTGGCTCCCGGTTAAGCAGCGCCTCAATTTTAATATGATCATCCTTGTTTATAAATCCATCCATGGCCTCGCCCCTCCCTATCTCTGTAAACTCCTTCAGCCTCACAACCCCCCCTCTAAGATGTCTGCGCTCCTGAAATTCTGCCTTGTTAAGCATCCCTGATTATAACTGCTCCACCATCGGTGGCCGTGCCTTCAGCTGCCTGGGCCCCAAGCTCTGGAACTCATTCCCTAAACCTCGCCGTCTCTCTACCTCTCTTTCCTCCTTTAAGACGCTCCTTAAAACCTACCTCTTTGACCAAGCTTTTGGTCATCTGCGCTAATTTCTTCTTATGTGGCTCAGTGTCAAATGTATTTGTTTTAAGAACATAAGAAATAGGAACAGGAATAGGCCATACGGCCCCTCGAGCGTGCTCTGCCATTCAATAAGATCATGGCTGATCTGATCATGGACTCAGCTCCACTTCCCTGCCCGCTCCCCATAACCCCTTATCGTTTAAGAAACTGCCTATTTCTGTCTTAAATTTATTCAATGTCCCAGCTTCCACAGCTCTCTAAGGCAGCGAAGTCCACAGATCTACAACCCTCTGAGAGAAGAAATTTCTCATCTCAGTTTTACATGGGCGGCCCCTTATTCTAAGATCATGCCCTCTAGTTCTAGTCTCCCCCTTCAGGAAACATCCTCTCTGCATCCACCCTGTCAAGCCCCCTCATAATATTATACGTTTCAATAAAATCACCCCTCCTTCTTCTGAATTCCAATGAGTAGAAGCCCAACCTACTCAACCTTTCCTCATAAGTCAATCCCCTCATCCCTGGAAGCAACCTAGTGAACCTTCTCTGAACTGACTCCAAAGCAAGTATATCCTTCCGTAAATATGGTAATATTGGGCAGCTCAGTCCCGTCTGTTGTGTATGGAGGAAAGTCAGACTGAACACTGTGAGCTTAAAGTAAAGTGTGTCCTGAGTCTTTTATTGCAGGTCTTCAGAGTGCCTCTCCAACCTGTGAAGCCTCCTTAAATACCTGTGGGATCCCTTGGGGCTCCAGGGGTGAGCCCTCTGGTGGCTGTACAGAGTAAATACATGTTTACATATAAACAACACTCCCCCCCCCCCCAAAAGTCAATAGTGTAACTATTTACAATGTGAGTCGATATGGGGCCCTTCTTGCCCTGGTTGATTGCCTCGGTGTGAAAGCTAGTGTTGTTGAATCATTTGTTGGGCCCTCGCTGGGCTGCTGTGCAGCTGGCCTTGTTGGGCTGTCTGGTGTGTTGGGCCCTGCTGGGCTACTGTGGATGATGGGTTCTGCTTCGTGGTCAACGGTGGTGCCAGTTGCCACTGGTGTGTGTGTTGGGGGATCAAAGAAGGTAGGGTCCAAGGTGGATTGCTCAGAGTAGTCCGTGAATCTGAGTTTGATTTGGTCCAAGTGTTTCCGGTGAATGAGTCCATTTGAAAGTTTGACCTGTAACACCCTGCTCCCCTCTTTGTCCACGACAGTGCCGGGAAGCCACTTGGGACCTTGTCCATAATTTAATACAAATACAGGATCATTGATTTCAATCTCGCGTGACACATTTGCGCTAGCATGGTATGCACTTTGTTGAAGCCGTCTGCTCTCTACCTGTTCATGTAGATCAGGGTGAACTAACGAGAGCCTTTTCATGAGCAGTTCAGCATGTGGGATCCCAGTGGGGTCTCGTGCGGTAACTAAGCAGGACTCGGGATAGGCGAGTCTGCAGTGAGCCTTCAGTTACCCTCTTCAAGCCTTGCTTGATGGTTTGCACTGCTCTCTCTGCCTAACCATTGGATGCTGGTTTAAACGGGACAGATGTGACATATTTGAGCCCGTTATGGGTCATGAATTCTTTGAACTCAGCACTGGTAAAACATGGCCCGTTGTTGCTCACCAGGACATCGGGTAAGCCGTGTGTGGCAAACATAGTCCGCAGGCTTTCAGTGGTGGCAGCGGACGTGCTTGCCGACATTATCTCACATTCAATCCACTTGGAGTATGCGTCTACAACCACAAGGAACATTTTACCCAAGAACGGGCCTGCACAGTCGACGTGTACCCTAGACCACGGTTTGGAGGGCCAAGGCTATAAACTTAGCGGCACCTCCCTGGGTACATTGCTTGACTGCGAGCATGTATTACATCTTTGAACGCAGGACTCTAAGTCCGCATCGATACCGGGCCACCACACGTGGGATCTGGCTATCGCTTTCATCATTACGATGCCTGGGTGGGTACTGTGGAGGTCATTGATGAAGGTGTCTCTGCCCTTCTTGGGGGCCACTACTCGATTGCCCCACAGAAAGCAGTCTGCCTGAATAGACATTTCAACTTTGCGCCGCTGGAACGGTTTTATCTCTTCCTGCATTTCCACTAGAGATAATAAGGGGTCCTGGCTTGTCCAGGTTTTGATCTGCGGGCAGTGACGGGTGATTGCTCACTCTCAAATGCTTCCATAACCATGGCTAGATCTGCGGGCTGTGCCATTTCCACCCCCGTGGTGGGCAATGGCAGCCTACTGAGAGCATCGACGCAGTTTTCTGTGCCTGGCCTGTGGCTGATGGCGTAGTTGTATGCGGACAACGTGAGCGCCCATCTCTGGATGCGGACCGATGCGTTGGTATTTATTCCTTTACTCTCGGAAAACAGGGATATAAGTGGCTTATGGTCAGTTTCCAATTCGAATTTTAGCCCAAACAGGTAGTGATGCATTCTTTACCCCATAGACACATGCTAACGCTTCTGTTTCAATCATGCTGTAAGCTCTCTCAGCCTTAGACAAACTCCTGGATGCATAACCAAAATCATTAGCTTGTTGCAATACACACCCGACGCATCACATGCTAGTACCAAATGCTTACGTGGATCATACAACACAAGCAATTTGTTTGAGCATAACAATTTTCTTGGTTTTACAAAGACATTTTCTTGGCTTTTGCCCCAAACCCATTCGCTCTCTTTTCGTAGTAAGACATGCAGTGGTTCTAGCAGGGTGCCGGTAAGAAGTTACCAAAGTAGTTCAAGAGTCCCAGAAACGACCGCAGCTCTGTTACGTTCTGTGGCCTCGGTGTGTTCTCGATTGCCTCCATTTTCACGTTGGTGGGCCTGATGCCGTCTGCCGCAATCCTCCTTCCCAGGAACTCCACTTCAGGCGCCAGGAAAATGCACTTCGAGCGTTTTAACCTGAGCCCCACACGGTTGAGTCGACTAAGAACCTCCTCCAGGTTCTGCAGGTGCTCGACTGTGTTCCGACCTGTGACCAAGATGTCGTCCTGGAAGACCATGGTGTGCAGGATCGACTTCAGTAAATTTTCCATGTTTCTCTGGAATATCGCCACCGCTGATCGGATTCCAAACGGGCATCTGTTATAAACAAAAAGGCCCTTGTGCGTGTTGATGCAGGTGAGGGCCTTCGATGATTCCTCCAGTTCCTGCATCATGTAGGCTAAAGTCAGATCCAGCTTCGTGAACGTCTTTCCTCCCGCCAGCGTTGCAAAGAGGTCGTCGGCTTTTGGTAGTGGGTATCGATCCTGCAGGGAGAAACTTTGTAATCGCCACAGATTCTGACGGTGCCGTCTCCCTTGAGGACTGGGACAATAGGACTGGCCCACTCGCTGAACTCGATCGGTGAAATGATGCCCTCTCATTGCAGCCGGTCTAGCTTAATCTCTAAGCTTTCTCTCATCATGTACGGTACCGCTCTCACCTTGTGATGGATGAGTCACGCCCCCGGAATTAGGTGGATCTGCACTTTTGCTCCTTGGAATTTCCTGATGCCTGGTTCGAACAGCAAAGGAAATTTGTTTCAGACCTGGGCACATGAAGTGTCGTCAGCAGGCGATAGCACTCGGATGTCGTCCCAGTTCCAGTGTATCTTTTCCAGCCAGCTCCTGCCGAGCAGCGTGGGACCATCGCCGGTAATACCCAGAGTGGTAGCTTGTGCACCGCTCCATCGTAGGAGACCTTTACGGTAGCACTGCCGATTACAGGAATCAGTTCTTTAGTGCATGTTCTTAGTCTCGTGCGAACTGGAGTTAAGATTGGCCTTGAGGCCTTGTTGCACCACAACCGTTCGAAAGTCTTTTTGCCCATGATGGACTGGCTCGCGTCCATGTCCAGCTTCATTGACACCGGGAGTTCATTTAGTTCAACATTCAGCACTATCGGGGGACAATTCGTGGTGAATGTGTGAACCCCATGTACCTCTGCCTCCTCTATCTGAGACTCTGGTTCATAGTGATCCTCCGTGCATCTGTCCTCCTCTGCAACATGGTGGTTTGCAGGTTTAAGAGGCTTAGCAGCTCGCCTGCACACTCGTTGGAGGTGTCCCACTGTTCCACAGCCCTTGCAAACGTATCCTTTGAATTGGCATGAATGGAAACGATGATCACCCCTGCAGCGCCAACAAGGTGTTAATGGCCTTGCATACATCACCCTTGATGGTGGACTCTGAGATATCTGCGGACGTGTAGCTGCAGGTATGTGTGACCTGCCCTGTACGTTACGATTCGAAAACAACATCACTTTGTTCACAGTACTTGTAGCAGCACTTGTGTGCTGAGAAATTTGCTTAGCATTGTCACTGGTGGCAATGAACACCTGGGCTATCGCTATTGGCTTACTCAAAAGCTTGCCAAGTATGGTTTCGTGGCCAATGCCAAGTACGAAAAAGTCTCTGAGCATGTGCTCCAAATGTCCTTCAAATCGCAATGTCCTGCAAGGCGCCTTAGCTCGGCGACATAACTCGCCACTTCCTGGCCTTCAGACCTTTTGTAGGTGTAGAACCGGTACCTCGCCATCAGAACGCTTTCCTTCGGGTTCAAATGCTCTCGGACCAGTGTGCACAAATCGTCGTACGATTTCTCCGTGGGTTTCGCTGGAGTGAGCAGATTCTTCATGAGGCCATACGTTGGTGCCCCACAGACGGTGAGGAGGATTGCCCTTCATTTGTCATCGCTCTCTTCCCCATCTAGCTCATTGACCACGAAGTATTGGTCGAGTCGCTCCACAAAATTTTCCCAATCATCTCCCTCCGAGAATTTCTCCAGGATGCCCACTGTTCTCTGCATCTTTGGATTCGCTATCTGTATCTCATCGCCAGTTGTTGTGTATGGAGAAAGAGTCAGACTGAACACTGTGAGCTCAAAGTAAAGTGTGACCGTAGTCTTTTATTGCAGGTCTCCAGAGTGCCTCTCCAACCTGTGAAGCCTCCTTAAATACCTGTGCTCCCAAGGGATTATGGGATCCCTTGGGACTCCAGGGGACGAGCCCTCTGGTGGCTGTACAGAGTAAATACAAGTTTACATATATAACACCGTCGATTGCACATCCTGTAGCATGTGGGAAATCCTGGATGCTTCGCGCAGCCGGGACGACCACGTGTTTTGACTTATAACACTCCTATAAAGTGCCTTGGAACGTTTTACTAAGTTAAAGGCGCTATATAAATACAGTTATTGTAGTTGTAAACGCGAGAGAGTATAGGCCCATTCTACTCAACCTCTCACAGGACAGCCCTCTCATCCCAGGAATCAATCTAGTGAACCTTCGTTGCACTTTTTCTCGTTAGGGCTAACAAAAGCACCATAAACATAGATATCCATCTATAACGGTTTGAGTTTGCGCATGTTTCTTCTCAAAGCTCACCTTTGCACTTGGTCTTCAGGCCTGCTGACACTTGCCTCAGGCTCAGCGTGTGACACGATGTTCAGTGTCCGAATGACGGCCCTCTGCTTGTCTGGCCACTGGTGCTCCCCAGAGAATACATTGTGAACATCACTGCAACCTATAAGCTGTGAAGCGTGCTTTGCACACTTGCAAAAAAAAAAATTCACAGCTGGACGGGTCCACTGTAATTTAAAACACAGCTGTGCATTCGGGAGAGCAGGTTAAACAAAGGGGACAGAGAAAGTATAAAACTCCCATTCTCTGTGCCCCAAGTATAATTGCAATGTCTCACTGTCAAGATTCACACATGAGGATTGGACACTTGTGAGTTATTAAAGGGCATTGTGAATAGGTTGGGCCTCTACTCATTGGAATTCGGAAGAATGAGAGGTGATCTTATGGAAACGTATAAGATTATGAGGGGGCTTGACAAGGTGGATGCAGAGAGAATGTTTCCACTGATGGGGGAGACTAGAACTAGAGGTCATAATCTTAGAATAAGGGGCCGCCCATTTAAAACTGAGATGAGGAGAAATTTCTTCTCTCAGAGGGTTGTTAATCTGTGGAATTCGCTGCCTCAGAGAGCTGTGGAAGCTCGGACATTGAATGGATTTAAGACAGAGATGAGACAGTTTCTTAAATGATAAGGGGATAAGGGGTTATGGGGAGCGGGCGCGGAAGTGGACCTGAGTCCATGATCGTAGCAACCATGGTCGTATTGAATGGCGGAGCAGGCTCGAGGGGCCATATGGCCTACTCCTGCTCCTATTTCTTATGTTCTTATATTCTTATGACCGGTTCTGAGATGGTTGATGGTTGTCCACTGTTTGCAAGGAAGGTTTGATCCTTCAGGTTGCACTGTGGGGTCCTCGATAAGGAATCCATTCCGTATGTTGCAGTTCTTCCAAGCATTTCGCCGCCGGTCATCAAGGCCGAGGGGAGATCGCTGAAGGGCTTCGGCGACGGTTCAAAATGGTCTTCTAGACCTGAGACGGGTTGGTGGTAGGTTGTTCAAGTCAGCCCGGATCGGCATGCCTTTGCTGGTGTAACGGTTGTATTCTCTGGCGACGGCATGGTGTGGTGGTACGATGTTAGCAAGCACGGGCAGCCAAGGTGCTGGTGTCAATAAAAGCGTACCTTAGTAGAATTCAGCTGGACATCAATGGATTCGACACTTGTTTAAGCAGTAACAGCAGGGGGCGCCGCAGCACAAGTGTCATTCATTCATCATTCATAGGCAGTCCCTCGAATCGAGGATGACTTGCTTCCACGCCAAAAAAGGCTAAATTCATAGATGTTTCAATACAGGACCTAATATTCCAGATCCTGAATTACATCCTGAAGGGTGGAAGATGCCTGTGCGTGGATTTTTTTAACGTGTGATGGCCGTTGCACACCAGCCACCACACGGGCTTGACAGAGCTAGGTCTTGGTCCAGTGGCAAGGGTTAACCAAGATGACTGGACACCAGCTCTGCTGCACGGACCTAGTGCGCACATATATTGCAGTGTGGGCTGGGCCCGTGCTGCCCCTGGGCCCCTGGCCCCGAATTCACGCCTCCCCCAGGCCCCGATCACATCCCTCCACAGTCTCTCACCGCTCCTGCTGTATCTGGCCACGCTTCAATCACCGAGCTGGACATTGATGACTTCACTCTTCGCTGCTCTCTGAAGTGGCACGCCTCCCCGGGCTGCCGCACCTCCGCTCCTTTTATGACCCCGACCTGCCGCTGATGTTCTCACGCAGGCCGGGGCCTCCACGCTGCTCCCAGGTGCCGCATCTGTCACTGATCAGCAGGGAGGGGCTTGTACCTGTGACCAATGCTCGCTCACAATTTATTCTTGAGCCGCATGGCCCCTTTAACAGGCTGTGCCGCTCATTCAAAATGGCGCGCACGAGCGGTTTTTCCCCATTTTAAAGCTGGCCGCACGCGAGCTTCAGAGCTGTGCACGGCCGCGCAGCTTCAAGGAATCATCACCGGCTGTGACCGTCTAATCCCAGCTGTGGGAAGGGGACGAGTAGATCGGGGCCTGCTCTCGCCGTTGCCCCACTTTTAGATCATCAATGACAGAGGCGAGGGACCAGGCTGCCTGGTTGTGGAAAGACCCAAGTTCGGGCAAATGGAGAAAATAATCAAGACCGCTCCCACACCCTACTTCATCTAACCCTATCCTTACAGAGTGTCCGGCCATTCCCAGGATCATGCATGAAAAAATGGACAATCAAATGAGAGTAGCTGGCAGTCGGGAAAAAAAAAGACTTGCATTTATATAGCGCCTTTCACATCCTCAGGACATGCCAAAGCGCTTTACAGCCAATGAAGTACTTTTGGAGTGCAGTCACTGCTGTAAAGTAGGAAACGCGGCAGCCAATTTGCGCACAGCAAGCTCCCACAAACAGCAATGTGATAATGACCAGATAATCAGCTTTAGTTATGTTGGTTGAGGGCACGGGGGTGATGACAGCACAACATAAAGATTAATCACTCGGGCGAGGCAACAGTTGAGAGGAGGAGGACGAGGAAAGAAAACTGGGTGATTAAAAAAAATGTGCATTTTCACTGTTAAAGGGGGAACTCTGTTCTGCTTATTTGAAAAGTTTTTTTGTATATGCCCAAGACACAAGGAGAAAGATGGAACAGAACGCATCCATCCTTCACAGAAAAAGCCTCTGATCTCATTCCCTCCAGCCCTTCTGTTGAACAACATTTCAGTTTGAAAATCTCCATAGTAAGAAAGTCCAGGACACCGGGGAGAACTCCCCTGCTCTTCTTCGAAATAGTGCCGTGGGATCTTTTACGTCCACCTGAGAGAGCAGACGGGGCCTCGGTTTAACGTCTCATCTGAAAGACGGCACCTCCGACAGTGCGGCGCTCCCTCAGCACTGCACTGGGAGTCAGCCTAGATTTTTCTGTGCTCAAGTGTCTGGAGTGGGATGAAAAATGATGTACAGCACGAGTCACTAAGAACGAGGGGAAGAGATTTCAGGCATGGCAGACTGTGAGAACTGTGATGAAATCCCTTCCTTTTGAAGTCAGTGACTCAGGTGGCGAGCTTGTATAAATATGAGGAAGGGAAAGTTGGGGGGAGGGGGGCCGAATCTCTGCTTACTCATTAAAACATGACTCATGCAAATACACATCCTGGAAAAGTCAGCATAAACTCACAGCACGGATTGTTCCCTCTCCCCCTCCGTAGAGTCCAAGAAGGCCCTAAACTGTCCCAGTGCACCTCCCCCAGGTAAGCAGCTTTAACAGTTCACTTTAATACTATGGAGATTTACAAACTGAAATGTTGTTCAACAGGAGAGCTGGAGGGAATGAGATCAGAAGCTTTTTCTGTGAAGGATAGATACTTCATCTTTCTCCTTGTGTCTTGGGCATATACAAAAAAACTTTTCAAATAAGCAGAACAGAGTTCCCCCTTAACAGTGAAAATACACATTTTTTTTAAAATCACCCAGTTTTCTTTCCTCCTCCTTCTCCTCTCAACTGTTGCCTCTTTATGTTGTGCTGTCATCACCCCCGTGCTCGCTGACCTACATCGGCTCCCGGTTCGGGCAACGCCTCAATTT
Organism: Pristiophorus japonicus; assembly: GCF_044704955.1. Taxonomy (NCBI): domain Eukaryota; kingdom Metazoa; phylum Chordata; class Chondrichthyes; family Pristiophoridae; genus Pristiophorus; species Pristiophorus japonicus. The sequence continues at coordinate 48,460,266 of NC_091998.1, forward strand.
TAAAATTCTCATCCTGGTTCTCAACTCCTTCTATGGCCTCGCCCCCGCTCTCTATCTCTGTAATCTCCTCCGGCCCCACAACCCTCTGAAATCTCTGCGCTCCTCCAATTCTGGCCTCTTGAGCATCCCTGATTTTGATCGCTCCACCACTGGCGGCCGTGCCTTCAGTTCCCATGGCCCCAAACTCTGGAATTCTCTTCCTAAACCTTTCTGCCTCTCTCTCTTTCTCTCACACTCCTTATAACTTTCGGTCATCTGTCCTAATAGGTCATTAAGTGCCTCGGTGCCACATTTTGTGAAGTGCCGTGACGTTTTACTATGTTAAAGGAGCTATATGAATGCAATGTTGTTGTAGTTGAAGCCCAGTGTCAGTTGGCTGTTCGACCTAGGAAGGCATCACAGTTCACACGCACACTTTAAAAAAAAACGGGATCACTAAAGAAAAAGAAAGACTTGCATTTCTATAGCGCCTTTCACAACCACCGGACGTCTCAAAGCGCTTTACAGCCAATGAAGTACTTTTGGAGTGTAGTCACTGTTGTAATGTATGAAATGCGGCAACCAACTTGCGCACAGCAAGCTCCCAAAAACAGCAATGTGATAATGACCAGATAATCTATTTTAGTGATGTTGATTTAAGGATAAATATTGGCCGGGACACCGGGGATAACTCCCCTGCTCTTCAAAATAGTGCCATGGGATCTTTTACGTCTAACCGGGGAGAGCAGACGGGGCCTCGGTTTAACATCTCATCCGAAAGACGGCACCTTCAACAGTGCAGTACTCCCTCAGCACTGCACTGGCATCCGGCCTAGATTTTGTGTGCTCAAGATCCTGAAGTGGGACTTGAACCCACAACCTTCTGATTCAGAGGCAAGAGTGCTGCCCACTGCGCACGGCTGACACAGTAGTGACCAGGAGTGGGAACACCGCTCTCCCTAGTCCAGCGGCACAGAAGCGAGTTGTCGCACTTCTGTCGTTGTCCTGGCTGAGCTCATCTCTCTAATTCAGCATAGATCGGAAATCGAACTTGGGATCTGCTGGTCTGAAAGGGAGTTTCAATACTGAAACACAGGAACTTGGATATTAGCTGCAGTGTGGTATCAAACACAGAGCAACAGGAGGAAAAAAAAACAGACTTAGTTTAAATACAGTGACAAATTATTCTGTTCAATCCTTCCTGAAAGTATAAATAAAGACATTGATGATATTTTTAGTGACTGAACACTGAGCGTTTATTCTGTGCTGATAAAAGAAATTCTGTGAGTAGCGACTTTGCTTCAGGGCCCTTCCATTCAGCTTCTCCCCCTCGCGGTGGACAATTGCCTGGCAATCTGAATGTGGCCTTTCATTCATCGCCATCAGCCAGTTGGCAAAGAAGCTTTGCTGTTGAGCTACCCAAGGTCTGAAATTCCTGCTTTAGGAATGCTCTCCCTTATAAACAACAACTTGTATTTATATAGCGCCTTTAGTGTAGTGAAACGTCCCAAAGGCACTTCACAAGAGATAAAAATTTGACACCGAGCCGCATAAGTAGAAATTAGGGCAGATGACCAAAAAGCTTGGTCAAAGAGGCAGGTTTTAAGGAGGAAAGAGAGGCGGAGAGGTTTAGGCAGGGAGTTCCAGAGCTTGGGGTCCAGGCACGGCCACCAGTGGTGGAGAGATTATACTCAAGGATGCTCAGGAGAGCAGAATTGGAAGATCGCAGCCATCTCGGGGGGGGGGGGGAAGGGGGGGCTGAAGGAGATTACAGCGATAGGGAGGGGCGAGGCCATGGAGGGATTTGAAAATAAGGATGAGAATTTTGAAATTGAGGCGTTGCTTAACTGGAAACCAATGTAGGTCAGCGAGCACAGGGGTGATGGGCGAGCGGGACTTGGTGTGAGTTAGGACACGGGCAGCCGAGTTTTGGATCACCTCTAGTTTACGTAGGGTAGAATGTAGGAGGCCAGCCAGGAGTGCTTTGGAATAGTCAAATCTAGAGGTAACAAAGGGATGGAGGAGGGCTTCAGCAGCGGATTAGCTGAGGCAAGGGCGGAGAGGGGCATTGTTATGGAGGTGGAAATAGGCGGTCTTAGTTATGCTGCGGATATGTGGTCGAAAGCTCATTTCAAGGTCAAATATGACACCAAGGTTGCGAACAGTCTGGTTCAGCCTCAGACAGGAGTTGGGGAGAGGGACGGAGTCAGTGTCTAGGGAACGGAGTTTGTGGCGGGGTCTGAAAACAATGGCTTCGGTCTTCCCAATATTCAATTGGAGAAAGTTTCTGCTCATCCAGAACTGGATGTCGGACAAGCAGCTTGACAATTTCGAGACCGTGGAGGGGTCGAGAGAGGTGGTGGTGAGGTAGAGCTGGGTGTCGTCAGCGTACATGCGGAAACTGACACTGTGTTTCCAGAGGTTGTTGCCAAGGAGCAACATGTAGATGAGAAATAGGAGGGGGCCAAGGATAGATCCTTGGGGGACACCACTGGTAACGATGCGGGGGTGGGAAGAGAAGCCGTTGCAGTGATTCTCTGGCTACGATTCGATAGATAAGAATGGCACCAGTCCCACCCAGCTGGATGAAAGTGGAGAGGCATTGGAGAAGGATAGAGTGGTCAACCGTGTCAAAGGCTGCAGATAAGTCAAGAAGGACAAGGAGGGATAGTTTACCTTTGTCACAGTCACAATGGATGTCATTTGTAGCCTTGATGAGAGCCTATTCGGTATGGTGGCAGGGGCGGAAACCGGTTGAAGGGATTCAACCCGAGAGGGTGAACGTCTCCTGATCAGAGATATGTCCTGTGTATGAAGGAGAATTTGTTCAATGTGAGGTTATACCTATGAGGAAAGGTTGAACAGGTGGGGTTCTTTTCTTTTGAAAAGGGAAGGCTGAGGTCTTTAAAATGATGAAAGGTTTTGATAGAGTGGATAGAGAGAGAATGTTTCCACTTGTGGGGAAGAGCATAACTAGAGGTCATCAATATAAGATAGTCAGCAAGAAATCCAGTAGGGAATTCAGAAGAAACTTCTTTACCCAGAGAGTGGTGAGAATGTGGAACTCACTGCCACAGGGAGTGGTTGAGGCGAATAGTATCGATGCATGTAAGGGGAGGCTAGACAAGCATATGGGGGAGAAGGGAATAGAGGGTTATGCTGATAGATTTAGATGAGGAAAGACAGGAGGCAGCTCGAGTGGAGCATAAATGCCGGCATGGACTGGTTGGGCCGAATGGCCTGATTCTATCCTGTATAGCCGATATGAAGATGCACAACTGTGTCCAGAGTAAAAGGCATGTCATATAATCAAGAATAACCAACGCCACTAGCGAGGTGGTCTGGAATCTAAATCGAGGGCTTACATGGGTTATATACAGAAATAGATGTCCACTGGCAAAGAGCGAAAACAAACTGGTGTCCCTCTTTCTTTATGTAACTGACATTTTGCTTGTCTGTGTTCTTGCATTCTTCGTCGATATGACTCACACTTTCTCTCGTTGTCTGCATCTGTCTCTCTCTCACTTTTTCCTATCTCCTTTCAGTCTGCCCTTCTCTCTTTCTCCTGTAGGTCTCCCACTGAGCGAAACCTCTCTCGCTACTGTTTGCGTGACTCACTTATTCCGTGTAGCTGTCATATACTTCCCTCTCTCACCGTGTTCTATTTCATCTTTCGTGCTGTTCAGCTCCCTTCTGATCTTTTCCTGCTACAGCACTCCGTGTCCTTCTGTGAATCCACTTTACTATAGAACTTGACTCCCTGCATTTTCATTTCCCAGCTCTGGGACAGGGCTCAGAATGGGTGGTGGGGGGAGGGGGAGGAGGTAAAATGCGGGTTGGGCCAGAAGTGGCAGAGCAACAACAACTTTTATTGATATAGCGCCTTTAACGTAGTAAAACGTCCCAAGTAGCTTCACAGCAGTATTATAAGACAAAACAAATGCATTTGACAGCGAGCTACATAAGAAATTATGGCAGATGACCAAAAGCTTGGTCAAAGAGGTAGGTTTTAAGGAGCGTCTTAAAGGAGGAAAGAGAGGTAGCGAGGCGGAGAGGTCTAGGCAGGGAGTTCCAGAGCTTGGGGCCCTGGCAACAGAAGGCACGGCCACCGATGGTTGAGCGATTATAATCAGGGATGCTCAAGAGGACAGAATTAGAGCAGACCAGGACGTCTGCACTCCAGGAGAGAGGAGAGTTGGGTCAGGAAGAGCGAAGAGGTAGAGTGGTTAGGAAGCTGGCATATGGCAGTGAAAAAACAAATGCAGAGAAGAATAAATTAAAATAAAAAAATGAAATAAATAAATAAGTGTAGATTAACCATTTGGGTGAGGTGCAGGAAGGAATGCAGTATCCATTGAACTATCCCCTGTCCGAGAACATTTGAGGGGGTGGCAGTGAATAAATAGAGTACTGTAACAAGAGGCCTGAATTAAATTTTGATACATTAATCATCATGAGTCTGGAGTTGGGAAATTTTCCAAAGGATCACTTAGCAGAAGCAAGATTGTTACACTGGAGTTTCATAAGAAATAGGAGCAGGAGTAGGCCATTCGGCCCCTCGAGCCTGCTCTGCCATTCAATGAGATCACGGCTGATCTTCGACCTCAACTCCACTTTCCTGCACTGTCCCCATATCCCTGGACTCCCTTAATAGTCCAATAATTATCGATCTCTGAGTTGAATATACTCAAAGGCAGCCTCCACAGCCCTCTGGGGTAGAGAATTCCAAAGATTCACCACCCTCTGAATGAAGACATTTCTCCTCAGTCCTAAATGGCCGACCCCTTATCCTGAGACTGTGACCTCGGGTTCAGGGCTCTCCAGTTTTCAAGCACCTGGCCCAGACTGAAGGGATGACGAGCTTGAGTGTGTGTTGGTGACAAGGACTCAACACGCGAGGAATCTTAAACAGCCTCCATTCCCTCATTTTGAAACAAATTGGCACGGTCAGACAGGGCTGAGGATGACATGGAAGCAGTGCCACGCTGGAGCAGCAGGATGTATTGTCGTGCGGTTAGGACCAACGTTCCCTGAGCTGCATGCACGAGTGGCCGAGCAGTAATCCACGCGCAGTCCGCTCACCAGCTTTTGCATTGGACATATCGCGAATCCATCTTCCCGTTAAGCTGCGTGACTGTGCAGCCCGCGGCCGACTTTTCAAACGTGAACGTTCGCGTTTGCAAAAAAACTTTCAATGGGGCGCGCAGCCCGATTAAAGGGACCACGCACCGAAAAAAAAATTTTCAGGGAAAATAATGCCGGGCAGGCGCAGAAATTTAAAGGGACCATGCACTGAAAGAAACAGGCCACGCAGAGCATCATCACAGGCGGTCCCTCGAACGAGGACGACTTGCTTCCACAAGAGTTCACAGATGTTTCAATGAAGGAGCCGATGTTCCAGTCCCGAACTCCAACTGAGGGGGTGGAAGATGCCTGTGTGTGGATTTTTTTTAACGTGGGGTGACCGTTGCACACCAGCCACCACACAGGCTCGACAGAGCTCGGCCTTCATCCAGTGGCAAGGGTTAACCAGGACGACTGGAGACCTGCTCTGTTGCACGGACCTAGTGCGCACACACATAGCGCAGTGTGGGCTGGGCCCATGCTGCCCCTGGGCCCTCGGCTCTTCTGGGCCCCGTACCCTCATTCGTCGCACCTCTGCCCACGATGTTCCAGGGCCCAGCGCTCCAGCTCCATTTATAGCCCCGACCTGCGGTGGTGTGCTCACACAGGTCAGGGCGGCCCACGCAGCTTACAGGGAAAGGTTGCTTAGGGCTGAGACACATTGCTGGAGCATTGCTGGACACCAGTCATCTTAATGAGCAGCAATACAAAAGGAGGCATGTTTTGATACACAAATCGGCTGAGTGGTTGATAATGAAAGAGAAAGCTGCAGACTGCACGAAGATATCAACGGACTGGTGAGGTGGGCAGAACAGTGACAAATGGAATTCAATCCGGAGAAGTGTGAGGTAAGGAGGGCTGACAAGGCGAGGAATACATAATAAGTGGTAGGTCACTGAGAAGTGTAGTGGAACAGAGTGACCTTGGAGTGCATGCCCACAGATCCCTGAAAGTAGGTCAGGTAGATAAAGTGGTTACGAAGGCAGACAGGATATTTGCCTTTATTAGCCGAGGTAAAGAATATAAGAGCAGGGAGGTTATGCATGAACTGTATAAAACACGAGTTAGGCCACAGCTAGAGTACTGCGTACAGTTCTGGTCACCACATTACAGAAAAGATGTGATTGCACTAGAGAGGGTGCAGAGGAGATTTATGAGGATGTTGCCTGGACTGGAGAATTTTAGCTATGAGGATAGATTGGATAGGCTGGGGTTGTTTTCTTTGGAACAGAGGAGGGGAAGACCTAATTGATTTGTATAAAATTATGAGGGGCCTAGATAGAGTGGATAGGAAGGATATATTTCCCATAGCAGAGGGGTCAATAACCAGAGGGCATAGATTTAAAGTACAGGTTGAACCTCCTTTATCCAGCAACCTCGGGATTTTGCTGGATGAGGGGAGGTCGCCCAAAGTCGGGGGTGAGGTCGGCGGGCCAGCGACCCCAGAAGAGTCGGCTCAACCCCCTGGAGGGAGCGTTGTGGGGAGGAGTGGCTGGCTCGAGGACTGTGGCTGCAGGAGTTCCAGCAGGGCGATGAGGAGGAGGCAGCCAATCGAGGAAAACCATTACATTGGTGAGATTTTGATCAGCCACATTCTGCGCATGCGCCACTCGGGAATGGTGCCGGACGAGGGGAGCTCCGGATAAGGGAGGTTCAACCTGTAATTAGTCGGAGGTCTAGAGGGGATTCGAGGGGAAATATTTTCACCCAGAGGGTAGTGGGGGTCTGGAACTCACGGCCTGAAAGGGCAGCAGAGGCAGAAACCCTCACCGCATTTAAAAAGTACTTGGATGAGCAATTGAAGTGTTGTAACCTACAGGGCTACGGACCAAGAGCTGGAAAGTGGGATTAGGCTGGATAGCTCTTTGTCGGCCGGCGTGGACACGATGGGCCGAAATGGCCTCCTTCTGTGCTGTAAATTTCTATGATTCTATGATGTGTGGTTATTACACAAAAGGCTACATTACAATTATTAACAGAATTCTTTTTCATTTTTGCAGAGCGGAAGAACTCTAACCTCGCTGAACTTGTGACAGGTTGAGCGCTCAGCTAAGAGAACTAGATTCCATTGACTGTTTTAATGTCCAGTCTACGGAACTAGTTCCCCAGCTTAGTGACTGGCACACTGCGGAGCTGGTACATTGACATGTCTCTACTCATTGTTCCTCCAATCTATTCTTTGCTGATCCTCCCAAACTGCAAATACAATGTTTCCCCACCTACCACCCCCCCCCGCCCCACCTTCCCTGCATGGAAGTAGTGAGTCACACCATCTCCTCCTCTAACTCCGTCTTTCCAACAGCTTCAAATTGTGGAATATCCCATTTGTCTCAAGCCTTCCCTTCCTCCTACAATCTGAAACCCAAACATAGCATTGCCCAAATACTACCTCCTGATTTTGCCTCTCTCCTCAATTTTGGGCACTGTGGGCTCCAACCATTCACTTATGTTATCAATAAACACAGTACAAGAAAGGAAACTCGCATTTTGATAGCATCTTTCACAATTTCAGGACATCCCAAAGTGCGTTACAGCCAATGAAGTACTTTTGAAGTGTAATCACTGTTGTAATGTGGGAATCACTGCAACCAATTTTCACAAAGCAAGCCCCCACAAACAGCAACGTGATAAAGACCAGATAACCTGTTTCAGTAATGTTGATTGAGGGATAACTATGGGCCAGGACATCTTTTACGTCCACGCTCGGGAACTGCAGGATTTTCCTCATCCACCTGAGCTGGCACACTGAATTACCATTTGTTTTTTTCATCCGTCCCTGGGATGTGGGCGTTGCTGGCAAGGCTCAGCATTTATTGCCCGTCCCTAATTGCCTTTCTTCTGTGTTTGCTGTCCTGAACTCTACTCCCTCCCTAGTAAATATTTACCCATTGCCTTTGGTCCTCGGCAAATGAGGGTACGGGGCCCAGAAGAGGCGAGGGCTCAGGGGCAGCACGGGCCAGCCCACACTGCGACATGTGTGTGCACTAGGACTGTGCAGCAGAGCAGGTCTCCAGTCATCCTGGTTAACGCTTGCCACTGGATAAAGGCCGAGCTCTGTCAAGCCCGTGTGGTGACTGACGGTCACCGCGTTAAAAAATCCACGCACAGGCATCTTCCACCTTTGGAGTTCAGGACTGGAATATCGGGTCCTCCATTGAAAGATCTGTGAACTCATCCCTTTTGGTGTGAAGCAAGTCATCCTTGTTCGAGGGACTGCCTATGATGATGATGATTATGATGATGAAGAGAGAAGACATAACATCTCATGCGAAAGACAGCACCTCCGACAGTGCGGCGCTGCACTCAAGTGCCAGCCTAGATTTAATGTACGCAAGTCTCCGGAGTGGGACTTGAACCCACAACCTTCTGAAGAGGCGAGAGTGCTGAGCCAGAGCCAGAGCTTATACCGTTATTAACGCTGCTAATAATATTACTGTCTTAATGCTGTGTGCTCCTCTGAAGAGAGTTATCAATGGACTGGTCAGGTGGGCAGAACAGAGGGAAATAGAATTCAATTCAGAGAAGTGTGAGGTAATGCATTTGGGGTGGGCTAACAAGGCGAGGGAATACACAATAAATGGCAGGACACTGAGAAGTGTAGAGGAACAGAGTGACCTTGGAGTGCATGTCCACAGATTCCTGAAGGTAGCAGGACAGGTAGGTAAGGTGGTTAAGAAAATGTACAGAATACTTGCCTTTATTAGCCAAGGCATAGAATACAAGAGCAGGGAGGCTATGCTTGAACTGTATAAAACACTAGTCAGGCCACAGCTAGAGTACTGTGTGCAGTTCTGGTCACCACATTACAGGAAAGATGTGATTGCACTAGAGAGGGTACAGAGAAGATTTACAAGGATGTTGCCCGGACTGGAGAATTTTAGCTATGGGGACAATTTGGATAAGCTGGGGTTGTTTTCTTTGGAACAGAGGAGGCTGAGGGGAGACCTAATTGAGGTGTATAACATTATGAGGAGCCTAGAGTGGATAGAAAGGACCTATTCCCCTTAGCAGAGTGGTCAATAACCAGGGGGCATAGACTTAAAGTAAGTTGTAGGAGATTTAGAGGGGATTTGTGGTGACATTTTTTCACCCAGAGGGCGGTGGGGGTCTGGAACTCACTATCTGAAAGGGTGGTAGAGGCAGAAACCCTCACCACATTTAAAAAGTACTTGGATGTGCACTTGAAGTGCCGTAACCTACAGGGCTACGGAGCAAGAGCTGGAAAGTGAGATTAGGCTGGATAGCCCTTTGTCGGCCGGTGCGGACACGATGGGCCGAATGGCCTCCTGTGCTGTGAATTTATATGATTCTATGAAGAGCTCAGAAAGCAAAGCAGGAGCAGGAGACCCACCCCGATAGAAAATTAAAACCATTTTTGAATACAAGGATGTGCGGTCCACAATGCCCAGTTGGGAGATGTACTATCTGTTGTGGTATGGAGCTAGACAGAGAAGGAACATCTCAGGTTCAAATGTCCGGCCTGTACAGAGTTAGCTGATTGAGGCTACCGTGGCAGCAAGGGATGCTAAAGCTTGCCTCAGTAGCTCGGGTCGGGAGGGATAAATCACCAAGATCCCTGTTCCTGATCGATTTCCGGGTGACTGTTGGCAGGAAGCAATACGAGGCCTCCTTCTGTGCCATAAATTTCTATGATTCTATGGAGTCCCCATGTCCGTCAGCCGAGATTGTGCTCAGCTGCAATGCCCTTCACCATCGAATAACTGGACAATACTGCCCAGGCTCATGTGTGGGTGAGTTACTGGAGGGCCGTCATGGAAATGTAACCCAGCAAAGCAAGGTACCTTCACGAGAAGGGAGAGAACTTCAGGGGGAAAATAAAGCACAAGTCAGTCCTCTGTCTAAAAAACACACTTACTTGTACAAGCATTAAAGATTTGTTGGGATTCTGTCGTTAAGTACACAGTGAAATATTTTAGCATCGAAAGCCACAGGCTCCCAGCTTTAAAAAACAAAAAGTGCAGGTTGAAATAAACAAGGCAATAAAATTCAGCGATTACATTTGCGAAACAGGTTTTTAAGCTATTGACATAACAGCGCAGTGCTGAGGTGAAGATTCCTTCAACATTCACTCCCTCCACCACCGGCGCACCGTGGCTGCAGTGTGTACCATCTACAAGATGCACTGCAGCAACTCGCCAAGGCTTCTTCAGCAGCACCTCCCAAACCCGCGAGCTCTACCGCCTAGAAGGACAAGGGCAGCAGGCGCCTGGGAACACCACCACCTCCACGTTCCCCTCCAAGTCACACACCATCCGGACTTGGAAATATATCGGCCATTCCGTCATCGCCGCTGGGTCAAAATCCTGGAACTCCCTCCCTAACAGCACTGTGGGAGCACCTTCACCACATGGACTGCAGCGGTTCAAGGCGGCAGCTCACCACCACCTTCTCAGGGGCGATTAGGGATGGGCAATAAATGCCAGCCTCGCCAGCGACGCCCACGACCTGCGAACAAACCACACAGGCAGCTCCCAAACCCGCGTTGATTTGAGAGCATTTGGTTCAATTTGAATTGGCATGAAGCTCTGCCCATCTCCACACTTTTGCGCCTCCTGTTCTGAAGGTGCTGGTGTGTGCTGGGGGGACAGTTCCAGGGGAGCTAGTTGCCCTCTGGTACCCTGTGCCAGTGAGCATGCCTCATCCACATGCCGAGACAGTGAGTCCTGCAGATTACTGCACTAGTAATCCAGAGGCCAGGACTAATGATCCGGAAACATGAGTTCAAATCCCACCACGGCAGCTGGGGAATTTAAAAACTCAGTTGATATATTAACTGGAGTGCATTATCACCGCCTGGAAACTAAATTTTATCGTAGGAGGCTTAGAGGGGAAGTTTTTTCACCCAGAGGGAGGCGGGGGTCTGGAACTCACTGCCTAAAAGGGTGGTAGAGGCAGAAACCCTCAGCACATTTAAAGTGTACTTGGATGTGCACTTAAAGTGCCGTAACCTACAGGGCTACGGACCAAGAGCTGGAAAGTGGGATTAGGCTGGATAGCTCTTGGTTGGCCAGCACGGACAAAATGGGCCGAAATGGCCTCCTTCTGTGCTGTAGATTTCTATGATTACTTAACCGCGGCAGGCAAAGCGGAGGCTCCCAATCCTGCCCTGGCCTGACCTGTGCACAATTGCACTCACAAGTCAATGATCGGCAGTAGTCGGGTAATTTCCCTTCTTAACCTGGGGTCCTCTCTGCACTTTTGGATCTTGGCCTTAGTGAAGTGCAAATGCTAAGCTGCAATGCTGCAGCTAGCTGAGAACCAACCGAATGGTGCCCAGGGCTGGGACTGTGACCTTCTGGCGTGCATGGTTCAGTACCACATCACGTGGTGTAGTCACATATTAAACCTTTAGGCCATGCTTCTGTTACTGACTGCTTTAATTCACATGGGACACGGTCAACGAAAAAAAAAGGAAAAAAATTCCATGACAGTTTCGTCTCTGAAGGAAAGCAAAATCACGTTGGTCTCACTTAAATGCTTTTTTATTTATATTATTTTTAAATACATGTGAGGTAAACCTTACAGGTGCCAGTTTTATTCCCAGATTTTCCATACCTCTTCGAATAAGGTTAAAGGCACTGCAGCACCAACACTTTGTTTCCAAATGCTCGACACAGGGAGGCAAAATTACAGGAACCAGAATTCTTTAGTAAACCGTTGGCTTCTCCACGTTAATCCAAAAAAAAAATCAAAACTGCTTTCAGCTTCACTTTCCACAACTTTCTCCCCGATATTCCAGAAGAGGCAACTCATGCTGAAGGGGGCCTATGGTACCTCGCCAAAGTGGCCATTGTCCATCTGCGAGCATGGGCGGTGATCAACAGTCAGTTCTTTAACAGGTAGCAGAGCCAAGTCCAATTCTGTTCTCTTGCCCAATACTCACCTGGGGTGGGGGGCAGGGGCTGGGGCTGGCTGTGGTCACTGGATTCCGATCAGGAACGAGACCCTTACCTGAACTTTTCGCTCCCAAGCCCAAGGGCTGGTGAGGCTGATTGTAAACCCACTCTGAAATCCCACCCGAGATCAGGTATCACACTCGACACCTTCTGGTCTGTATGGCACACCAAACAGCACTGGTTTGGAGATCTGGCTTTCATTCCAACTTGTCAAGTTGGAATTAGCCGGGTAAAACGGAAGGTGCAGGGGCAGGCACATGGCGCAAGGAATTCCAGCTCGTTGCACTGTGCAATATGCAGAGTGGGTGGCACTCTCTGCCATGCAATGAGCCAAGTCCCCAATATTTGCCATTAAAAAGAGGGCTGTTGAGTGAAACCCAACCATCTGGTCAACAAAACAATGCAGACGACCCTCTCATGCCTGCCAGTGTCAGCAAGGGTGTTGACGGCAGAGATCTGCCCCTTCTCTCGTGGATTAAAGCCCAGATGCTCAAGGAGCAGCACATCTGATGAAGTCCACTATTAAGGACAAGACTTTCAGGAAGTTGCCTATAGTAGGAGTTACACTGGATCTGGAAGGGCGAACAATCCCAAGGGAAGAAAGCAATTACCCTGAGCAAGTACTACCTCCAGCTTGTCAATAAGCATGAAGTAAAAGAAAGTTGTGCATTTATATAGCGCCCTCCATGACCATCGGTGTTCCCCAGGTATTTGTACTGGAGCCTCAGCTTTTCACCAATTCGTTGCAAGGAACACAGAATTGTACATCCAAGTTTGCAGATGAAAGAAAGACTTGCATTAACATAGTGCCTTTCACGACCACCGAACGTCCCAAATCGTTTCACAACCAATGAACTACTTTTTGAAGTGTAGTCACTGTTGTAACGTAGCAGCCAATTTGCGCACAGCAAGCTCCCACAAACAGCAATGTGATAAGGACCAGATAATCTGCTTTATTAATATTGATTGAGGGATAAATATTGGCCAGGACACCGGGGAGAACTCCCCCGCTCTACTTCGAAAATTATGCCATGGGATCTTTTAGGTCCACCTGAGAGCGCTGACGGGGCCTTAGGTTCAACGTCTCATCTGAAAGACGGCACTTCCGACAGTGCAGCGCTCCCTCAGCACCACACTGGGAGTGCCAGCCTAGAATTTTGTGCTCAGCTCTCTGGGGTGGGACTTGAATCCGCAACCTTCTGACTCCGAGGGGAGGGTGCTGCCCACTGAGCCACCAGCTGACACATTGGTCAACCTCTCGGGAGCAAAAGGCACTGGGCGCTATCTCATTGACAAACATGCAAGTATTTCTTCAGTTCTGATCCTTCGTCTGTACAATCGGATTGGTGCATAATCTGCCAAGCATATCTTCGTCCCGTCACTAAGATCACTGTATGCTGCATTGTCGCTCTCAGCTTCCATCTTGTAGCCTCTTGTACTGCAGCTTCGGGATCATTGAGCTCACTGATGGCCACTCAGCCACAGTGAGGCACCAAGCAGCCGACACAGGCAGGTGGAGTTCCTCCCGATACCTTCGTGGATCAGCTGAATCCAGCAGGGGCTCCCGAGAAGAGGTGGCCCACCCAGGAATGGTGGGCGACACAAGAGATACTCAAATGGGGAAAAACCCAATTTATCCTCAAAAAAGACAAACCCACTCCTAGCTACGAGGGGCAGAAGGCTATAACTGAACCCTGGGGTTTACAAACTGCCTGGAGATTTACTGTGTGTGAAACCTTGACTGAATCAGTCGATAGCGAGTAGCTTGTATGGCACGTATCGAGGCTAGTCGGTATAGTTTTGCGGAGAGCCACAATCCCATCCAACACCTTGCTCGACAAAGCCTCGCGGGGGATGCTACAATATGCTGCGTCAGAGTGATGGAACGTGGGCCCCGAGCCTGCACTTTGCCGCACAGTGAGCGCGTCGTTTCAATCACGCCACTGTGAGCAGCTTCCAAATGGACGTTCGTCATCTCTTCACATGAAGTGCAAAATAAATCCCTTTGGAAGCCCACTCCCTGGGAGGACAGACGCACAAACGTTAGCGTCCTCGACCAGGCCAACATCCCCAGCATTGAAGTACTGACCACACTTGATCAGCTCCGCTTGGCAGGCCACATTGTTCGCATGCCAGACATGAGACTCACAAAGCAAGCGCTCTACTTGGAACTCCTTCATTGCAAGCGAGCCAAAGGTGGGCAGAGGAAACGTTACAAGGGCACCCTCAAAGCCTCCCTGATAAAGTGCAACATCCCCACTGATACCTGGGAGTCCCTGGCCAAAGACCACCCTAAGGGGAGGAAGTGCATCCGGGAGGGCGCTGAGCACCTCGAGTCTCAACGCCGAGAGCATGCCGAAATCAAGCGCAGGCAGCGGAAAGAGTGTTTGGCAAAACTGTCCCACCTATGACAGGGACTGTGGTTCTCGTATTGGACTGTTCAGCCACCTAAGGACTTATTTAAAAAACATTTTTTTTTTTTTAAAAAGAGTGGAAACAAGTCTTCCTTGATTCCGAGGGACTGCCTATGATGATGGCCTTGTGATAGATAATTTATATAAGACCTATCCCTCATGCGTGGAAGGCACCCAATGCCTATAATCGGAAAGCAAGACTTTCATGTGCTCAATCACCTCTCAGTCAACGACAGAGCTAGCAGGCCATGAACAGGGAGGTCTGTTGGAGCAGCAAGTCAGTCAAGGGAAACAAGTGAAGGGAAGACGGGACCACGTTACTATGGCTGCAGATTTAAGCCTAAGCCCCAGCGGACCCCATGCAATGCAACTTCACGAACAGTCCACATGTCCAGCCGTAAACAACCACTCCAATGGCTCCCTCTTAAACTACAGAACTGATCTCGAGCAAACATTTTTATTGGAAGTCAGTTTTTTCACCAAATGCAGTTTCCAAAGTTGAGTATTAAAAGCTGTGGGGGCATTTAGCCATTGAAATTGCAGTCAAAAGTAGCCTGGTTTGTGGGCAAGGTGGGATATGTCTGCTCCATTTTAAGATGTCCCAATTGGAAACAAAATGGCTTCATCTTCATAATGAAGAGCAGTTGGTTATAATCAGGAATAAATTGCTTAACGTTTCAGGGAGGGGAGGAGGAAAGGTATTATTTTTGCCAGGGAACCAACTAGTGATGGGAAGAACAATCACCGATTATTACATACACCTTCAATCATTTTATTCAGTGCCAGACGAAATCACTGCGAATATAGTCAAATGGTGCCCAGATCAATGCTTCCTTTAAGCTGCGCGGCCTCGCGATGCTACGCGACTAGCGAGCCGGTGTTTAAACGGAAAAACCACACACACGCGCGGGATTTGAAATGGGCCGCATAGCCCGTTAAAGGGGCACTTAGGGGGAACATTGCCTCAAACCGCCATCTTCTTCTGTCCCCGACCACTGCAAGTAAAGTGCTAGTCAGTGTGTTTAACGTGTTAACTCGTTGCTAGTCACAGCAGTTAACATCCACTGATTATTAAGCAAGAGTAAGGAATCGCAAAACATTTCACCTGGAGTCCACTCTGTGGCTGCGAAAGTCCGCCAACATAGAACTCTGGTTCCGGCAGTTTACCTTCCCCTGATTGCCCTCCCAGCTGTTAACATAATAAGACTTTCTCTGCAGCAAACTGCTCACGTCAAGGGCCCCCCTGTGAATCTACAAAGTGGGCAGTGGACTGGGCGGCAGGTCAAATACCTTAAATTACATCGTTTCCTTCACTGAACGAGTGCAGATAACTTCCTTTGTAAACGGCAATGTTGAAAACAACGGCAGGCGTTGGCCCAACAGCATTGAAACCAAAATGTATAATCCAATATACACAAAGCCTGAAGGGGATAGAACAAGTTTGTTTTGATAAGTGGCGTCCAAACCCTCTCATTTTATACAGCAAATAATTCAGAGTTTTACTTGTCCATTATTCATTCATTCCGCATGGTTATGTTGTACAGACAGGAGACGCGGCTTACGCAGCAGCACACGCCGACTTCGCATGGTTCCCGCAATGTTAAAATGTCTTCCGGTGGATTGCTCGCGATCCATCCTCCTCGTACTCTTTCTTTGACACCCACATTTTCTTAAACGTGTCCAAGGAGGCCAGGATAGAGCCACTGTGAAAAGACAAGAATTCAAAGAAATTAGATTTTAAAAATAGCAAACCATGGTCCCCGATTACCCAATGGGCCTTTAAAAACATAAGAAACAGGAGCAGTAGGCCATACGGCCCCTCAAGTTTGTTCCACCATTGAATACGATCATGGCTGATCCGTTCATGGACTCAGGTCCACTTCCCCGCCCGCTCCCCATAACCCCTTAGCGGTTAAGAAACTGTCTATCTCTGTCTTAAATTTATTCAATGTCCCAGCTTCCACAGCTCTCTGAGGCAGTGAATTCCACAGATTTACAACCCTCTGAGAAGAAATTCCGCCTCATCCCAGTTTTAAATGGGCGGCCCCTTATTCTAAGATTATGCCCCCTAGTTCTAGTCTCCCCCATCAGTGGAAACATCCTCTCTGTATCCACCTTGTCAAGTCCCCTCATAATCTAATACCTATCGATAAGATCACCTCTCATTCTTCTGAATTCCAATGTGTTCGGACCTTCGAGTCTACTTCCAACATTCAATTAAGATCATGGCTGATCATCTAGCTCAACTCCACTTTCATGTACTATCCCCATGTGCCTTACTACCTAAAAATCTATCGATCTCAGCCTTGAATATACAATGACTGAGCATCCACAGCTGTCTGAGGTAGAGAATTCCAAAGATTCATAACCCTCTGACTGAAGAAATTTCTCCTCATCTCAGTCCTAAATGGCCGACTCCTTATTCTGAGACTGTGACCCCTAATTGTAGACTTCCCAGCCAGAGGAATCATCCACACAACATCTACCCTGTCAAGCCCTTTAAGAATTTTGTGTGTGTTTCAATTAGATCACCTCTTGGGGCAAGGGCCCAGCAGTGAGTAATACGGAAAGGTTCCTTTTCCAGGTTCTATCCCCTGCTTGTAGAGGTGGCTGGTTACAGCCAGATTTTTACTGAGCATCAGCACCCTTGGGCTAGGGAGAGAAAATAGATTGAACCGAGAATCAAACCTGGCATCTTCCCCACGGCTGGGCATGAGCAGAAAAGGGCGTCTGCACTTAACAACTGAGGCATCGGGGGCATGGGGTTGGGGCGGTAAGAGGGGTGGAAGGGGGCTAGTGTCCTTTTCGTTTATAAAAAAAGAAGCTCGAGAAGCAACATAAAGGAGAAATAAAATTATAAGTAACGCAAACTTTGGACGAATAAATACATTTTAAATGTCTGGCAAGATTTTAATTAAAATAGAACAGTAAATAATGTTCAAACAAATTGAAAGAAGGATGACTGATTCTTATCCAAGCATACTGCAGCAAGCAGCAACAGGTTTCAATTCATTCACTGCCCCTGGCACGTGCCCTATGCCCCCAGGTGAGAGTCTATGTCCCCATCAGCTGACCTCACACATCGCCTCTCTGATGGCTACAAGAATCCCAAGAGAAGCCAATTTGGGTCATTTTGATCAAGTTTCTCACAGGAATAAAGCAGCCGCTAATTCAAAGAAGGAAAGACCTGCATCTATATGGCGCCTTTCACGACCACCGGACTCGTCCCCAAGCGCTTTACAGCTACTTTTCGGAGTGTAGTCACTGTTGTAATGTGGGAAACGCGGCAGCCAATTTGCGCACAGCAAGCTCCCACAAACAGCAATGTGATAATGACCGGATAATCTGTTTTAGTGATGTCGATTGAGCGATAAAAATTGACCAGGACACTGGGGTTAACTCCCCGGTCTTCTTCAAAAGAGTGGCCACCGGGATCTTTTACGTCCACCTCAGAGCGCAGATCTGGCCTCGGTATAACATCCGAAAGGTGGCATCTCAGACAGTCCCGCGCTCCCTCAGCACTGCACCGGAGTCTCAGCCTAGATTTTCGTGCTCAAGTCTCTGGAGTGGGGCTTGAACTGACAACCTTCTGACTCAGAGGCGAAGATGCTACGAGCTGACACACCAGCTAAACCCTCTCATTTAGAGAGGCCACAGGAAGGCTAGCGCGGGAAAGGGTAAAACATCACACTTGGGCTGTAGGAGTACTCTTCGGAGGCTGGGCTCGAGGTACTTTATTGGGGCAAGAGCGGCAAGAGCTTTCCCCTGCATCCAACCTGTGCGGCACTTGACCTTTGAACATTTGGTCAGCTGGCATCAAGGGAGCTTTACATTGCATGTAACCCGGGGAGTGTGTGATGGGACAGTAGGGGGAGCTTTACATTGCATGTAACTCGGGGAGTGTGTGATGGGACAGTAGGGGGAGCTTTACATTGCATGTAACCCGAGGAGTGTGTGATGGGACAGTAGGGGGAGCTTTACATTGCATGTAACCCGGGGAGTGTGTGATGGGACAGTAGGGGGAGCTTTACATTGCATGTAACCCGGGGAGTGTGTGATGGGACAGTAGGGGGAGCTTTACATTGCATGTAACCCGGGGAGTGTGTGATGGGACAGTAGGGGGAGCTTTACATTGCATGTAACCCGGGGAGTGTGTGATGGGACAGTAGGGGCAGCTTTACCTTTTATTTAACCTGTGCTGTACTGGCCTTGACAGAAAATCTTACATTCCAAGGCCCTAACATCCCTAAACCTTCTAAACGCTGAAATCAAATCAAAGACAGAAGGTGACAACGCCTCTTGGAACACCTCGATACCAACTCGTGAAGTGACTTACCCTATCCACGTGGAGTACAGCCTTTCTTGTGGTGCCGAGATCTGCAGGAGGAACAAATATGTAAATGTCTAGTGCATGTTACAACTCTCCAACCTGGTTATGAGGCAAGACAGAAATGAAAACCTCTGCTCTTACCTTTATTTTCACGTCCTTTGGTGCCAGTTTCTTAACCTCACTGAGTAATCTGTCGCCAAAACCTGAAAAGCAATGAAACACATATGTATTTAAGTTACACGGTACGTACAGCACAGAAACAGGTCTTCGGCGCAACAGCTCCGTGCCGGTGTTTATGCTCCACACGAGCCTCCTCCCACCCCTCTTCATCTCACCCTATCGCCATATCCTTCTATTCCTTTCTCCCTCATATGTTCTTAAAGCTAGATAAACACAAGAACATAAGAAATAGGAGCAGGAGTAGGCCATACGGCCCCTTGAGCCTGCTCCACCATTCAATACTATCATTGCTGATCCGATCAAGGACTCAGGTCCACTTCCCTGCCCGCTCCCCATAACCCCTTATCGGTTAAGAAACTGTCCATCTCTGTCTTAAATTTATTCAATGACCCAGCCTCCACAGCTCTCTGAGGCAGCGAATTTCACAGATTTACAACCCTCAGAGAAGAAATTCCTCCTCATCTCAGTTTTAAATGGGCAGCTCCTTATTCTGAGATCATGCCCTCTAGTTCTAGTCTCCCCCATCAGTGGAAACATCCTCTCTGCATCCACCTTGTCAAGCCCCCTCATAATTTTATACCTTTCGATAAGATCACCTCTCATTCTTCTGAATTCCAATGAATAGAGGCCCAACCTACCCAACCTTTCCTCATAAGTCAACCCCCTCATCTCCGGAATCAACCTAGTGAACCTTCTCTGAGCTGCCTCCAAAGCAAGTATATCCTAGCTTAAATATCCCTTAACCGTATCTATGCTATTCGCCTCAACTGCTCCCTGTGGTAGCGAGTTCCACGTTCTCACCATTCTCTGGGTAAAGACCTTTCTGCTGAATTCCCGATTGGATTTATTAATGACTATCTTATATTAATGGGCCCCAGTCTGGTCACCAGTAGTGGAGGCATCTTCTCTACATCCACCCTATCAAGACCCTCCATAATCTGTCACGTTCAATCTTTCCTGACACATATAACCACTCAGTTCCAGTATCATTTCAGTAAATCTATTTTGCACCTTCTCCTTTTTATAATATGGAGACCAGATCAGTTCACAGTACTCCAAGTTAAAGAAAGAAATTTATATAGTGCCTTTCGCGGCCACCGGACGTTCCAGAGCGCTTTACAGCCAATGAGGTACTTTTGGAGTGTAGTCACTGTTGTAATGTAGGAAATGCAGCAGCCAACTTGCGCACAGCAAGCTCCCACAAATAGCAATGTGATAATAACCAGATAATCTGTTTTTGTGATGTTGATTGGGGGTTAAATATTGGCCCAGGACACCAGGGATTCTTTCTGGGCTTCTGGACAATATTTATCTCTCAATCAACATCACTAAAAACAGATGATCTGGTCATTATCACATTGCTGTTTGTGGGAGCTTGCTGTGCGCCAATTGCCTACATTACAACACTTCATTGGCTGTGAAGCGTTTTGTGATGGCCAGTGGTTGTGAAAGACGCTATATAAATGCAAGTCTTTCTTTTCTTCTGGAGCTCTGTTCCCACTGGCCACAGCAGAAAACTGCCCCTAATTCTGCAAAAATTCAGGAGATATTCTGAGCTTGGAACTGAAGCAGAGTTCTGGAGGCAGCTTTACATTGCATCTCACCCCTACTGTACCTGAACCGAGAATGCTGATTCTAACTCCCAAATTAGTTGCAGCATTGTGAAGAGTAGCCCTTCAGCAAAACGGCAGCCTTCAACCCGTTATAGAATAGAGTCATAAGAAATAGGAGCATAATTCAGCCATTTGGCCCCTCGAGCCTGCTCCTCCATTCAATAAGATCATGGCTGATCTTATACTGGCCACAGCTCCACTTCCCTGCCTGCTCCCCATAACTCTCGACTCCCCATATTGTTCAAAAATCTGTCTATCTCCACCTTAAATATATTCAATGACCCAGCCACCACAGCTCTCTGGGGCAGAGAATTCCAGATTCACGATCCACTGAGAGAAGAAATTCCTCCTCATCTCCGTTTTAAATGGGCGACCCCTTATTCTGAAACTGTGCCCTCTAGTTCTAGATTTCCCCCACGAGGGGACAGATCTTTGTATCTACCCTGTCAAGCCCCCTCATAATATTATACATTTCATTGAATAGTATAGCACATCTACGAGAGCGCGAAGAGGTCAAGCGTAGGCAGCGGAAGGAGCGTGCGGCAAACCAGTCCCACCCACCCCTTCCCTCGACAAATGTCTGTCCCACCTGTGACAGGGTCTGTGGCTCTCGCATTGGACTGTTCAGCCACCAAAGAACTCACTTCAGGAGTGGAAGCAAGTCTTCCTCGATTCCGAGGGACTGCCTATGATGATCGGACAGAAGGAGGCCTTTCAGCCCATTGAGTCTGTGCCGGCTCTTTTGAAGAGCAATCCAGTTAGTTCCATTCCCCCGCACTTTTGCCACAGCCCTACAATTTTTTCACCTTCAGGTAATTATCCTTTTGAAGGCTACTATTGAATCTGCATTCACCACTCTATGTTAGCAACACCGCTTCGAAGGAATATCCTAAACACTACTCTGAAAAGTCACTTGCTGTTGGACAGAATGCATCCTGCAGGCACCTTTGAACAGGGTGGAACCTCCGGAGAGTACAATATTGCAGAACAACGTCCTGCGCAGGTCCAGGTCGGACTTCTGGATAGCAAAGGCCAGCACCTCGTGAATTCCCTCGCTCTCGTCGCCAATCAGGTCAGGCTTAAAGAGCAACTCGGGGGCTCGGAATCGAGCAGGTCCCACCTGTGGGCAACCAACAAACAGCCCATTAGAGGCAATGATTAAACGCTGCAACTGCACAGGTTTACTGGCGATCGGGGAGCTTTAGGATACATTTGTAATAATTACTGATGGAAGAAACGCTTGAAACCAGCTCTTAATCGCATGCATTCACACATCCACAGGCAATGCTTTTATCATATGAACCGTTGGGCGTGTCAACCTGTGTGGTGCCGAGGCATTCAGACCATGAGAGGCCCCAGGATCTATTCCTGTTCGGTGCAGAATCTCAAGTCAGGCCAGCAACCCTGGGCTATGAAAAGGAAAAACTAATCAGCTGATCACTACCCTGACTCCGCCGGGCGCACGTAAGTTGGGCGAGGATAAGATAGGAGTCGGCGGTGATGCCCCACTGTTGTCAAATAGCCTGCTGATGGTCACCATCTGGGCTCAGACATGATGCGTGACTACTTGAATGAGGCACAGGAGGGCTGCCGGGGCCCGTGGAATTAGGGGGCAAGGTTCTGGCTGACAGCAAGCGGAGAGGTGAATGGGTTCTCTGGATTCTAGCTTGTTGGAGATGTTGGAGAGAGCAGAACGGGGATTGAGGCTCTCCGTTGGGAAAGGGCAGGGCTGGGGGGGGTGGAGATGGACAAACTTAAAAAGGTTTCTTTAAATGTTTTTATTTTTATTGAAATGGATAGGTTTCACACTGTGCGGAGTGTCATATTGGTGGAATACCAAATTTCTCCATTAAGTTAAAAATTATTGGGCCGTAAATTGCGGCCTCTCCAGGTACGTACGATGTGCGCACGCGCCCGAAGTGGCCTCGCAATTGCCGGTTCTTGGCGCGCGATGCCTATGCACCGAGAACCGGCATTTACGATCTGTCAAATTTTGACAGATTGCACGCATCCCCGGGAGAAGGGCCTCCATGGACGGAGATTTGGGCTAGTTGCCCAACTCCTGCCCAGCGAATGTCCTGCAAACTCTTACGCCTGGTAAAAGCAGGTGCATAGCTTACTTTTACCAATGCAAGAGTTTTAAAAGATAGAAGAATTACATTTTATCACTCATTTTTATATTAAGAACCCTGTCCATTACGGTAAGTTTATTTTTACCCGTATTAAAACATATCAAACAAAATTCAAAAAAATAAATTTTTGTCTGAAACATTCAATTTCAATTAATTTTAAATATGCGAGGTGTTATTTTTATTTATTGTGTTGTGTTTCTGTGTTTTGGCGGGTAGAGGCAGTGATAGTAATGGGAGCTCGTACAGACGGAACTCACCATTATTATCAATGAAAATACTACAGGTTCATTGATGGTCCAGGCCCACGTGAACCCAGGTCGTGCTGATGTTCCTGGGACGCGTGGGCCCACACGCTGGGCTGAGAACGAAGGCTTCGGACCGCAAGTCTATGTTCCTCCTGATACTTACGTTAAAAAAATTTCGGTCGGAGGCGTCCGGTCGCAGGAAGCCTCCGACTGCAATCTCTGGGCCATTAGATTTTAGACCTAATGACTAATGTTCATATAATGCTTGTTCATAATATTTCAGTTTATAAGGCAACACCTATCTGGGATGAGCAGAGACAATTGGTGAGGCAAGGTGGTACAAGTACTGTGTGACTGTTAGTGGTAGCTTTCTTCTAAAATTCTATCTATCTGTGACTTGAATTCATTCAATGAGCTAGCCTCAACTGCTTCCTTGGGCAGAGAATTCCACAGATTCCACAGGCCTTCATTGCGAGAGGGATGGAGTACAAAAGCAGGGAGGTCCTTCTGCAACCACATAGGGTATTGGTGAGGCCGCACCTGGAGTACTGCGTGCAGTTTTGGTCACCTTACTTAAGGAAGGATATACTAGCTTTGGAGGGTGTACAGAGACGATTCACTAGGCTGATTCCGGAGATGAGGGGGTTACCTTATGATGATAGATTGAGTAGACTGGGTCTTTACTCGTTGGAGTTCAGAAGGATGAGGGGTGATCTTATAGAAACATTTAAAATAATGAAAGGGACAGATAAGATAGAGGCAGAGAGGTTGTTTCCACTGGTTGGGGAAACTAGAACTAGGGGGCACAGCCTGAAAATACAGGGGAGCCAATTTAAAACCGAGTTGAGAAGGAATTTCTTCTCCCAGAGGGTTGTGAATCTGCGGAATTCTCTGCCCAAGGAAGCAGTTGAGGCTAGCTCATTGAATGTATTCAAGTCACAGATAGATAGATTTTTAACGAATAAGGGAATTAAGGGTTACGGGGAGTGGGCGGGTAAGTGGAGCTGAGTCCACGGCCAGATCAGCCATGATCTTGCTGAATGGCGAAGCAGGCTCGAGGGGCTAGATGTCCTACTCCTGTTCCTAATTCTTATGTTCTTATGTTCTAAAATAAAACTCCGTCATGCAGGAGTTTACCATACCTCTAAAGTGCTCCCATCAGGCAGAGTGTACTGTGCTTTCTCGGTCTCCAGTGTTTCATCTTTCTGTGGGTTTATAGATAGGTAACAGGCCCGCTGCAAAGAAAAGATTTTCATTTATATAGCACCTTTCATGACCACCGGACATCTCAAAGCGCTTTACAGCCAATGAAGTACTTTTTAAATGTAGTCACTGCTGTAATGTGGGAAACGTGGCAAGCTCCCACAAACAGCAATGTGAGAATGACCAGATGAACTGTTTTTGTTATGTTGATTGAGGGATAAATATTTGCCCAGGACACCGGGGATAACACCCCTGCTCTTCTTCTAAATAGTGCCATGGGGTGTTTTAGGTCCACCTGAGAGGGCAGGCGGGGCCTCGGTTTACAGTCTCATCCGAAAGACGGCACCTCTGACAGTGCCACGCTCCCTCAGTACTGCACTGGAGTGACAGCTTCGATGTATGTGCTCAAGATCCTGGCATGGGATTTGAACCCACAACCTGCTGGCTCAGAGGTGCGTGTGACACCCACTGAGCCCCGGTTGTAACTGCGAGAAACACGCTGTCAATTTTTGTCCAATGTCACCGTGCCAGAAACGTTCCAGCTGAAACACAACTTGTGCCAAAGTCAGAGGCACCATCTGTGTGCGAGAGCAGAGGCTAATTGCTGTTTACGAATGAAACACGGAAAAATTAGAGGCGACTGTATTTGAAACACAACTTGCGGCTGGAGCTGGCTCATGGACCCGTTGCACAATCCCGGTGGTGGGAGAGGTTTGTGTCGGTTTCAGAGAGACCTTACTCTGCGGACAGACCTTGCCATGCAGTACGAGGGACGGTGGAAGCAGTGCTGAAATTATATTGACTGACAAACGAGGAAAAGCTATAAAAAGAACTGACAATATCGTACAAAATCCCAGGTGGAAGCTTTGCAGCTGCAAGCTGTGCACCCAAGCCATCAGCTCATGCCCCGTAGTGTAAACATGCTTATGAGCAGTGAGCTTGGCTCACACAGCAGCTAAACAGGTTCCGCAGTGAGCAGCTGAGTCATGCAGACCAGGAAGATCCTGGTCAGGGTTTTGCACTGTTGCAGAATCAGAATCATAGAACAATGCAGCGAAGGAGGCCATGTGCCGGCTCTTTCGGAGAGCAATCCAGTTAGTCCCACTCCCCTGCCAACATCGCCAGCATCGAAGCACTGACCACACTCGATCAGCTCCGCTGGGCAGGCCACATTGTCTGCATGCCAGACACGAGACTCCCAAAGCAAGCAAGCGCTCTACTCGGACCTCTTTCACGGCAAGCGAGCCCCAGGTGGGCAGAGGAGACGTTTCAAGGACATCCTCAAAGCCTCCCTGATAAAGTGCAACATCCCCACTGACACCTGGGAGTCCCTGGCCAAAGACCAGTCTACCCTAAGTGGAGGAAGTGCATCCCGGGAGGGCGCTGAGCACTTCGAGTCTCGTCGCCGAGAGCATGCAGAAACCAAGCGCAGGCAGCAGAAGGAGCATGCAGAAAACCAGTCCCACCCACCCTTTCCTTCAACGACTATCTGTCCCACCTGTGACAGAGACTGTGGTTCTCGTATTGGACTGTTCAGCCACCTAAGGACTCATTTTTTTTTTTTTTTAAAAAGAGTGGAAGCAAGTCTTCCTCGATTCCGAAGGACTGCCTATGATGATGCCCTTTCCCCATATCACAGCAAATTTTTCTCCGTCAAGTATTTATCCAATTCCCTTTTGAAGGCTACTTATTGAATTTGTGCCCACCATCCCATCAGGCAGTGCATTCCAAATCCTAACCAAATGTGAGGTAGGAAAGTCTTTCCTTGTGTCGCCTCTGGTTCTTTTGCCGATCGCCATAAATCTGCGCCCTCTGGTTATCAACCCTTCAGCCATTGGAAACAGTTGCTCTTTATTTACTCCACCTAAACCCTTCACCATTTTAAACACTGCTATCAAATCTCCTTTTAGCCTTCTCTGCTCCATGGAGAACAACCCCAGCTTCTCCAGTCTATCCTGTACCCTCTACAAAACCTTCATGCTCATCCTAAAGTGTGCTTTGCAGTTCATAATTTTCTTGTCCTCTGAAATGGGCAGTGGGGGGGTGTGGGGACATTCGCAGGGGACATTCACTCTCCTCTTCCTTCCCCCTTTCACAGGTTGGCCTGTAACCTTTAGAATTCCTACTTTCACCACCTCCCAAACCCGCGACCTCTACCACCTAGCAGGACAAGAGCAACGGGCACATGGGAACACCATCACCTCCAGGCTACTCTCCAAGTCACACACCATCCTGACTTGGAAATAAATCGCCGTTCCTTCATCGACGCTGGGTCAAAAAAAAAAATTGCCGGGCTACGGGGAAAGAGCAGGGGCGTGGGACGAGCTGAAAGTAGGCCTTCCGTGCTGTAACCATTTTATGATACTATAAAATCCGGCAACAGCACTATGGGAGTACCTTCACCATACCAGCTGCAGCGGTTCAAGGCGGAGGCTCACCACCACCTTCTCGAGAGCAATTAGGGATGGGCAATAAACATTGGCCTTTACAGCAACGTCCACATTCCATTACCTAGGGTTAAAGTATTATTTAAATGGTGATAGCTTGGGAAATGTCAATGTACAAAGGGATCTGGGTGTCCTTGTACACCAATCACTGAAAGCAAACATGCAGGTGCAGCAAGCAGTTGGGAAGGCAAATGGTATGTTGCCCTTCACTGCAAGAGAATTTGAGTACAGGAGCAAGGATGTCTTACTACAGTTATATAGGGCCTTGGTGAGACTGCACCTGGAGTATTGTGTGCAGTTTTGGTCTACTTACCTAAGAAAGGCCATAGAGGGAGTGCAGCGAAGGTTCACTAGACTGATTCCTGGGATGGCAGGATTGTCGTATGAGGAGAGATTGGGTCGACGAGGCCTGTGTTCACTAGAGTTTAGAAGAATGAGAGGGGATCTCATTGAAACGTATAAAATTTTGACGGGGTTGGACAGACTGAATGTGTGGAGGATGTTTCCCCTGGCTGGGAAGACAAGAACAAGGGGTCACAGTCTCAGGATTCGGGGTAAGAAATTTAGGACCGAGATGAGGAGAAGTGTTTTCATTCAGAGGGTGGTGAGCTTGTGGAACTCTCTACCACAGAAGGCTGTGGAGACCAAGTCACTGAATGTATTTAAGAGGGAGATAGATAGATTTCTAGACACTAAAGGCATTAAGGGGTATGGAGAAAAAGCAGGAATATGGTGTTGAGATAGAGGATCAGCCATGATCATATTGAATGGCGGTGCAGGCTCGAAGGGTCGAATGGCCTATTACTGCTCCTAGTTTCGATATTTCTATTACATAGAATATATGGCACAGAAAAAGGCCATTTGGCCCAACCAGTCCATGCCGGCATTCATGCCCCACACAAGCCTTCCCCCGTCTTTCCTCATCTAAATCTATCCACATAACCCTCCATTCCCTTCTCCCTCATATGCTTGTCTAGCCTCCCCTTAAATGCATCGATACTATTCGCCTCAACCACTCCCTGTGGCAGCGAGTTCCATGTTCTCAGTACTCTTTGGGTAAAGAAGTTTTTTCTGAATTGCCTATTGGATTTCTTGGTGACTATTTGATATTGATGGCCTCTGGTTATGCTCTTCCCCACATGAATGAAGAGACAGAGAAAAAAAATGTGCACCCACCTCTTTAATTGATTTGACGACCTCAAATTCCGCCGTTGTGTGGAAATCGTAGCCTTCCTTCCGGAGGAGCAGGCGCAGGTAACGGGACACGTCCCTGCCAGCGACGTCCACCCTCATGATGGAGTGCGGCATGGCAAAGCCCTCGTAGATCGGGACAGCGTGAGTGACGCCATCTCCAGCATCGAGCACGACGCCCGTGGTGCGGCCAGTGGCATATCTGCAGCGGAGACGGGAAACAGTTTAGTAACGATGCACGGCACAGCACGGTGTTCATCAAGAGGAACACGTTACTGAAATAAAATGGCGGCCGCAGTTTGAAGAGGGACTTAAAAAAATCCAGCTCGGTGATGAATTTTGGTGATACCTGTACGTCGTGGTTTATACGGAGCCATATAAACTAGGAAGACCTCAGAGTCAATGTCTTGTCTATGCTGAGGGAACTGATCTTAACCAGGATAGCAGTTGAAAGCTGGTAATTATTCCCCCATTCACACCCCATCTAGACTCATCTTTTGTTTCCTAACTTGTGCCATTACCATCTCAATTTGGCCCATCATCCGTTTTGTCTCTCAAATCTCTCCTGCCTTCCACCCAATCAAAGACTGTCCCTTTTGTTCTTTCCTCCCCTCCCCCTCTCGGTGCCCCTACACTTTGTTAAGAATCTGTTACATCTCAAATTTTGCCAGTTCTGACGAAGGGTCTTCAATCTGAAACGTTAACTCTGTGTCTCTCTCCATAGATGCTGCCTGACCCGCTGAGATTTCCAGCATTTACTGTTTTTATTATAGCAGTTGGAGTTCTACAATTGGCCTCAATGGTCTTTGGGGTGGGGGGGGGGAAAGTCAGACAGTGTTTCTGCCCTGATCCAGTGACCCCCTCCTGGGAGTGCATGCAGGTGGGCGGCCAGTGAGGACCGGCTCAAGTTTGGTTGGAGCACAGTCCACTATTGGCCAAGTCTGCCAAGGTACAGATTGACCACCTTGGTGAAGTGCTGGAGAATTGCTGGCAACTGTAGAACAACACCCCAGCAAGAGTCAGCCTTTTCACGAAACTCATCGAAACTTATGGCACAGAAGGAGGCCGTTCAACTCATCGTGTCCGCGCCAGCCAGCCAAAATCTATTCCAATCCCACTTCCCCGCTCTTGGTCCGTAGCCTTGTAGGTTACAGCACTTCAGGTGCATATCCAGGTACTTTTTAAATGCTATGAAAGTTCCTGCCTCTACCACCCTTTCATGCAGTGCGTTCCAGACCCCCACCACCCTCTGGTGAGGAAATTTTTCGCTATCTCCCCTCTAATCCTTTTATTAATTACTTTAAATCTACACCCCCTCATTAATCACCTCTCTGCTAAGGGAACCAGGTCCTTCCCATCAACTCCATCCAGGCCCTTCATAATTTTATAAACCTCAACTCAATCTCCCCTATACCTCCTCTGTCCAAAGCAAGACAACCCAGACTATCCAATCTTTCCTCACAGCTAAAAATGTCCAGTCCAGGCAACATCCTTGTAAATTTCCTCTGCACCCTCTCTAGTACAATCACATCCTTCCTGTAATGTGACCAGAACTGCACGCAGTACTCTAAGCTGTGGCCTAACTAGTGCTTTATATATACCAGCACAACCTCCCTGCTCCTTTATTCTATGCCGCGGCTAATAAAGGATCGAGAACAAAGGCATTGAGGCTTTTACTTTTAAAATTAATTCCTTCACTTGTGTTTCCTTAAAGATTGCAGCTATGCAGTTCAAAACTCCACACCGTAAACAGTTTGAAAACATCAAGATGATTGATGAAAAAAGCTAATACTTATGGCAACTTACAGACTCAGAACTGCTTGCATCGAAATGAAAAGTGCAGGGGCGTTAAACGACTCAAAAAACACTTCTGCTGCCCGCTCCCGGTTTTTGCTTGGATTTAGCGGAGCTTCTGTGAGGAGCACGGGATGCTGTAAGAGAAACAGATCAGCTTTGTCGTGGATTATCTACAACATTTGCGGAATTATAGCAATGCACGGGGAGTTATCTTTGCTGCCAAGGTCCTTCGTGATAAGAGTTCTCAATCCCGCTCCGAGCGGGCAAACCCATCGCAATCTCACGCAGACGCTTCTCTCGTGGGAGGTAGAAAAATGACACACAGATGCATCAGGTTGCAGCTTTGGAAGTTGGGCTGATCTCCACTGTTGATGGAGGGAGAGTAGGGGGAGCTTTGCACTGCACTAGACCTGACCTGGGAGTGTTTGATGGGGCGGTGCAGAGGGAGCAGCAATGCTGTGGTGTACCTGACCTGCACGTGCCTAATGTTGACATTGGTGTCTGAAATCATAGAATCGTACAGCACAGGAGGCCATGTGGCTCATCGTGCCTGTGTTGGCTCTTTGAAAGAGCTATCCAATTAGTCCCATCCCACTAATCTTACCCCATAGCCTTGTAACTTTTTTCCTTTCAAGTATAATCAGGCCTGTGTGGAAGATAAACACCAGCATGGACCTGTTGGGCCAAATAGCCTGTGGTGTAAATACTTTATAGAGCACCTAGAATCATACAGCACAGGAGGCCGCCATTCGGCCCATCGTGCCTGCGCTCTTTGAAAGAGCAATCCAATTAGTCCCACTCTCTTGCTCTTTCCCCAAAGACCTGCAAATTTCTCCTTTTCAAGTATATATCCAATTCCCTTTCGAAGGTTACTCTTGAATCTGCTTCCAGATAGAGAATTTCAGATCATAACACGCTGCATAAAATAAAATCTCATCTCCCCCGCTGGTTCTTTTGCCAATTATTTTACATCTGTGTCCTCTGCTTACCGAACCCTCCTACGCCAGTTTCTCCTTATTTACTCTATCAGACGCTTTATAATTTTGAACATCTCTATTAAATCTCCCCTTAACCTTCTCTGCTCGAAGGAGAACAATCCCTGCTTCTCTAGTACCGCCACATAATTGAAGTCACTTATACCTGGTACCATTCCAGTAAATCTTTTCTGCACCCTTTCCAAGGTCTTCCTAAATTGGACACAATACGCCGGCTGAGGCTCAACCAGTAATTTATAAAGGTTTGGCACAACTTCCTTGCTTTTGTACTCAATGCCTCAATTTATAAAGCCACAGAATGCACATATTATTTTAACAGCTGGATCAACTTGTCCGGTCACCTACAATGGAAAGCGTTCCAACACCCTGCATCTTGTCAGGCACAAAATTAACCTAAAAATGCAACATATATAAATGGACGTTTGTATCATTTTGAAATTGTCACGCTGCTTCTCCGATCTTGATTCTGTTCCTATGAGGTAATCACATTCCTCACCGTTTCCTGCCCGCTCCCTTGGATCAGCACATCCCTGAATCGCAGAGGACCTGTGGCTATGATTATCGCTCAACGCTGCCATGAGGCAGCAGCCCAGGAACAACAACACTATTACGTTCACTTCTCAGAGGTAGCCAAGATTAGGAAAGGATGTACTTAACAGGCGACTGGAGAAATAAGGATAGAGTACGCCTTTAAAGCCGAACTTCAGGAAAACGCACAGCCCTGCCTGGCACCAACAACTACAACTTATATTTATATAGCGCCTTTAACGTAATAAAATGTCCCAAGGCGCTTCACGGGAGTGCTATCAAAAGACAAGCAATATTTGATACCGAGCCACATAAGGAGATGTTAAGGCAGGTGACCAAAAGCTTGGTTGAAGAGGTAGGTTTTAAGGAGCGTCTTAAAGGAGGAAAGAGAAGCAAAGAGATGGAGAGATTTTAGGGAGGTAATTCCAGAGCTTAGGAACTAAGCAGCTGAAGACACGGCTGCCACTGGTGGAGCGATTATAATCAGGGGTGCTCCAGAGGCCAGAATAAGCGGAGCGCAGAAGTCTAGGAGGATTATAGGGCTGGAGGCGACTACAGAGATAGGGAGGGGTGAGGCCATGGAGGGATTTGAAAACAAGGATGAGAATTTTAAAATCGAGGGATTGATTTACAGGGAGCCAGTGTAGGTCAGCGACCACAGGGGGTGATGGGTGAGTGGGTCTTGGTGCGAGTAAGGACACAGGCGGCAGGCAACGGGCCAGTCCCTCAAAGGAACAATTTGGAACCACATAGCCCTGCTGTGCGGCACAGTTTGATTCAATGCAGAGTGGATCTGCCGTCACAGACACAAACCATACAGTGTGGATGGGGCAAGATGTTACCAAAGTGCGCTTAGGCAAGACACGTGGAACCCCATGCAGGATGTAGTCGGAACCACATGGACTTCAATTAAATAGGTTAGGCAGGACCAGGGATCACAAGTTTACGTTGTTTCGGGCTAGATCTAGGTTAGATGTCAGGAGGTGGTTCTTGTCCCAGAGAATAGTCGGCCTCTGGAACAAGCTGCCATTTCATGTGGCGGGTGCAGACTCGCTGAATTCCTTCAAGCGAAAGCTGGATTTGTTTCTGGCTGGGGCGGAGATCACCTCTTACAGAAGGTAGGTACTGCAGGGAATTCAAGGCCAGAGTGATCTCCTGGACTAGTTTCGATCGCCTAGATGGGTCGGAGAGGAATTTCTCAGATTTTTCCCACCAAGTTGGCCTGGGTTTTTTTTTTATCTGTTTTTTTGCCGCTCCTAGGAGATCACATGGTTTGGGGTGGGGTGGAGTGTATATGTTGAGATACACAAGATATCGCAATTGTGTGGGACAGGCTCGATGGACCAAATGGTCTTTACCTGGCCATCATTGTTCGTCTGTTCATAAATGGGACTTCGCGCCCCAGTGTAACTGCTACCAGCACGAAGTTTTAAAAGTTTGTGGCTGAGTGTTGATTCCCAAAACTGTTTAAACTTCATTTGAAAATATTTTTGTCAGCAGAGAGGTGTCGGCACTGTGTCCTTCCATTAAAATGTAACTTGCATTTACAGAGGAGTGGAGAACAGGGTTCGAACAAATGCGCAAAGTTAAAGAGTCCTTGGGCAAGGAGCCAAGGTGAAGCCAGGAGTATAACGGGGGTCCGGGACTGGTATCCAACCCACAATACTGGTACCACCCAACTTCCAATACACTCTACCATATTAAGCGACAATGTCAGTCACTGCAATGAACTTACATTTATACAGCAGCTTTTAAGTGTCAGCCGTCGCTCAGTGGGCAGCACTCTCGCCTCTGAGTCAGAAGGTTGTGGGTTCAAGTCCCACTCCAGGGACTTGAGCACATAAATCTAGGCGGACACTCCCAGTGCAGTGCTGATGGAGCGCTGCACTGTCTTTTGAATACGTTAAACCGAGGCCCCATCTGCCCTCTCAAGTGGACGACAAAGATCCCATGGCACTATTTCGAGCAAGAGCAGGGGAGTTATCCCCGGTGTCCTGGGGCCAATATTTATCCCTCAATCAACATAACAAAAAACAGATTATCTGGTCATTATCACATTGCTGTTCGTGGGAGCTTGCTGTGCGCAAATTGGCTGCCGCGTTTCCTACATTACAACAGTGACCACACTCCAAAAGTACTTCATTGGTTGTAAAGTGCTTTGAGACATTCGGAGGTCGTAAAAGGCGCTATATAAATCCAAGTCTTTCTTTCTTCACGGTGGAGGGTGGGGGTGCGGGGTCAGACGCGAGCAGAAGTAGGAGGGAAACGATGGGAGGTGGCTGAAGGAAGGGTCAAGAGATGAGATTTTAAGGAGGCCTTTGAAGGAAGCAGAAATGATGTAGCAAGGTGGAGGGGTTGGGCGAGAGAGTTCCAGAATGACAAGCTGGCTGAAAGCTCAGTCACTGACGATAGAGTGGAGGGAGAGAGGAGCGCAGCAGACCAGCGTGGGCATAGCACAGGGTGTGAGGAGGAGGGAAAGGTGAGCAGAAGGGAGTTGCAAGTGCAGGGAGTGGGGATTTTGAATTTGATGCCCAGAACATGGAGATAAGCAAGGATAGGGGTGATAAGAGTAGGATATTTATGCAAGATATTGTGCAGGAGATGGAGTTCTGGGTGCCCGTGTTCTAACTCGTACCAAGTCCCATTCACCCATCACCCCGGTGCCCGCTGAGCCACATTGGCTCGTGGTTAAGCACCGCTTCGATTTTAAAATTCTCATCCTTGTTTTCAATTCCCTCCATGGCCTCACCCCTCTATCTCAGTAATCATCTCCAGACCCACAACACCCCCCATCCCCCGCTATCTGCATTCCTCTAATTCTGGTTTCTTGAGCATCCCCAAATTTAATCACTCAGCCCTTGGCGGCCGTGCCTTCAGCTGCCGAGGCTCGAAGCTCTGGAATTCCCTCCCTAAACCTCTCCACCTCATTTTCCTCCTTTAAGATGCTCCTTAGAACCGACTTCTTTGACCATGTTTTCAGTCACCTGCCCTAATATCTCCTTATGTTGGTCAGTGTCAAATTTTGTTTGCTAATGCTCCTGTGAAGTGCATTTGGACCTTTTACTGTGATAAAGGCGATATATAAATTCAAGTTGTTGTTGTTGAATGATTTGAAGTCTAGGATCAGAATCGCTGGGGGGGGGGCAGGAGGGGAATGAAAATACACTTGACTGTTGCTATACAAACAAAGTGACTGCAATGATCTCACTTCCTCAGAGAAGGTCTGCAGTTGATCCTTGCTGTAAACGTACTGCCAGATTCTCTCCATGTCATTCCAATCTCGCACAATGCCGTGTTCCATGGGATAGCGAATCGAGAGCAAGCCTCGGTGCTCCTGAGGTGGGAGGGGGTTGGAGAGAAGAGGACGAGATGGACAAAATTATTACACTTAAATGAACACGCTACTGAAACATTATCCCTTCCTCCCCCCACGGTGCTGAATCTTGCTGGGTGTCAGCTACCTTCAGTAACTTGCCCAAGTGGTTATTCGTGTGCAAGTGTTGGCAGGTCATTCAATCAAGGAGGACACTGCAGAGTCTGAAACTGAGCTCACATCAACATGCTTTCGTAGAATCATAGAAATTTACAACAGGGAAGGAGGCCATTCCGGCCCATCGTGTCCGCGCCGGCCGACAAAGAGCTATCCAGCCTAATCCCACTTTCCAGCTCTCGGTCTGTAGGCCTGTAGGTTACGGCACTTCAGGTGCGCATCCAGGTACTTTTTAAATGTGGTGAGGGTTTCTGCCTCTACCACCCTTTCAGGCAGTGAGTTCCAGACCCCCCCATCACCCTCTGGGTGAAGAAATCTTTCCTCAAATCTCCTCTAACCAATTACTTTACATCAATTTCAATCTTTAGTTTAAATCTTTCCTGAAGGGAGTCACTGGATCAGGAAGGGGAACCATCATGGACTGCAACATTCTCAATGCTGAGCTAACTCAGCAAGGTTCCAGCGATAAAACACGGGACTTCCCGGGCCTGTAAGATTCAGGATCATACTGGCTGGTGTGAGCCATCAGTGGCACATACCGAGGATCCTTGTGCAGTTTCCAGTACGGCACTTCGAGCCGAGGTCCAGAAACAAGAAGCAACGACGATAACTGCAACGGTTCATATGGCACAATAATGACCATAATGGGGCGCCAATGTACACAATACCACAGGGCTCTGAAACATCGGTTTGAATTTGTTTACAAATCACTCCATGGTCTCACCCCTCCCTATCTCGGTAATCTTTTGAAGCCTCACAATCCCACGAGATTCTGCGCCCCTCAAATTCTGGCCTCTTGAACACCCCTCATTATTACTGCTCAACCATCGGTGGCCGTGCCTTCAGCTGTTTGGGCCCTAAGCTCAAAATTACGACACAGAAGGAGGCCATTCAGCCCATCGTGTCTGTGCCGGTCGAAAAAGAGCTACCCAGCTTAATCCCACCCTCTAGCACGAGGTCCGTAGCCCTGCAAGTTACGGCTCTTTAAGTGCACATCCAAGTACTTTTTAAATGTGACGAGGGTTTCTGCCTCTACCACCCTTTCAGGCAGTGAGTTCCAGACCCCCACCACCCTCTGGGTGAAAATATTTCCTCTCATCATTCAACAACATCAACTTCAAAAAAGCGTTAAAAATAATATACAAGCACGTGGAGTTGCTGGGAGTGGACATACAACAAGTCACTGCCAAGGACTGTGTCAGCCGGCACAAAAATAAAGGGGCGGATTTTCCAGTCCTCTGCACTCCGTTTTTCACCCTGGAGCGGTGGCAATGGCGGCGGTGAGGTGTTCTGGGCGGGCGGTCCGCCTCCAGCGCCCCGCGGGGGTTTTCGGGGTCGTGTTTGCGGTGGTGCGGAGCAGCACCGCCCGGAAGAGCTGAGCCCGGGTGTGCAACACCCCCGATTGCGACACCGCCGCGAGTTTTGACTCCCGCCCGACCTGTCCGCCCCGCAGCGCCCCCCGCAGTGAGCGCCTGGGAAATCGGGCGGTCCAACGATACCGACAGCGGAAACGCAAGTAATGCTGTCCTGGGGTAAGTGTGATTGCTTTTTCTTTTAATTTTTCTTGTGATTTGTGTTGTGGTGGTGCAGGCTATGTTTTGGGAATGTTTTTGTGGGTTTGTTTTTCTCCCCAGGCGACTCTCGGAGTGCTCCCGGCCGGCTCTTTAGCTCGGGAGTTTCCTATGCTAGCGCCCCAGAGAGGTGTACAACGCCTCCCTTAGAGCTGCGCCCCACACTCAGAGCCCAGCTGCCCAACTTTGATGACTGAGGCACAAACTATACCCCCCGCCCGCCCCCCGAAACCATCAGAGCCGAAAATCCAGACCAAAGTTTCAGGGCAGGCAAAGATCTAACGGCCCATTACCTTTAGGTGGCCACACTCTACAAGGAACACAATGAACATTTGGAGCCAACACGATACCTCAGCTTTAGGTCCAATGAATAGATCGCCCTCCAACGCTCCCGCCATCACTCGAATGTGCTTTGGACGTCCCACACTGGGTCAAAACAGAATAATTTAAAAATGTTAAAAGGGGAGGAAAAATCCTGAGGCAGGTACTGTTTTAGTTATACACAAGAACATAAGAAATAGGAGCATGAATCGATCTTTCGGCCCCTCGTGCCTGCTCCGCCATTCAATGAGATCATGGCTGATCTTCCAGCTCAACTCCACTTTCCTGCACTCTCCCCATACTCCTTGATTCCTTTAATATCCCCAAAATCTATTGACCTCTGTCTTGAATATACAGGTGCAGCATCGAGGATCTGGAGTTCCGGAATCCGGACTCGGGGCCGATCGGTGGCAGGGTCGTCCGGAATCGGGACCGGACAACTCTGCTGACCTCGGGGCTTGCCTCCTCGCCGACCCGCCCGAACACCTCCTCGGCGGCGCTGGACATCCTGAACAGCTCACAGCTCGTCGGCGGGAATTCCCCCTGCTGCCACCCCCCAACTTTGACGTTCCGAAATCCATAAATACCCAAACCTGAGCTCTGGATTCGTGATGTCAGACAGCAAATTGAAAGTCCGGAATCCTCAACGGCCTCGGTCCCAAGGGTACCAGATTTTAGGCGTGCACCTGTAAAAGACTGAGCCTCCACAGCCCTCTGGGGCAGAGAATTCCAAAGATTCACCACCCTCTGACTGAAAACATTTCTCGTCACCTCAGTCCTAAATGGCCGACCTCGTATCCTGAGACTGTGACCCCCTGGTTCTAGACTCCCCAGCCAGAGGAAACATCCTCCCTGCATCTACCCTGTCGAGCCCTGTAAGAATTTTGTATGTTTCAATGAGATCACCTCTCATTCTTCTAAACTCTAGAGAATATAGGCCTAGTCTGCTCAATCTCTCCTCATAGGACAATCCCCCCATCCCAGGAATCTGGTGAACCTTCATTGCACTCCCTCTATGGCGAGTATATCCTTCCTTAGGTAAGGAGACCAAAACTGTACACAATACTCCAGGTACCGTCTCACCATGACCCTATATAATGGCAGTATACTCCTTCCAAACTTATTTGACCTCCCTTTTGAAAAGTGTAATTTTTACTGCGTACCTAAAGTGGCTCAGTGTCCCTATCATTGGGATCGCCCAGTGCGATCACTTGCTGGGAGTATTTCCCCACACCCGCATTACAAGTAGTATACCCACAACTTCATCGAGCTAGCTGACCACAAGAAACAGTGCTGTGGGCCGGGGGGGGGAGAAATGCAGATTTTCCAACTGATAGCGTGCTTTCCCGGGGTCAGGCATCTCAGGCGCGACTTTCAGGCCTGTCCTTAAAGGCAACAGTATCACTCTGGGGTGCAAAGACTAACTAATACAGGGTACTCCCTGTCTTGGCCTGAAGAATGGGTGGGATACCAGAGAGCAGTTAGTGCTATCCCACCACAAGATACGGGGAGAAAATTAGGATCTTTGAACATAAAACAAAACATACAGTGTAATCTCCTGCTGCAAACAGAGTGACAATTCCATGTGCAGCCCTGCAGTGTATGGCGTATAGCAATTGTTCATCCTGTATTTACTGTAACTGTGAAAAGCACGCAACGGTACAATTATAAAACCTGCCCTACTAACCTTGTATTGTGTGATGGAGCGAGTGTTCTTCGAAGGACTGCTGGGTAAAGCTCCACCACGGTTGACAAAAGTGGTGGAAGCAATATGAAGAATGGAGAGAATCACACAAGAGGAATAGAGTACAAAAGCAAGGGAGTTATGGTAAATCACTGGTTAGGCCTCAGCGAGACTATTGTATCCAATTCTGGGCACCTCACTTTAGGAAGGATGTCAAGGCCTTGGAGAGGGTGCAGAGGTGATCTACTAAAATGGTACCAGGGATGAGGGACTTGTGTTATGTGGAGACTGGAGAAGCTGGGATTTTTCTCCTTAGAGCAGAGAAGATAAAGGACGATTTAATAGAGGTGTTTAAAATTATGAGTGTTTTCGATAGTGTAGACAGGGAGAAACTGTTTCCACTGGCAGGTGGGTCGATAACCAGAGGACACAGATTTAAGATCATTAGCATAAAAACAAGAGGGGAGATGAGGCGATTTTCTTTTACGCAGCGAGTTATGGGTCGAGTTTCCCTGTCCTGTTTTTCTGGCACCTTCACCCAAGGTGCGCCGTTTGTGTCCGCCTCCAAGCCTCGGTATCCTGGCCGCTCCCCAGCCTCTCTTCGGTCGTGGCGCAGCGTGGCCCAATGGATCGGGGGCGGAGCCAGATCCCGGCGCTGAAAACAGTGCCGGGACCTCTGCTCTAGCACGCATGCACAGTAGTTCCTGGCAGGCCAAATCTATGAGTACGTGCTGCAGGCTGTGTGGGAGGGGCCCAAAGCACGCTGCGCCATCCCTAGCCCTGGCCGAATGGGCTCCCTCATCGGCAGCCTGTTGCGCTCCCTAAGGTAGGTCTTCTATTTTTTATTTACTGATTGATTTTGGTGCTTTTGGGGCAGGGTTCCTTCTATTTTATTTGTTCATTAATTGCTTATTACTTTTTGTGCTTTGTTTGGTGCTTGGTGATGCTTTAAATGTAGTTACTTGCGCCGATTCCTTAACTCTAGGTAAGGTTTTTCTGTGTGGACAGAAGTGGCAACATACGCTGGCCTATGTTAGTTTGGAGCAACTATTTGCTGGCCAAACGCCTAAAACAGGGGTAAGTGGCTGGGAGCGCCCCCTTTTGAAAAAAACGGAACTAAAAAAAAACTAACTAACTCACTTACACTGGCGCAAATTAAATGGCCAGAATTGCAACTAAAATGATACACCAGAAAAATCAAATTGCTCCAAAAAAAGGAGCAACTCCTCGGGAAACTTGGGCCCATGATCTGGAATGCTCTGCCTGAAAACGGAGCTGGAAGCAGCTTCAATAGTAACTTTGGAATGAGAATCGGATATATACTTGAAAAGGAAAAATTTGCAAGGCTATGGAGAAAGTGTAAGGAAGTGGGACTAATTGGTTAACCCTCTCAACGAGGCGGCACAGGCCCGATGGGCCGAATGGCCTCCTTCCTGCTGTGCTGTGTGATTCTATCATTCTAACTGCATCATATGAAATTGTAATTGACTTACGAAAATATATTTTCATATATTGTATTGGTACAATGATTGAAAACCCAGTGATGGTACTGACAGTTACTGAGACTTTATCATGGATGGCTAAGTCCCATTTGGGGTCACTGTATGATACTCCATGTTCTCCAATACAGATTGAACCTCCCTTATCCGGAACCCTCGGGACCAGGCCTGTTCCGGATAAGGGATTTTTCCCGGACGAGGGGTGGTCACGTTAAATTGGATGGTACAGGTACTGAGCAAGGGGATATTGGGGCTGGCTGCCTTGGGGCTGGGAGTGCGGCAGAGAGATCATGGGGATGGGGGGAAGGTGGATCGTGGGGTCAGGCCAGCGATTGCGGGAGTCGGCAGCGAGGAAGGACTTCAATTTGTTCATGTCGGAGTTCTGCGCATGTGCCACCTGGTGGCCAGGAATGGTTCTGGACAAGGGGTGGTTCCGGATCAGGGAGTTCTGGATAAGGGAGGTTCAACCTGTACCTTCTACAGTGCATTTTCTAATTTACTAGTGTTCACACTAACACGACATAATGTACCTGCATTCCCTCCAAGTATCTCCTGAAGGCACTAACTCTTGCTGGGCATACTACCACAGGTGCTCTTTGCTAATTTACCCAAATGGCCATTTTTCATGTGTCTCTATGAACCCAATCCTGTCCTTCACTGATATCCACCCACACACACACTTTCCAGAGGAGCCACTGGATATCAACCTGTGCTTGGGCATCAGCTATTTACAATCTATATCAATGACTTGGATGAGGGGACCGAGGGTAATGTTTGCTACTGATACATAAGAACGTAAGAAATAGGAGCAGGAGTAGGCCATTTGGCCCCTTGAGCCTGCTCCGCCATTTAATAAGATCATGGCTAACCTGATCGTGGCCTCAGCTCTACTTCCCGTAACCCTTTACTCCCTTATCGCTCAAAAGTCTGTCTATC
This sequence comes from Pristiophorus japonicus, assembly GCF_044704955.1. Taxonomy (NCBI): domain Eukaryota; kingdom Metazoa; phylum Chordata; class Chondrichthyes; family Pristiophoridae; genus Pristiophorus; species Pristiophorus japonicus. The sequence continues at coordinate 48,500,862 of NC_091998.1, forward strand.
TCCACCTTAAATATATTCAATGACCCAGCCTCCACAGCTCTCTGGGGCAGAGAATTCCACAGATTTACAATTCTTCGAGAGAAGAAATTTCTCCTCATCTCAGGTTTAAATGGGCGGCCCCTTATTTTGAGACTATGTCCCCTAGTTTTAGTTTCCCCTATGAGTGGAAATATCCTCTCTGCATCCACTTTGTCGAGCCCCCTCATTGTCTTGTATGTTTCAATAAGATCACCTCTCATTCTTCTGAACTCTAATGAGTATAGGCCCAACCTACTCAATCTTTCTTCATTAAGTCAACCGCTTCATCTCTGAAATCAACCTAGTGAACCTTCTCTAGGATGTAAATACTACTTCCCACCAACAACCAACACATTTAAATTGGAGAATATAATATTTTTAATAGCATTAATACATTTATATTTGTTGTCTCTCAATTCTCCTAATCTACAGATCAGTACAATTATTATTTTGGTCAGTAAAGTATTGGTAATTCAACACATTGCTGTTTGGACTCCAACTCCAAAATGTACTGGAATAGACTCTCTCCCCCCTCTTCACCTCCCCCTCTCTCTTCTCTCTCCCCCCACCCCATCCCGCTGCCACCAAGTTAACTTTTGTGAAAAGTTGAGATCCACACAGCAAATTATACATTTGCAAGGGCCCTAAATAATATTAATTCAGGAGATGTGTGAGTTCAGGGCAAAGAATAAGCGTGGGCCCAGGGACAGTACGGACCAGCCCACACTGCGATGTGTGTGAACTCATCTCTTTTTGGCGTGGAGGCAAGTTATCCTCGATACGAGGGACTGCCTATGATGATGAAATAATATTCTAACATTGAGAAAAAAAGCTATTATAATTTGGTCAATTTCATTTCTGCAAAGTGCTCCTTAATTAAAAGACTTCAAAATTGTGCATGCAAACCACCAAGCCAATTCTGAATATTCGATCAAATGAAAAGCCTTTGAGTCAATCTGCCTTCAGCTGAAACTGGATTCTACCTACTTAGATGATCATGCAAAGTGGGGTATCATTTTGGATCTATTCCAAATTTAGACAAAGCGAAGTGGGAAAGTAAGTTGTGAGGGGGATGTAAAGAGGCTGCAAAGGGATAGAGACAGGCTGAGTGAGTGGGCAAGAACATGGCAGATGAAGAAATGTGAGGTTAACCGCTTTGGTAGGAAAAATAGAAAAGCAGATTTTTTTTTTTTTTTAAAACGGTGAGAGATTGGGAAATGATATGCAGAGGGACCTGGGTGTCCTTGTACATGAGTCACAGAAAGTTAACATGCAGGTACAGCAAGCAATTAGGAAAGCAAATGGTATTTTAGCCTTGATTACAACAGGATTGGAGTATAAGAGTGAAGAAGTTTTGCTGCAGTTATATAGGAGTTTGGTGTGACCACCCCTGGAGCACTGTGTACAGTTTTGGTCTCCTTACACAAGGAAGGATATACTTGCCTTGGAAGGAGTGCAATGAAGGTTCACTGGACTGATCCCTGGGATGAGAGGGCTGTCGTATGAGGAGATCGAGTAGATTGGGCCTATACTCTCTGGAGTTTAGAAGAATGAGGTGATCTCATTAAAACATACAAAACTCTGAGGGGGATTGACACGGTAGATGCCGAGAGGTTGCTTCCCCAGGCTGGACTGTCTAGAACCAGGGAGCATGGTCTCAGGATAAGGGGTCGGCCATTTAAGACAGAGATGAGGAGGAATTTCTTCACTCAGAGGGTGGTGAATCTTTGAAATTCTCCACCTGAAAGGGCCGCGGATGCTCAGTTGTTGAGTACATTCAAGACTGAGGTCGATTGATTTTTGCACTCTAGGGATATCAAGGAATATGGAGATCGGGCGGGAAAGTGGAGTTGAGGATTGAGATCAGCCATGATCTTACTGAATGGCGGAGCAGGCTCGAGAGGCCGCATGGCCTTCTCCTGCTTCTATTTCTTATGTTCTTACATCATGCTACGACCGATCCAGGAATACTTGATGCAGACAGTCCCTTGCACAAACACCACTCACCTTGCTGAACATAAACATTCATCCTAAATAAAACTTTAGAAGGGCCAACCTTTCTAAATGGTCACGCTATGCCATGAACAGGACATGGGTATATGTGCATACTTACTAATTGGGGAAACAGTACTTGGGTATCTGATCACCAGCAAATCCAGCTTTGACAACCCCAGATCCCTGGATAGGTAAGAAGAGAGAACATAGTAAATGTTACACAGTGCACCACGCTAACAGAACACAAGGAGCCTTTCAAATTTCCAACACCTAACACCTTCCAGCATCTTGCCCAAGTGACCATCCATCGCTGGTGAAACTGGCCAGCAGGTGTTGGCAGACTTTTCCACCACAGAGTGCCTCACAACTGACCCTAATCCAGCTCTTGCCCAATATCCATGTGGGCACTTTCCAGCCTGGGCCAACGGAGAGTAATCAGGCGCAGGAACCCTGGTTGATTCACCCCCACCCAACGTACTGAGGACAACTGGAATCACTTCACTGCATATCCTGGCTGAGGTCAATTGGCTCAGCGCAAGACGAGAGCCTGAACCCTCTTACACACAATAGCTCACACACACACACACAGTTTATTTCATATACTCTATTATCAACAACTCCATTATCGTTGTATCATGTGACTATCAGGATGGTAGAAGGCGAACTACATGGACCTTGCCCTTTTTCTCATATAATAATTTCTATATAAGTGGCACAAGAGGTTAACTTGCAACACTACAAGTCAACTGTGACAGTAGGACAGAGAGACAAGATCAAACTTACAAAACTGAAACCTGAAAGCTCCTCACAGCAAGAGTGAACACAGCAAACTTGCAGAATGGGCATCTAATAGGCAAATGAAGTTCAACACATATAAATGTGAGGTATTACATTTTGGTAGCAAGTATAGGCGGGTCACTTACTTGGAGGGTGCGTCTAGGTGGGGTAGAAGAACAAAGGGATCTTGGAGTATAAATATGCAAATAGCTAAAAGTTACAATACAGGTTAGCAAAGCCAGAAAAAAAGCAAACCAAGCACTCGGGTTTATTTTGAGAAGAATAGAATTGAAAAGTAGGGAAGTTATGCTAAACCTGTATGAAACCTTGGTTAAACAATGGGCCTGAAATTCCGATGTCCCGGGTCCGTTATGAAGTTTCTACTGACCCGGGAAGGCATCGGAAAAGCCGGGTTTCAGGTCACAATGCGCATGCGCTGAAAACCAGCTTTTCCGATCTGTCAAATTTCTGGCTTGACAGATCTCGTGCATATCGGGTGCAAGGACACTTGCAGGGCAAGATTGCCGATATTTATGAATATCTTGCCCAGCAAATGTCCTTTAAAATCTTGCGCCTGAAAAAGCAAGCATATAGCCGACTTTTACAGGCCAAAGTGTTAAAAATACACAAAAACATTTTAAAATAAAGTTATAAAAACACATTTTATTGTTAAAAACCCTCCCCACTACGGTAAGTTTATTTTAAGGCTTAATTAAAAAAAACATGAAAAAAAAGTCAGGAAAATATATTTTTTATAACAACTTAATTTAAATGAATGTTAAATATGTAGTTTATTTTCTATTTTTTATTGTGTTTTGGGTGTTTGTGGGGGGTTTCTCATTCACAGTAATAGGACTCCCGGAACTCCTATTACTAGGAATGAGAATCTATACTACACCCGATTGGCTGCTGTCTCCAGATCCCGGCCTGCGCACGTCACCACGTGCACACGCTGCGACGCGCAGTCACGGGAGGCCTCAGGCTCGGGAGTTCCAATGGGCACAGCAGCAACAGGTAAGTGCGCATCTGTTTTCCCTATTTCACTCATTTGCCCGTGGGAAGAGCTCAACCGGAATTTCAGGGCCAATATTGCGTACAGTTCTGGCCGCCAGATTATAAAAAGGATACAGAGGCACTGGAGAGAGTGCAGAGAAGATTTACAAGGATGGTACCAGAATGCGAGGGTATACATATCAGGAAACGATGAACAGGCTGGGTCTCTTTCATCATCATAGGCAGTCCCTCGAATCGAGGATGACTTGCTTCAATGTCAACAAATTCACAGGTGTTTCAACGAAGGACCTAAAATTCCAGGTCCAAACTAAATCTAGAAGGGTGGAAGATGCCTGTGCTTGGATTTCTTTAACGTGTTGTGACCATTGTACACCAGTCACCACACGGGCTTGACAGAGCTAGGTCTTGGTCCAGTGGCAAGGATTAACCAAGACGACTGGAGACCAGCTCTGCTGCACGGACCTAGTGCGCACACATATCGCAGTTTGGGTTGGGCCCATGCTGCCCCTGGGCCCTCGCCTCTTCTGGGCCCCGATCACGTCCCTCTACAATCTCTCGCCGCTCCATCGCCCCGACCTCGCCCCTCCTGCAGTACCTGGCCATGCTCCAATCACCGACCTGGACCTTGATGACGTCCCTTTTCAATGCCGTTGCTCTCCTGCTCCAGCACGTGTTGCTCCCTGGAGTGGTATGCTGTCACGCTGCTCCTTCTGCTCCCCGGCCTGCTCCAATGGTGCTCACAGACTGGGGGCCGCACAGACTGCTGGGCCTCTTTATGCTTGATAAAAAGGCTGAGGGGTGACCCAATTGTGGTCTTTAAAATTATGAAAGGTTTTGATAGAGTGGATACAGAGAAAATGTTTCCACTTGTAGGGAAGAACATAACCAGAGGCCATCAATCTAAGATAGTCAACAAGAAATCCAATAGGGAATTCAGAAGAAACTTCTTTATCCAGAGAGTGGTGAGAATGTGGAACTCGCTACCACAGGGAGTGGTTGAGGTGAATAGTATCGATGCATTTAAGGGGAGGCTAGACAAGCATATGAGGGAGAAGGGAATAGAGGGTTATGCTGATAGATTTAGATGAGGAAAGACAGGAGGCAGCTTGAGTGGAGCATAAACGCCGGCATGGACTGGTTGGGCCGAATGGACTGTTTCTATGCCGTATATCCGGTGTAATCCTAGGTTAGACATCTGGGTAATGTGGAGGAGGAAGAATGCTTCGAATTATACTATTTGAAAGACAAAAACATTTTTTAAAAATTATTATTCATCGGATGTGAACATCGCTGGCAAGGTCGGCATTTATTGCCCATCTCCAATTGCCCTTGAGAAGGTGGTGGTGAGCCGCCTTCTTGAATGCAACTGAGTGGCACAGGGTAGTTAAGAGTCAACCACATTGCTGTGGGTCTGAACTCAGATGTGGGCTCGAACGGCTAAGGATGGCAGATTCCCTTCCCCAAAAGACATTAGTGAACCAGATGGTCGTTTCATGGTCACCGTCACTAGCTTTTTATTGCAGATTTATTTAATTAACTGAATTTAAATTCCCCAGCTGCCGTGGTGGGATTTGAACTTATGCCTCCAGACCATTAGCCCAGCCCGCTGGATTACTAGCACAGTTACCTAACCACTATGCTACCGTACCCCTTAAACATGTGCTGCATTGTACACGCTCTATGTGTTTAAACATCCTTTAATGTATAAAAGGGTAACCAAATCACTACTCTCTGGCCTAACCATGGCCTTCCATAAACTTATCATTACTGCTTTGCTTTTGCTTCTATGTCGCTATTTATAAAATCCAAAATGCAATCCATATCATCACCACCCAGACACTAGTCTTAAATTTTCCTCTTGTCAGTTTGAACCTGTGCCTTCTTATCCTACAGTCAGAGTCGAGCATGAAGCGGAACTCTGAATTTTCCTTATTCAATCCTTTTTGCCATTAAATTATTTTATGACAAGCACTGTATAATTAGTGGCAGTTACCAAATATAGCTAGCTAGCTGCATTGGCATTTGGCATCAGTAAACCGCATCTGAAAACACTTCATCCAAAAATTCTTTGGTACTGAAAATCTGTGCAATTAAAACCGCCAGATTCTGCAGAAAAGCAAAATACTGCCTGGATGCTGAAAAACTGAATTGAAATGCTGGAAATACTCAGCGGGACAGGCAGTATCTGTGGAGAGAGAAACAGAGCTAACGCTTCAGGTCGATGACCTTTCATCAGAACTCTCTTTATTTTGTCTCTCAATGCCCATCCCTGGTTGTCCTGAACAGCTGAGTGGCTTGCTGGCCAGTCTCGGAGAACATTTAACGACAATCTAGAGGATTTTGAGATTTTTTTTTATTCCAGTTGCCACCCTACAACTGACCAGATTTATTCACTTCAAGCTCACAACAAGCCACAGTGGGAATAGAATAGGAGTTGCTGCTCTCAGTTGCTCATCACCTGAGATGTTGCCTCATCTTTCTCTCTATGTTTGGAACAAAGCCTGATATTCATCGCTGTGGTACAGCATGTATAACTGATGCATTTTTGTACAATAACATGCTAGTGTCAGCTCCGCCTCAGTGGGCAGCACTCTCGCCTCCGAGTCAGAAGGTTGTGGGTTCAAGTGCCACTCTGGGAACTTGTAGTACGAAAAAATCTAAGTTGACGCTCCAGTGCAGTGCTGATGGAGTGCGGCACTGTCGAAGGTGCTGTCTTTCAGATGAGACGTTAAACAGAGTCTGCCCTCGTAGACGGATGTAAAAGATCCCATGGCACTATTTCAAAGAAGAGCAGGGGAGTTATCCCCGGTGTCCTGGGCTAATATTTAACCCTCAATCAACGTGACAAAAACAGATTATCAGGTCATTATCGCATTGCTGTTTCTGGGAGCTTGCTGTGCACATAATGGCTGCCACGTTTCCCACATTGCAACAGTGACTACACTCCAAAAGTACGTCACTGGCTGTAAAGCGCTGAGACATCCGCTGGTCGTGAAAGGTGGTATTCCCCACCCAGCGCCAGCTCTACCTCTCTCGAATCCTCCACTGTCTCTATATTATTAGATTGCTTGTCCGACATTCGGTACTGGATGAGCAGAAATTTCCTCAAATTAAATATCGGGAAGACCGAAGCCATTGTGTTCGGTATACGGCACAAACTCCATTGCCTTCCCACTAATTCGATCTCTCTCCCAACTCTGGTAACTGTCTAAGACTGACCAAGCCTGTGCGTAACCTTGGTGTCGCATCTGATCACGAATTGAGTTTCCTACCACGTATCCGTTCCGTCACTAAGACTAACCATTTCCACCTTCGTAATATTGCCCGTCTCCATCCTTACCGCAACTTATCTGATATCTAAATCTTCACCCACGCCTTTATAGAATCACAGAACGATTACAGCACAGGAGGTGGCCATTCGGCCAGTCGAGCCCATGCCGACTCTCTGCAAGAGTCTTCAGCCAGTCCCACTCCACTGCCCTTTCTCCCTTAGCCCTGCAAATTTTTTTCCTTCAGGTACTTATCCAATTCCCTTTTGAAAGCCACAATTGAGTCTGCCTCCAGCACCCTTTCAGGCAGCCAGTTCCTAACCACTCGCTGCGTAAAAAAAAGTTTCCCTCACGTCGCCTTTGGTTCTTCTGCCAATCGCCTTAAATCTGTGTCCTCTGTTCTCGAGCCTTCCGCCAATGGGAACAGTTTCTCTCTATCTACTATTTACTCGATCTAGACCCATCATGACCACCTCTAGACTTGACTATACCAATGCACGTTTACATTTCAAACTCCTTCCAGTTCAGACAAAAGAGTCACAGATCTGAAACTCTGTTTCTCTCTGTCCAGATGCTCCCTAACCGGCTGAGTATTTGCAGCATGTTTAATTCCTGGAATCCTGACCCAAATGAAACTCTCGGTGACTGCTAAAGGTGGGGGTGCCTTTAAAGAGGGTGCCACAAAAGAATTGAAGTGAAATGCTCCAATGCAGAGCAATTTGGGTGGGGGTGGGCAGCAGTCAGTATCAGCCATGGCTCAGTGGGCAGCACACTCGCCTCTGAATCAAAAGATTGTGGGTTCAAGGCCCACTCCAGAGACTTGAGCACAAAAAATCTAGGCTGACTCCCAGTGTGGTGCTGAGGGAACACCGTACTGTTGGAGGGGGCCGTCTTTCGGATAAGACTTTAAACCAATGCCCTGTCTGCCCTCTCAGGTGGATGTAAGAGAGCCCACGGCACTATTTCAAAGAAGAGCAGGGGAGTTATCCCCAGAGTCCTGGCCAATATTTATCGCTCAATCAACATAATAAAAACAGATTATCTGGTCATTATCACATTGCTGTTTGTGGGAGCTTGCTGTGCGCAAATTGGCATTTCCCACATTACAACAGTGACTACACTCCAAAAAAAAAAGGTAATTCATTGGCTGTAAAGCGCTCTGGGTTGTGAAAGGCGCTATATCAATGCAAACCATTCATTCTTCAGCTGGCAGCACCTTGCCTTTAACTGTGTTTTAAAAATCGACCACATTAAATGGCGGGGACCATCCCTTTAAGCGCGGGCGGTGGTTGCGGCTCCGGGCCGCCCGGTACTCACATTGTCGATGACCACGGGCTGGTTGGCGATTATATCGTAAGCCTCCATGGCGGGATTACGAGGATAAAACCGGCTTTTATTTTATTTTTTTTTTGTTTCCTTTGCAGCTGCAACCCGGAGGACGGAAAGCTGACTGGGCGCCTGCGCACAGCGGTGGAGAAGCCGCCCGTCAGCCCGGCCCACTGCGCCTGCGCGCATTCACCCCGCCTTCGCCAGTGGGGCCCACTGCGTTTGCGCGCCCTCATTCGCCCACTGCGCCTGCGCCCTGCCGGAGTCCCGATTCGCCCGCGCGTCCCGCGGGGCGGGTGCAGCTTACGTGAGTGGCAGAGCAAGACAACCAACCGGCGAAGCGGTCTGATAGTGAGGCGGAGAGAGGGTGGTTCAAGCGATCCGATTGGCAGAGGGGCTTGACGAGTCGGCGAACGGAACTGACGGGTTTCAATCGCATCGCGTGATTGGCGCAGGAGGGGAGCCAATGGAAGGGGGAGGTGCGAGCGACGCGATTGGACGGGCGCTCTGGCGGGGAGCCAATGGCCGCGCGCGGCTACGCCGGCGGCCCAAAAGCGGGGGCCTGGAGTTGGCGGGCGGAGCGTGACAGGGACTATGGCGACGGGGGAGGGCTTCTCTGGCCTGGAGCGGTGAGTTTGGGGGTGAGGGACCGGGGAAGGACTTTCCTGGGGGCTCAGTGGGCAGCACACTCGCCTCTGAGTCAGGAGGTTGTGGGCTCAAGTCCCACTCCCGGAACTGAAGCACAAAAATCCAGGCTGACACTCCCAGGGCAGTGCTGAGGGAGCGCCGCACTGTCGGAGGTGCCGTCTTTCAGATGAGACGTTAAACCGAGGCCCCGTCTGCTCCCTCAGCTGGATGTAAAAGACCCCATGGCAACTATTTTGAAGAAGAGCGTTGGGAGTTATCCCCGGTGTCCTGGGGCCAATATTTATCCCTCAATCAACATAATAAAAACAGATTATCTGGGCCATTATCACATTGCTGTTTGTGGGAGCTTGTTGTGCGCAAATTGGCTGCCGCGTTTCCCACATTACAACAGTGACTACACTCCAAAAGTACTTCATTGGCTTTAAAGTGCTTTCAGTGGTTGTGAAAGGCACTATATAAATGCATAATCATAATAATTAGGCACACGAGTAGACCCCTTGAGCCTGCTCTGCCATTCAATGAGATCACGGCTAATCTTCTACCTCAACTCCACTTTCCCGCCCGCTCCCCATATCCCTCCCTTGATATCCAAAAATCTATCGATCTCTGTCTTGAATATACTCAACGACTGAGCCTCCACAGCCCTCTGGGGCAGAGAATTCCAAAGATTCACCACCTTCTGAGTGAAGAAATTTCTCCACATCTCAGTCCTAAATAGCCGACCCCTTTATTCTGAGACTGTGACCCCCCTGGTTCTCTGCTCCCCAGCCAGAGGAAATATCTACCCTGCATCTACCCTGTCAAACTTTGTAAGAATTTTGTATGCTTCAATGAGACCACCTCTCATTCTTTTAAACTCTAGAGAACATTGGCCGAGCCTGCTCAATCTCTTCTCATGGGACAATCCCCCCATTCCCAGGAATCAGTCTGGTGAACCTTCATTGCACTCCCTTTATGGCAATTATATCTTTTTGTAGGTAAGGAGACCAAAACTGTACACAATACTCCAGGTGCGGTCTCACCAGGACCCTATATAATTGCAGTAAAATGTCTTTCAGATGAGATATTAAACCAAGACCCCGTCTGTTCTCTCAAGTGGGCTTAAAAGATCTGATGGCACTATTTTGATGAAGAGGGATATATAAAATGGAAAAGAGTGACTAAAGTAAATGTTGGTCCCTTAGAAGATGAGAAGGGGGATTTAATAATGGGAAATGTGGAAATGGCTGAGACCTTAAATAATTATTTTGCTTCAGTCTTCACAGTGGAAGACACAAAAACCATGCCAAAAATTGCTGGTCACGGAAATGTGGGAAGGGAGGACCTGGAGACAATCACTATCACTAGGGGGGTAGTGCTGGACAGGCTAATGGGACTCAAGATGGACAAGTCCCCTGGTCCTGATGAAATGCATCCCAGGGTATTAAAAGAGATGGCGGAAATTATAGCAGATGCATTTGTTATAATTCTCTGGACTCTGGGGAGGTGCCATTGGATTGGAAAGCAGCTAATGTAACGCCTCTGTTTAAAAAAGGGGGCAGACAAAAGGCAGGTAACTATAGACATCTGTAGTGGGGAAAATGCTTGAAGCTATCATTAAGGAAGAAATAGCAGGACATCTAGATAGGAATAGTGCAATCAAGCAGACGCAACATGGATTCATGAAGGGGAAATCATGTTTAACTAATTTACTGGAATTCTTTGAGGATATAGCGAGCATGGTGGATCAAGGTGCACCGATGGATGTGGTGTATTTAGATTTCCAAAAGGCATTCGATAAGGTGCCACATAAAAGGTTACTGCAGAAGATAAAGGTACGTGGAGTCAGAGGAAATGTATTAGCATGGATAGAGAATTGGCTGGCTAACAAAAAGCAGAGAGTCGGGATAAATGGATCCTTTTCGGGTTGGAAATCGGTGGTTAGTGGTGTGCTACAGGGATCGGTACTGGGACCACAACTGTTTACAATATACATGGATGATCTGGAAGAGGGGACAGAGTGAGTGTAACAAAATTTGCAGATGACACAAAGATTGGTGGGAAAGCGGGTTGTGTAGAGGACACAGAGAGGCTGCAAAGAGATTTAGATAGGTTAAGCGAATGGACTAAGGTTTGGCAGATGGAATACAATGTCGGAAAATGTGAGGGGTGGGGGGGGAAACAGTAAAAGGGAATATTATTTGAATGGGGAGAAATTACAACATGCTGCGGTGCAGAGGGACCTGGGGGTCCTTGTGCATGAATCCCAAAAAGTTAGTTTGCAGGTCCAGCAGGTAATCAGGAAGGCGAATGGAATGTTGGCCTTCATTGCGAGAGGGATGGAGTACAAAAGCAGGGAGGTCTTGCTGCAACTGTATAGGGTATTGGTGAGGCCGCACCTGGAGTACTGCGTGCGGTTTTGGTCACCTTACTTAAGGAAGGATATACTAGCCTTGAAGGGGATACAGAGACGATTCACGAGGCTGATTCTGGAGATGAGGGGATTACCTTATGATGATAGATTGAGTAGACTGGGTCTTTACTCGTTGGAGTTCAGAAGGATGAGGGGTGATCTTATAGAAACATTTAAAATAATGAAAGGGATAGACAAGATCGAGGCAGAGAGGTTGTTTCCACTGGTCGGGGAGACTAGAACTAGGGGGCACAGCCTCAAAATACGGGGGAGCCAATTTAAAACCGAGTTGAGAAGGAATTTCTTCTCCCAGAGGGTTGTGAATCTGTGGAATTCTCTGCCCAAGGAAGCAGTTGAGGCTAGCTCATTGAATGTATTCAAATCACAGATAGATAGATTTTTAACCAATAAGGAAATTAAGGGTTATGGGGAGCGGGCAGGTAAGTGGAGCTGAGTCCACTGCCAGATCAGCCATGATCTTTTTGAATGGCGGAGCAGGCTCGAGGGGCTAGATGGCCTCCTACTGTTCCTAATTCTTATGTTCTTATGTTCTTACGTGTCTTATCCCTCAATCAATTTACCAAAAAAACTGATTACCTGGTCACATTATCACATTGCTGTCTGTGGGAGCTTGCTGTGCGCAAATTGATTGCCCCGTTTTCCAAATTACAACACAGCAAATGACTACACGGCAAAAAGTACTTAATTGGCTGTAAAACGCTTTGGGACGTCCCGAGGTGATGAGAGGCATGATCGAAATGCAAGACTTTCTTTTTAAACGTCAGGCAACAAATCAGAATTGGTGGCTTCTGTTGCATTATATCCCCATTGGTTCAATGGCATGCCGCCTGACTAATATTGATCAGTTATAGAATCCCTGCTTTTGCCAGTGCTGTTTAAATGGTGACTTTTGCATGAAATTATCTGGTCATTATGTTTGTGGGAACTTGCTGTGCGGAAATTGGCTGCCGTGTTTCCTATGTTGCAACAGCGACTACACTTGAACAGCACTTAATTTGTTTTAAAGTGCTTTGGGATGTCTATTGGTCAGAAAGACGCTATAGAAACACAAGTCTTTCCCTTTCGCTTGGATTACTGTGAACAGTTCTGGTCTCCATATTCTAAAAAGGATGTAGGGGTATTGGTGAAGGTGCAAAAGAAGATGTACTAAAATGGTATGAGAACTGAGAGTTTATACCTGTCAGGAAAGATTTAACAGGCTGGGGCTCTTTTCTCGAGAACAGGGGTGACCTGATAGATTATGGAAGGGCTTGATGGAGTGGATGTAGTGATGTTTCTACTACTGTACTGCATTACAACAGTGATTACACTTCAAAAAGTATCTCATTGGCTGTAAAGTGCTTTGCGATGTCCTGAGGTCATGAAAGACGCTATATAAATGCAAGTCTTTTCTTTCTTGCCATCTTCCCATTCTAAGTTTGCCAACCTTCCGTCATTGTCCTAGAGTTTCCAGGAATTACAGATTAAACTCCAGGGCACTGTTACGAGCAAAACCCAGAAGAAAATCTTAGGCGCATTAAACAGAAATTGTGAGAGTTTAAAAAAATGTTCTTTGAACCCTATCTCTGTAATCTACTCCAGCCCCACAACCCCCCCGAGATGTCTGCGCTCCTCTAGTTCTGCCCTCCTGAGCATCCCTGATTATAATCGCTCAACCATTGGTGGCCATGCCTTCTGTTGCCTGGGCCCCAAGCTCTGGAACTCCCTGCCTAAACCGCTCCGCCTCTCTACCTCCTTCAAGATCCTCCTTAAAACCTACCTCTTTGACCAAGCGTTTGGTCACCTGTGCTAATTTTTACATGTGCGGCTCGGTGTCAGATTTTTATCTCATAATACTGTGAAGCACCTTGGGACGTTTCACGAAGTTGAAGGTGCTGTATAAATATAAGTTCTTATTGTGGTTGTATTAGTTATAAAAATAGTGGCGATGGGATAAACAGTCAAGAAAAATCCGGTCAGATCACAGATTTCAGATTACAAAGATTCTGTTTGCTTTGCAATGTGCGTGGGCTGAGCGAGCGCTGCTTGGATGGATGCGGCTGGCAACCAATCGTGGGGCGGTTGCAGGTTGTGTGATGAAAGCTCCAGGAACACGAGCACCCAGAGTTGGCGACCCATACCCCAATTTTCTTTTAAAATTTTTCTTTTATCTACTCGAGAGTTATTATGGGTTCTCCTTCTATCAGAGAGAGACCGTGGCAACAACTTACTTTGTGTTTGACGATGCTGTCCTCCATTGCTTCCCCCAGGAACTGCTGGGTGTGCTTTGCCACCGACCTCGACGATCGCTCTGCAGAATGGGTAAGCCCGTGCCGCTGCAAAGGATCCACCAAATGGATCCACCAGGCATGTCTCCAGCGATGGCTCGACGAGAAACAGAAGGGGAACAGTACAGGCCGGGTGGCATGCCCACAGTGTAACACAGAGTACCTGATTGTCTTCCCAAAGTTGGGTACGTAAGGAGACTTTTGTCTTTTCCCCGATGGGCTACGAAGCACAAAAAAAATTCCTTCGATTCATAATGGCCCAGAAATCCCGGCCTCCCTGGGGTCTGTGCGGAGTGTGTACAGACCCGGGAAGGCATCGCAAAAGCCGGTTTTCAGCGCACAATGCGCATGCGCAGAAAACCGGCTTTTCCGATCTGTCAGTTGTGAACCTGTGGAATTCTATGCCACAAAGTTGTGGAGTCCAGTTCATTGGACATATTCAAAAGGGAGTTAGATGTGGCCCTTACGGCTAAAGGGATCAGCGGGTATGGAGAGAAGGCAGGGGTGGGGTACTGAGGTTGCATGATCAGCCATGATCATATTGAATGGTGGTGCAGGCTCAAAGGGCCGAATGGCCTACTCCTGTACCTACTTTCTATGTTTCTATGTCAAGCTCCAGCTCGACAGATCCTCCGCATCTCTGGAGCGAGGACACTTGCACGAGCAAAATTGCGGTATTTACCCAGATCTTGCCCAGCAAATGTCCTCAAAACTCTTGCGCCTGATAAAAGCAGGCACATAGCCTACTATTACAGGCAGTAAGAGTTTTAAAACATACTTAAAACATTAAAAATTAAATTAAAAAAAAAAACACATTTTATTTTTAAAAACCCTGCCCACTGCATTAAATTTATTTGAAACCATAATTTTAAAAAACTTCTTAAAAACTCGGAAAAAAATAAGATATTTATTAACTTTAATTTGAATTAATTTTAATTATGTGAGGTGTGTTTTTTATTTGGTGTTATTGTTTGTGGCTTTTTTTCTCTCAATTAATAGCAATGAGAACTCGTAGATACAGAGTTCCCATTGCTATTAATTGAGAATACGGTACCTGATTGGTTGAGCAGTCACACGTGACCGCACCTTCTGCGTGGGAACCTGGAGGACGGGAGAGCGTTTCGCGGCGCGGGAAGAGAAGGCATTCCCACCAGAATCCCACGCTCCTCCGGGACCACCAGGTACTTTCGGAAAAATTCTCTGGTCGGAGGTGTTCGTCCGATAGAAGCCTCCGACCGCAATTTCAGGGTCGATGTATTTATCTACTGGTTTCCACCCCTCCTGTCCAGGTTTATGGGTGCTATGCATGCTCAGGCACCTTGCCTAAGAGGCTAAGGCAGTGACTCTCTCCAAATATGTGTCTTAAATCCTCTGTGTATGCTCAGTCGTTGAGTATATTCAAGATAGAGATCGATAGATTCTTGGATAGTAAGACATTCAAAGGATATGGGGATAGTGCGGGAAAGTGGAGTTGAGGTTGAAGATCAGCCACGATCTTATTGAATGGCGGAGCAGGCTCAAAGGACTGTTTGGCGTACTGCTGCTCCTAATTCTTATGTTCCTATGAGAAGAGTGAGATGAGATAAATCACGGTGTGACTGGGTGACACCAGGGCATTAAAGACCTGTAGATTGCGGGATGCTTCTGGGTTTAAGTTCCACACCAGGGTTTGAATGTATATTCTAAACTGACACACGAGTGCAGTGCTAAAGGTGTCGATCATCAGGGGCAAGGTTAAACAGAGGCGCGCTGTTCTGCCTCTTTCGATGGTTCAACGGCAACTTGCGGTTTACATGGTGCTTTTAATGTAGAAAAATGTCCCGAAACACTTAAAGCTGCAATGAAAAGTGGACACTGAGCCAGAGGGGGAGATATTAGTCAGGGTAAGCTTGGTCAAAGAACTGGGTCTTAAAGACAGAGATGGAAGTGGAGAAGCAAAATGGTTTAGGGAGAAATTTGAGGGTGGGAATAAATGAGGAGACTCTGCAATTCCAAGTCTTGATTTCACAAAGTGAAGTTACCAGGACAAAGAAACTGTTTCAGCTTGTGGAACTGAAGCTCGGGAAGTACAGGAAAGCCCAGAAAAGCACTGACCACAGTAGCACTGCAATGTATGCACCTGTGATTATACTCACAGGCTGTTAGAGCTGTTGAGTTAGGAGTGGCTTAGCCAGTCACGTGATATTCACAAGACTCAATAAAACCCCAACCGGGTTCGGGGGATCCACGATGAGGCAGGTGGTTGTGAGCCTGGTGGCTGAACTGGTAATGTGTAGTGTGATAAACCTTTTGCTAATAAACCAACTAAATCCTAATAGAAAGGTTGAGTAGGTTGGGCCTCTAATTGGAATTCAGAAGAATGAGAGGTGATCTTATCGAAACGTATAAGTTTATGAGGGGGCTTGACAAGGTAGATGCAGAGAGGATGTTTCCACTGATAGGGGAGACTAGAACTAGGGGGCATAATCTTAGAATAAGGTGCCTCCCATTTAAAACTGAGATGAGGAGGAATTTCTTCTCTGAGGGTTGTAAATCTGTGGAATTCGTTGCCTCAGAGAGCTGTGGAAGCTGGGACATTGAATAAATTTAAGACAGAGATGGACAGTTTCTTAACCGATAAGGGGTTATGGGGAGCGGGCAGGGAAGTAGACCCGAATCCATGATCGGATCAGCCATGATCGTATTAAATGGCGGAGCAGGCTCGAGGGGCCGTGTGGCCTACTCCTGCTCCTATTTCTTATGTTCTTATGTAATAGCAATGTCTTCCTATGAATTCTTAAGCAAAGAATCCATGAAGCAAATGTATTACAAGGACCAATAAGTTGGCAATGAAAAGAGAGTGAGAGACAGAAGGGGAAAAAACGGTCTGCTATACTGTCCAAGCTCCAGGAGAGGTTTAAGACTCCCAAGTATGGGAAGAAGCTTTCCAAACAGGAGCCAGCGTAACGAGGCGGGATTTCAAAGCAATATTGATGTCAGAACGGAAACCTTATAGTATGGTGTATTTTTGCAGTGGGTGTTTTTGAAGATTTTTCCTGACGATTGGTTCTGTGCCTCTGTTCTTCAGGTCCAGTTGTGTACTCCTTGCACCAAGTTGATCGCATCTTGTCCAAAGCCAGCCCGTTTGCAGCGGCCAGCATCGTGGTGGGGACCGTATACTGGTCGGCAGTGACTTACGGAGCCGTGACTGTAATGCAGGTTGGCCCACGTACTGTCGAATGCACCAATACTGTTCCCCGCAGCCAAGAATTGTTACGTTGTCGCCCACTTCATATGAGTAATCGTTGTACGTAAGACCCCCCGCAAAGGGAAACCTTCAAATAGCTGCAGTCCAGATAGTGCAGTCGGTAAAGGCACCCATTGTGTAGACGAGGAGTCTGCGTTGAGTTAGCTGAATGTAAATTCCCCCAGCTGCCGTGGAATGCGGAAGTCAAACTTTAATAGTTAAAAAGAAAAGACTTGCATTTATATAGCGCCTTTCACGACCGATAGACACCTCAAAGCGCTCTATAGTCAATGAGGTGCTCTTTGAAGTGCAGTCACCATTGTAATGTGGGAACCACAGCTGGCAATTTACATACTACAAACTCCATATTCTCTTTCAGTGATGTTGATTGAGGGATAAATATTGGCCACGACACCAGGGATAACTCCCCTGCTCCTCTTCGAAATAGTGCCATGGGATCTATTACGCCCACCTGAGAGGGCAGACGGGGCCTTGGTTTCACGTCTCATCCGAAAGTCGGCACCTCCAGTGGAACAGCCTCCCTCATCTGCACTAATCTCAGCAATCAACAACAACAGCTTGTATTTATATAGCCCCTTTAACGTAGTAACACGTCCCAAGGCGCTTCACAGAAGTGTTAGAAGACAAAAATTAATTTGATACCGAGCAACATAAGGAGATATTAAGGCAGATGATTAAAAGCTTGGTCAAAGTGATAGGTTTTAAGGAGCGTCTTAAAGGAGGAAAGAGAGACTGAGAGGTTTAGGGAGGGTGTTCCAGCGCCTGGGGCCCAGGCACCTGAAGGCACCGATGATTGAGTGATTATAATCAGGGATGCTCAAAAGGGCAGAATTTGAGGAGCGCAGACATCTTGGGTGGGGTTGTGGGGCTGAAGGAGATTACAGAGATGGGCAGGGCGAGGCCATGGAGAGATTGAAAAATAAGGATGAGAATTTTGAAATCGAGGCGTAACAGAGCCAATGTAGGTCAGCGAGCATGGGCGACGGGTGAGCGGGACTTGCTGCGAGTTGGGATGCGGGGCTCCCGGATTTTGTAATCGTCAACAAATGAGCTGTGACGAGCACTGCACAGTAACTCGGTCTGCCTTTGGTCTCTCTGCAGGTTGTTGGACACAAGAAAGGCCTGGACCTGATGGAGCGAGCAGACCCACTCTTCCTGCTCATGGGACTGCCCACCATCCCCGTGATGCTTATCTTGGCCAAGATGATCCGGTGGGAGGACTTTGTGCTTCGCATGTGGCGCAAATACTCCAGCAAGCTTCAGGTTCTGAGCAACATTTTCCCAGGTGAGACCCCAGCCTCTTCCCAGGTAACAGTGCCCAGAATATGTCCCAATGGCAGGGCTGTCAAATGGTGCTCCCCTTGGACTGGAGGCTGAGAGATTTGAGATGATTCTTTTCAGTACCTCCTTCCTCATTACTAATTAATATATTAACTTTGAAGATTTATTTTTCTCTGCCATCTATATAACTTTTGGGAAGTAGTTGATCTCACATACGGACAAAAAAAAACCCTTGCTATAGAAACATAGGTGCAGGAGTAGGCCATTCGGTCCTTCGAGCCTGCACCACTATTCAATAAGATCATGGCTGATCATTCACCTCAGTATCCCTTTCCTGCTTTCTCTCCATACCCCTTGATCCCTTTAGCCATAAGGGCCATATCTAACTCCCTCTTGAATGTATCCAATGATCTGGCATCAACAACTCTCTGCGGGAGGGAATTCCACAGGTTAACAACTCTCTGAGTGAAGAAGTTTCTCCTCATCTCAGTCCTAAATGGCCTACCCCTTATCCTTAGACTGTGTCCCCTGGTTCTGGACTTCCCCAACATCAGGAACATTCTTCCCGCATCTAACCTGTCCAGTCCCGTCAGAATTTTATATGTTTCTATGAGATCCCCTTTCATCCTTCTAAACTCCAGTGAATAAAGGTCCAGTCGATCCAGTCTCTCGTCATGTCAGTCCAGCCATCCCGGGAATCAGTCTGGTGAACCTTCGCTGCACTCCCTCAATAGCAAGAACGTCCTTCCTCAGATTAGGAGACCAAAACTGAACACAATATTCCAGATGAGGCCTCACCAAGGCCTGTACAACTGCAGTAAGTCCTCCCTGCTCCTATACTCAAAACCCCTAGCTATGAAGGCCAATATACCATTTGTCTTCTTCACCGCCTGCTGTACCTGCATGTCAACTTTCAATGACTGATGAACCATGACACCCAGGTCTCGTTGCACCTCCCCTTTTCCTAATCTGCCGCCATTCAGATAATATTCTGCCTTCGTGTTTTTGCACCCAAAGTGGATAATTTCACATTTATCCACATTATACTGCATCTACCATGCATTTGCCCACTCACCTAACCTGTCCAAGTCACCCTGCAGCCTCTTAGCGTCCTCCTCATAGCTCACACTGCCAGCCAGTTTAGTGTCATCTGCAAACTTGGAGATATTACACTCAATTCCTTCATCCAAGTCATTAATGTATATTGTAAATAGCTGGGATCCCAGCACTGAGCCCTGCGGCACCCCACTAGTTACTGCCTATCATTCTGAAAAGGATCCGTTTATCCCGACTCTGCTTCCTGTCTGCCAGCCAGTTCTCTATCCACGTCAATACATTACCCCCAATACCATATGCTCTAATTTTGCACACCGATCTCTTGTGTGGGACCTTGTCAAAAGCCTTTTGAAAGTCCAAATACACCACATCCACTGGTTCTCCCTTGTCCACTCTACTAGTTACATCCTCAAAAAATTCCAGAAGATTTATCAAGCATGATTTCCCTTTCATAAATCCATGTTGACTTGGACCGATCCTGTCACTGCTTTCCAAATGCGCTGCTATTTCATCTTTAATAATTGATTCCAGCATTTTCCCCACTACTGATGTCAGCCTAACCGGTCTATAATTCCTTTTTTTCTTTCGCCCTCCTTTTTTAAAAAGTGAGGTTACATTAGCTACCCTCCAGTCCATAGGAACTGATCCTGAGTCGATAGACTGTTAGAACATGATCTCCAATGCATCCACTATTTCTAAGGCCACTTCCTTAAGTACTTTGGGATGCAGACTATCAGGCCCCGGGGATTTATCTGCCTTCAATCCCATCAATTTCCCTAACACAGTTTCCCACCTAATAAGGATATCCTTCAGTTCCTCCTCCTCTCTAGACCCTCGGTCCCCTAATACATCCGGAAGGTTATTTGTGTCTTCCTTCATGAAGACAGAACCAAAGTATTTGTTCAACTGGTCTGCCATTTCTTTGTTCCCCATTATAAATTCACCTGACTCTGACTGCAAGGGACCTACGTTTGTCTTCACTAATCTTTTTCTCTTCACATATCTATAGAAGCTTTTGCAGTCAGTTTTTATGTTCCCAGCAAGCTTCCTCTCGTACTCTATTTTCCCCCTCCTAATTAAACACTTTGTCCTCCTCTGCTGAATTCTACATTTCTCCCAGTCCTCCGGTTTGCTGCTTTTTCTGCCCAATTTATATGCCTCTTCCCTGAATTCAACACTATCCTTAATTTTCCTTGTTAGTCACGGTTGAGCCACCTTCCCCGTTTTATTTTTACCAATTGTTGAAGTTCATCCATGTGATCTTTCAACATTTGTCATTGCCTATCCACCGTCAACCCTTTAAGTATCACTCGCCAGTCTATTCTAGCCAATTCACGTCTCACACCATCGAAGTTACCTTTCCTTAAGTTCAGGATCCTAGACTCTGAATTAACTGTGTCACTCTCCATCTTAATAAAGAATTCTACCATATTATGGTCACTCTTCTTCAAGGGGCCTCGCACAACAAGATTGCTAATTAGTCCTTTCTTATTACACATCACCCAGTCTAGGATGGCCAGCCGTCTAGTTGGTTCCTCGACATATTGGCCCAGAAAACCATCCCTAATACACTCCAGGAAATCCTCCTCCACCGTATTGCTACCAGTTTGGTTAGCCCAATCTATATATAGATTAAAGTTGTCCATGATAACTGCTGTACCTTTATTGCATGCATCCCTAATTTCTTGTTTGATGCTGTCCCCAACCTCACTGCTACTGTTTGGTGGTCTATACACAACTCCCACTAGCATTTTCTGCCCTTTGGTATTCCGCAGCTCCACCCATACCGATTCCACATCATCCAAGCGAATGTCCTTCCTGACTATTGCGTTAATTTCCTCTTTAACCAACAACACTACCCCACCTCCTTTTCCTTTCTGTCTATCTTCCTGAATGTTGAATACCCCTGGATGTTGAGTTCCCAGCCTTGGTCACCCTGGAGCCATGTCTCCATAATCCCAATTATATCATATTCATTCATTGCTGCCTGTACAGTTAATTCCTCCACCTTATTACGAATACTCCTCACATTGAGGCACAGAGCCTTCAGGCTTGTCTTTTTAACACACTTTGTCCGTTTAGAATTTTGCTGTAATGTGGCCCATTTTGATTTTTGCCTTGGGTTTCTCTGCCCTCCACTTTTACTTTTCTTCTTTCTATCTTTTGCTTCTGCCCCCATTCTACTTCCCTCTGTCTCCCTGCATAGGTTCCCATCCCCCTACTATATTGGTTTAACCCCTCCCAACAGCACTATGGCTCTTTCACACTTTCCCATTGCCTTTTCTGTACTCTTGTTTGATCCTGTCCTCTTCTGATACGCAACACAGGTACATTCCCATCTGTAATACATGCACACAGGTTGGTAGAGCTGTTGCATTGGGAGCGGCTTAGCCAGTCACGTGATGTTCACAAGACTCAATAAAACCCTAGCCAGTTGGGTCTAGGTCATCCACAGTGAGGTATGCAGTTGTGAGCCTAGTGGATGAACTGGTAATGTGTAGATGTGATTGTTAAACCTTTGTTAATAAACCAACTACCGGTAGTTCTTAATAGCAATGTGTTGCTCTGAATTCTTAAGCAAAGAACCCATGAAGCAAATACATTACACCATCCTCTGAGTTTGTCCTTTTCTCGCACTGTCTCTCCCTATCTTTATCTGACTGTGTCTTCCTCTTTCTGTCTGACTGTGTTTCAGATATCTCTCTCCTCTCGCGCACTTAGCTTTTCCCTCAGACAATTTCCATCCGTCTCGCGCACTCTTTCCTGTCTTGTGCTCGCGCTCTCAGTGACTGAGCCTCTCTCTTTCTTGTCCGTGTTTACTAATGTATGACGAGAAGCTGCTTCAATTTTCGAACAACTACCCACTGTTGTTGAGATGGTTCATCCTCTGTCTTGTTACAGCATTACAGCTCAGAATAAGGGGTCGCCCATTTAAAACACAAATGAATTTCTTCTTTCACAGGGTGGTGAATCTTTGGAATTCTCTATCCCAGAGAGCTGTGGAGGCTGGGTCATTGAATATATTTAAGGTGGAGATAGACAGATTTTTGATTGATAAGGGAGTAAAGGGTTATGGGGAGTGGGCAGGGAAGTGGATTTGAGGGACACGATCAGATCAGCCAAGATATTGAATGGTGGAGCAGGGGCCAAATGGGTGACTCCTGCTCCTATTTCTTAGGTCACTTCCACTGAACGTTAATAAGAACATATCAGGTAGATGCCATAAAGAAAGACTCGTGTTTATGTAGTGAATTTCATGACCGCTTTACAGCCAATGAAATACTTTTTGAAGTGCAGTCACTGTTGCATAAAGGACCAGATTTAATTTTCAGCTGTTTCAAGGTGAGTTGAATATACTTCAAATGTACTTCATTGGCTGTAAAGCGCTTTGGGGCATCCAGTGGCAGACACCCCCTTGAGCGCACAGTGTGGGTGGGTGTCTGTGCGTACGTGTCGCGCTCTCATTTTGTGGGCGGTTCAGATTGTGTTGATGCTGATGTTTCTGCGTTGTGTAGGTTTCGGATGCCCCATCCCTCGTGTGCCAGCTGAGACCAGCTATCAGAGCGACCACATGTCCGTCTCTCGCATCCTGTGCGGTGCGCTCGTCTTTCCCACCATCTCCAGCATGGTGGGCAAACTCATCTTCAGCAGCGTAAGCTCCAACCTGCAGCGGACTATCTTGGTGAGTGTGCCTGCTGTTCTGCTCCAGTTATCTCCCCCTCTCTCCTGAGTGTGCTGGGGCACAGTTCTACCTATGTCAGCGTTCTTTGAACTGTGACCTCACGAGGCTGGCTTTAAGACTTTGCATTTCTCCTGTGCGAGGAAGAAGAAAGACTTGCATTTATATAGCGCCTTTCACAACCACTGGATGCCCCAAAAGCGCTTTACAGCCAATGAAGTACATTTGAAGTATATGCACTGTTGTGATGCAGGAGCCATGGCAACCAAGTTGCGCATAGCAAGCTCCCACAAAGAGCAATGTGATAATGACTAGATAATTAATGTTAAATATTGGCCCAGGACTACGGGGATAACTCCCCCACTCTTCTTCGAAATAGTGTCGTGGGATCTTTCAGGTCCACCTGAGAGAGCAGACGGGACCTCGATTTAACGTCCCATCCGAAAGACGGCACCTCCGACAGTGCAGTGCTCCCTCAGCACTGCACCGGGAGTGTCAGCCTAGATTTTTGTGCTCAAGTCCCTGGAGTGGGACTTGAACCTTCTGACTCCAAGGCGAGAATGCTACCAAATGAGTCACGGCTGATACTATAAGCTCAATTGGTCATACTCTCATCCCTCACGTGAGTCATCCAAGCCCAACTTCGCATCTTGAGTACACGATCTCAGCTGATGCTGAGCAGGTAGGGCAATTTTGGAGCTCCTGACCTTAAACCACGCCCCATCTGCATTTTCCAGTCCAAAGATCTCGTGGTGCTACTGGAAGGGAAGCAGATGATTCTCTGGGGTGCTGTCCAACATTCCTTCCTCAGTTGACACTGCCAGAAATAGATTAACTGGTCCTTCATCTCTCTGCTGCTTGTCTTCACTCACAAAGCAAATCAGTCCCTGTGAAGCGTTCTTGAGCGTTTCCTTAAGATTGTGATTAGACGCTATATAAATGCAGGTATTTTGGATTCTGCATTGCACTTTTTTTTTTAAGTATGTCGTACACCAGTCTTTGAAGTGGCACAACAAGTTGAGAAGCTTGTTAAAGGTTCACAGGATTCTTGGCTTTATTGCTAAATGCATGGAGTACAAAAGCCAGGATGTTCTGCTAAATCTTTATAAAACAACAACAACTTGTGTTTATATACCAAGACGTTTCACAGGATTATTATGAGATGAAAAAATTTGACACTGAGCCACATAAGTAGAAATTCGCACCGGTGGCCAAAAGCTTGGTCAAAGAGGGAGGTTTTAAGGAGCGTCTTGAAGGAGGAAAGGGAGGCGGAGAGGTTTAGGCAGGGAGTTCCAGAGCTTAGGGCCCAGGCAACAGAAGGCACTGCCACCAATGGTTGAGCAATTATTATCAGGGATGCTCAAGAGGGCAGAATTAGAGAAGCGCAGACATCTCGAGGGAGGGTTGTGGGGCTGGAGGAGATTACAGGGGAGGTTACAGGGAGCGGCCAGATCAGCCATGATCTTGTTGAATGGCGGAGCAGGCTCGAGGGGCTAGATGGCCTACTCCTGGTCCTAATTCTTATGTTCTAGATAGGGAAGGGGGCAAGATCATGGAGGGATTTGAAAATAAGGATGAGAATTTTGAAATCGAGGCGTTGCTTAACCGGAAGCCAATGTGGGTCAGCGAACACAGGAATGATGGGTGAGCAGGACTTGGTGCGAGTTAGGACACGGGCAGCCGAGTTTTAGATCACCACCTAGTTTATGTAGGGTAGAATGTGGGTGGCCGCTAGGAGTGCATTGGAGTAGTCAATTCTAGTGGTAACAAAGGCAAAAACACTGGTTGGGCCCCAGCTAGAGTATTGTGGCCAGTTCTGGGCACCACACTTTAGGAAGGAAGGCCTTGGGAGAGAGTGAAGTGGAGAGGAGATTTGCTAGATTGGTACCAGGGATGAAAGACTTCAGTTATATGTACAGACTAGAGAAATTGGGGGAGAATGACCAATTGGATAGTTCTTTCAAAATAACTGGCACAGGCACGATGGGGCGAATGGCCTGTGCTGTATGATTCAAACATTGCAAGTTTTAGGAAGAAAACCATCAGGCCCAACCACAGAGCTGCAAACAGTGCATGAATCCAAACTGAATTTTTTTTTGACTGCAACAGTGGGGATAGCGCCGTGAGATCTTTTACATCCACCTGAGAGAGCAGACAGGGCTCTCGATTTAATGTCTCATCCGAGAGACAGCACCTCCGACAGTGCAGCGCTCCCTCGGCACTGCACTGGGAGTGTCCGCCTAGTTTTTATGCTCAAGTCTCTGGAGTGGGACTTGAACCCACAGCCTTCTGACTCGGGGACGAGAGTACTACCCACTGAGGCGCAGCTGACACTATGGGGTGAGAAAGCAGAATGGGACTGTGGAGAGCTCTTTCAGAGAGCCAACTCGGGCATGATGGGCCGAATGGTCTCCTGTGCTGTGAAATGCTACGATTCCAATGGATGTTTGGTTGAGAAATTGGAGGGTTGCCAGTGTAGCTATGGAGTTCATCTGGAATTATTAAAGAAGGAATATCGAGGTGAACCTTATCGGAAGGGACATTGACAGTCCGTGGTACATTTAACTCTCCAATGCTTTATTGACGTGTGTATAGTCCGGATTCTCGATTTTAATGTCTCTCTTTTTGTAGGGTGGGATTGCCTTTGTTGCTATCAAAGGGGCCTTGAAGGTTTACTTCAGACAACAGCAATATCTCATCCAAGCAAACCGCCGGATTCTCAACTACCCTGAGCGGGGAGAGGAGCAGGAAGAGCTGCAGGCGGGCTACGAGGACTCTGGGAGTGACTGAAGCAGCGAGGGAGGGAATGATCAGCTGAGATGTGAGCAGGGCTGCGCTGGGGTAGACTCTTTGCTCTTCCGACTCTCCGGCCCACTGGAATTGGCATTAGGTATAATCCCACTCAGGGGCCGTCGCCCCATTCCCAGACAGCCATGCGCTGGCTTGGAATTGGGGCCCAGTCGTTGTG
The DNA here is from genome assembly GCF_044704955.1 of Pristiophorus japonicus. Classification (NCBI taxonomy): domain Eukaryota; kingdom Metazoa; phylum Chordata; class Chondrichthyes; family Pristiophoridae; genus Pristiophorus; species Pristiophorus japonicus. The sequence continues at coordinate 48,526,820 of NC_091998.1, forward strand.
TTTATCCATGTACCATCAGTTCGTTTTTTGCCAGACAGAATATTTCCCCTCGTTTTTAATTGTTACTTCCTCCTCTAATTGTTTTTCTTTAACTGCTTTGTTGATTTAATGTTTTATTTTGTGATACTTGAAGACTACTGCCAATCGTTAGCTTTCTGCTAAAGGCCACCATCCCCAAGCAGTACCGAGGCCTGCTGTAAGGAGTGTTGCTCCATGGAGTGGTAGGACATGGGTCTGCAGCTGCGATTGACATACACACGCACACTTTCACTCACTCACACTCTCACGCACGCTTTCACTCACTCACACATACTCTCACACAGACACTCACTCACACATACTCTCACACACATACTCTCACACACATACTCTCACACACACACTCGCATACACACACACATATACATACTCATTCACGCATACACATACACACACTCGCACACATATATTCACACACACACACACACACACACATACTCTCGCATACATATACTCTCGCACACATACACATATACTCACAGCTCCTCGTTTCAAATGTGCCGCTGTGGGCCTCTTCCACACGGAGACTGGCCATCTCCTCACCAGAGGTGATGAATAACTAACTATAGGTCCCGGCGTTCTGTTGTAACCGGGCGGGCCCCCTCCGTGGCTGTACGAGAGCTGGGATAAGCTGTCTTCCCAGCAGCATCCTCATGCCCTTTGCTGGAGAGGGGACAGCGACGAATCTCCGCTCAGTCAGCAACCCAATAGCTGGGCGTGCGACCAAGGGAGGAAGCACTCCCAGCAGCAGTTTTGCCAACAGTGAAAGGGGGAGGTGGGGGTCGCAAGTGGTATCTCCGAATCAGCGACTTTCTTTTTGTGTAGTAGTAATTCTTATGCCAGATCCTGTGATATTTCAGGCCATATGGAAGAGTGGAAGTGTGATGACTTTAACTGGAGCTTTGTGAGCTGCTGCTCCGCCCAGAAGGATTTCATTGCTCATCGCAGTGGCTAAAGCAAGCAGCACAAACCGAGCATTATAAGTGGGCTTACCTCACATGTTGACCCTTTTAACCTTGTGGGAACTGCAATAGAACTTGTGCATCAAAATCAATGACTTGATTTTATAAATATATGTATATAAGTTTTAAAAGTAGAATATTGTAGCTGAGAAAACTTGCTGAAGCTTCGTGTTACTTGTCTTTTTTTTTAATCTGTAGAAAATAATTTATTTTTAAGGGAATTTGGTCTGCTCCCTGCCTTGGTACCTGTCATAATTGCTCTTAAATTTGTGTTTTTCTTTCTTATTTATGTAAAGCAATTTGGAATAATTAAGCTGCAAAAAACATTAGGGATTCTCAATAAGTTTAATTTAATAAAATTGCCACCTCTGATTTGTTGCCAGTTTGAGATTCTGGTAAATTCTAGTCAGTGAGAGGGAGTTTTGCCATCAGGGTCATTTCTAAAGCTTCAGGGCCTCTGTATTTTGTCTTATTTCTGTGCAAGTTACTTCCCCCGTCCTTGCTCAGCCTAGTATGGCAGTTGTGTAGTCAGTGTCAGCCATGGCTCAGTGGGCTATACCCTCGCCTCTGAGTCAGAAGGTTGCGGGTTCAAGTCCCACTCCAGGGACTTGAGCACAAAAATCTAGGCTGACACTCCAGTGCAGTGCTGAGGGAGTGCTGTGCTGTTGGATGTGCCGTCTTTCGGATGAAACATTAAACTGAGGCCCTGCTCTCTCAGGTAAACGTAAAAGATCCCACTGCACTATTTTGAAGATGAGGGGAGTTAGCCCCAGTGTCCTGGCCAATATATATCCCTCAATCAACATAACAAAAGCAGATTATCTGGTCATTATCACATAGACACATATAAATTAGGTGCAGGAGCAGGCCATTCGGCCCTTCGAGCCTGCACCGCCATTCAATAAGATCATGGCTGATCATTCAACCTCAGTACCCCTTTCCTGCTTTCTCTCCATACACCTTGATTCCTTTGGCTGTAAGGGCCATATCTAACTCCCTTTTGAATATATCTAACGAACTGGCCTCGACAACTTTCTGCGGTAGAGAATTCCACAGGTTACCTACTCTCTGAGTGAAGAAGTTTCTTCTCATCTCGGTCCTAAATAGCTTACCCTTTATTCACATTGCTGTTTGTGGGAGCTTGCTGTGCGCAAATTGGCTGCCGCATTTCCCACATTACAAGTGTGACTACACTTCAGAAGTACTTCATTGGCTGTAAAGCGCTTTGGGACATCCGGTGGCCTTGAAAGGGGCTATATTTTCCTTTGTGCCATCCTAAGTCTTGCTGGGTAGGACAGGGAGCAGTGGGGTACTTGTTCACTGTTCTGCACGATTTACAAGGCAAGTAATGTTCTTTGTAGTCTATTCTACTCCTAAAATGGCTGAATGTGGCGACACAAGCAGGTGTGTCGCAATGACACTAGGGAAACAAATGAACTCACCTGTACAGAGGTGAGCGATGCACCTAAAGCCTTGCTGTCCTACAATCCTCCCAAGATATCTGCGCTGCTCCAATTCTGGCCTCTTGCACGTCCCCGATTTTAATCGTTCCACCATTGGCGGCCGTGCCTTCAGCTGCCTGGGCCCTAAGCTCTGCAATTCCCTCCCGAAACCTCTCTACCTCTCTCCTCTTAAAATATTCCTCAAAACCTACCACATCCATTTTGACTGATTACGTGTGAAGTGCCTTGGAAGATATTTTTAAAAATTAGTTCCTTATTTGTGGGCGTCACTGACAAGGGCCAGCATTTATTGCCCCTCCCTAATTGCCCTTGAGAAGGTGGTGGTGAGCCGCCTTCTTGAACCGCTGCAGTCCGTGTGGTGAAGGTGCTCCCACAGTGCTGTTAGGGAGGGAGTTCCAGGATTGTAACCCAGCGACGATGAAGGAATGGCTGATATATTTCCAAGTCAGGATAGTGTGTGACTTGGAGGGGAACGTGGAGGTGGTGGTGTTCCCATGCGCCTGCTGCCCTTGTTCTTCCAGGCGGTAGAGGTGGCGGGTTTGGGAGGTGTTGTCGAAGAAGCCTTGGTGAGTTGCTGCAGTGCCACCGTCATCATAGGCAGTCTCGGAATCGAGGAAGACTTGCTTCCACTCTAAACATGAGTCCTTAGGTGACTGAACAGTCCAATACAAGAACCACAGTCCCTGTCACAAGTGGGACAGACAGTTGTTGAAGGAAAGGGTGGGTGGGACAGGTTTGCCGCACGCTCCTTCCGCTGCCTGCACTTGATTTCTGCATGCTCTCGGCGATAAGACTCGAGGTGCTCAGCGCCCTCCCAGATGCACTTCCTCCACTTTGGGCGGCCTTTGACCAGGGACTCCCAGGTGTCGGTGGAGATGTTGCACTTTATCAAGGAGGCTTTCAGGGTGTCCTTGTAACGTTTCCTCTGCCCACCTTTGGCTCGTTTGCCGTGAAGGAGTTCCGAGTAGAGCGCTTGCTTTGGGACTCCCGTGTCAGGCATGCGAACAATGTGGCCTGCCCAGCCGAGCTGATCGAATGTGGTCAGTGCTTCAATGCTGGGGACGTTGGCCTGGTCGAGGACGCTAACATTGGTGCGTCTATCCTCCCAGGGGATTTGCAGGATCTTGTGGTGACATCGTTGTTGGTATTTCTCCAGCAATTTGAGGTGTCTACTGTACATGGTCCATGTCTTTGAGCCATACAGGAGGGCGGGTATTACTACAGTCCTGTAGACCATGTGATTGGTGGAAGATTTGAGGGCTGGTCTAAGCTTTTAGATGGTGCACACTGCAGCCACTATGCGCGTGTGTGTGTGCATACATATTGCATCATTAATTGCTTCCCATTCCAGGTCAGTGTTCATTTAAATCCCTTTCACATTGGACTTGATGCAAGTTGCAGTCTTGCCAGAAGAAATAGGGAGCGAGAATGAGCGAGTGAATGACGGGAAATAGATCAGAGCAGGAAGGAATGGGAGTACAATCCAGATTTCAAGTAAATGACTGGAAACAAAGTCTGTTACGGGTCACATTCAAGCTAGGTTTTAGAATTACTTGCACGGTACACATGTGGTTGCAGTGAGCCTACTAGCACTATATTTAGAGCTTGTGATTCTTTGTGGGTAGAGAATGTCTTTTTCTGGCTCTTGTGTTTTGAAAGGTTGGCCACACTTGCTGCACAGCTTGAGTGTCTGCCGCTTTCTGTCGTCTCCCTTGCACAGGTTTGGTGTTGCTGCTGCTGTTCTCTGTACGCTGAGGGGCCGAGCTGATGCAGGTTTTAAAATTGTATCAGGGTTCGATAGGTTAGACATGAGAAAGTGTTTCTACTAATGGGGAAAGACTAAAGTTAGAGGTCATAAATAGAAACATAGAAAATAGGTGCAGGAGTAGGCCATTCGGCCCTTCGAGCCTGTACCACCATTCACCTCAGTACCCCTTTCCTGCTTTCTCTCCATACCCCTTGATCCCTTTAGCTGTAAGGGCCACATCTAACTCCCTCTTGAATATATCCAACGAACTGGCATCAACAACTCCCTGTGGTAGAGAATTCCACAGGTCAACAACTCTGAGTGAAGAGGTTTCCCCTCATCTTAGTCCTAAATGGCTTACCCCTTATCCTTAGACTATGTCCCCTGGTTCTGGACTTCCCCCAACATCGGGAACATTCTTCCTGCATCTAACCTGTTCAGTCCCGTCAGAATTTTATATGTTTCTGAGATCCCCTCTCATCCTTCTAAACTCCAGTAAATATAGGCCCAGTCGATCCAGTCTCCTCATATGTCAGTCCTGCCATCCCCGGAATCAGTCTGGTGAACCTTCGCTGTACTCACTCAATAGCAAGAACGTCCTTCCTCAGATTAGGAGACCAAAACTGAACACAATATTCCAGGTGAGGCCTCACCAAGGTCCTGTACAACTGCAATAAGACCTCCCTGCTCCTATACTCAAAGCCCCAAGCTATGAAGGCCAACATACCATTTGCCTTCTTCACTGCCTGCTGTATCTGCATGCCAACTTTCAATGACTGATGTACCATGACACCCAGGTCTAGTTGCACCTCCCCTTTTCCTAATCTGCCACCATTGAGATAATATTCTGCCTTCATGTTTTTGCCACCAAAGTGGATAATCTCACATTTAGATACCCTGCAGCCTCTTAGCATCCTCCTCACAGCTCACATTGTCACCCAGTTTAGTGTCATCTGCAAACTTGGAGATTTTGCACTCAATTCCTTCATCTAAATCATTGATGTATATTGTAAATAGCTGGGGTCCCAGCACTGAGCCCTGCAGCACCCCCACTAGTCACTGCCTGCCATTCTGAAAAGGATCCGTTTATCCCGACTCTGCTTCCTGTCTGCCAACCAGTTCTATATCCACATCAATACATTACCCCAATACCATGTGCTTTAATTTTGCACATCAATCTCTTGTGTGGGACCTTGTCAAAAGCCTTTTGAAAGTCCAAATACACCACATCCACTGGTTCTCCCTTGTCCACTCTACTAGTTACATCCTCAAAAAATTCTAAAAGATTTATCAAGCATGATTTCCCTTTCATAAATCTATGCTGACTTAGACTGATCCTGTCACTGCTTTCCAAATGCGCTGCGATTTCATCTTTAATAATGGATTCCAACATTTTCCCCACTACTGATGTCAGGCTAACCGGTCTATAATTACCCGTTTTCTCTCTCCTTTTTTAAAAAGTAGTGTTACATTAGCTACCCTCCAGTCTATAGGAACTGATCCAGAGTCGATAGACCGTTGGAAAATGATCACCAATGCACCAACTATTTCTAGGGCCATTTCCTTAACTACTCTGGGATGCAGTCTATCAGACACTGGGGATTTATTGGCCTTCAATCCCATCAATTTCTCTAACACAATTTCCCGACTAATAAGGATTTCCTTCGATTCCTCTTTCTCAATAGACCCTCGGTCCCCTAGTATTTCCAGAAGGTTATTTGTGTCTTTTGTGAAGACAGAACCAAAGTATTTGTTCAACTGGTCTGCTATTTCTCTCTTCACATTATAAATTCACCTAATTCTGACTGCAAGGGACCTACGTTTGTCTTCACTAACCTTTTTTCTTCACATATCTATAGAAGCTTTTGCAGTCAATTTTTATGTTCCCAGCAAGCTTCCTCTCGTACTCTATTTCCCCCTTCTAATTAAACCCTTTGTCTTCCTCTGCTGAATTCTAAATTTCTCCCAGTCCTCAGGTTTGCTGCTTTGTCTTGCCAATTTATATGCCTCTTCCTTGAATTTAACACTATCCTTAATTTCCCTTGTTAGCCATGGTTGAGCCACCTTCCCTGTTTTATTTTTACTCCAGACAGGAGTACAATTGTTGAAGTTCATCCATGTGATCTTTAAATGTTTGCCATTGCCTATCCATCGTCAACCCTTTAAGTATCTATTCTAGCCAATTCATGTCTCATACCATCAAAGTTATCTTTCCTAAAGTTCAGGACCCTAGTCTCTGAATTAACTGTGTCACTCTCCATCTTAATAAAGAATTCTACCATATTATGGTCACTCTTCCCCAAGGGGCCTCGCACAATAAGATTGCTAATGAGTCCTTTCTCATTACACATCACCCAGTCTAGGATGGCCAGCCTTCTAGTTGCTTCCTCGACATATTAGCCCAATCTATATGTAGATTAAAGTCGCCCTGATAACTGCTGTACCTTTGTTGCACGCATCCCTAATTTCTTGTTTGCTGTCCCCCAACTTCACTACTACTATTTGGTGGTCTATACACAACTCCCACTAGCGTTTTCTGCCCTTTGGTATTCCACAGCTCTACCCATACCGATTCCACATCATCCAAGATAATGTCCTTCCTTACTATTGCGTTAATTTCCTCTTTAACCAGCAATGCTACCCCACCTCCTTTTCCTTTCTGTCTGTCCTTCCTGAATGTTGAATACCCCTGGATGTTGAGTTCCCAGCCTTGGTAGTCACTAATAAGTCCAATAGGGTATTCAAGAGAAACTTCTGTACCCAGAGAGTGGTTAGAATAAGAACATAAGAAATAGGAGCCTGCTCCGCAATTTACTACAATCATGGCTGATCTGATCTTGGCCTCAACTCCATCTCCACGCCCGCTCCCCATAACCCTCGCCTCCCTTATCATTCAAAATTCTGTCTCTCTGCATCTTAAATATATATTCAATGACCCAGCCTCCAAAGATCTCTCGGGTAGCGAATTCCACAGATTCACGACCCTCTGAGAGAAGAAATTCCTCCTCATCTCCGTTTTAAATGGGTGACCCCTTATTCTGAAACTATGCCCCCTAGTTCTAGATTCCCGCACGAGGGGAAACATCCTCCCTGCATCTACCCTGTCACGCCCCCTCGGGGAACTCGCTATCACAAAGAGTAGTTGAGGCGAATATCATAGATGCACTTAACGGGAAGCAGGATGAACACATGAGGGAGAAAAGAACAGAAGGACGTGTGGATAGGGTTAGATGAAGTAGGGTGGAGCATGAACGCTGGCAAGGGCCCGCTGGGCCTGATGGCCTGCTTCTGTGCTGTACTCACACTCATGATCAAACTCCTGATCAAGGCCACAGGTTTGCAGTTTTTCAACAAAGAATCACAAAATGTGATCCAACAACACTGGTGATAATGCTGGAATGCCATGTAAGAGAACCTGAATTTGATTTATTCAGTCATCACACATCAGTGGCCCTGGTCATGATCAGCAGTAGAAAGTAACGGTAAAGCTTCTTATTTAGCTCTGTTCTCATGAATTCCATGCGCTGTTTACTTAAGACTTGGATTTTAGGAAGGTACAGTCTGTCATGTATGTAGACCATGTATACTAACTGTATAGTCACATAAGGTGTGCCACCAGAGGGCACTGCGGTGGGAGACCTGAGGGTCACCTGCATAGGTGTGCAGGGCCCAGTATAAAAGGCTGCCCACCATGCTTGTGCCTCACTCGAGTTACAATAAATGGGACTAAGGTCACAACAGCTCAAGTACAATACTAGACCTCGTGGAGTCATTCATAAGGGTAGAAACATAGAAAATAGGTGCAGGAGTAGGCCATTCGGCCCTTCGAGCCTGCACCGCCATTCAATGAGTTCATGGCTGAACATGCAACTTCAGTACCCCATTCCTGCTTTCTCGCCATACCCCTTAATCCCCCTAGTAGTAAGGACTACATCTAACTCTTTTTTGAATATATTTAGTGAATTGGCCTCAACTACTTTCTGTGGTAGAGAATTCCACAGGTTCACCACTCTCTGGGTGAAGAAGTTTCTCCTCATCTCGGTCCTAAATGGCTTACCCCTTATCCTTAGACTGTGACCCCTGGTTCTGGACTTCTCCAACATTGGGAACATTCTTCCTGCATCTAACCTGTCTAAACCCGTCAGAATTTTAAACGTTTCTATGAGATCCCCTCTCATTCTTCTGAACTCCAGTGAATACAAGCCCAGTTGATCCAGTCTTGATATGTCAGTCCCGCCATCCCGGGAATCAGTCTGGTGAACCTTCGCTGCTCTCCCTCAATAGCAAGAATGTCCTTCCTCAAGTTAGGAAACCAAAACTGTACACAATACTCCAGGTGTGGCCTCACCAAGGCCCTTGTACAACTGTAGCAACACCTCCCTGCCCCTGTACTCAAATCCCCTCGCTATGAAGGCTAACATGCCATTTACTTTCTTAACCGCCTGCTGTACCTGCATACCAACCTTCAATGACTGATGTACCATGACGCCCAGGTCTCGTTGCACCTCCCCTTTTCCTAATCTGTCACCATTCAGATAATAGACTGTCTCTCTGTTTTTACCACCAAAGTGGATAACCTCACATTTATCCACATTATACTTCATCTGCCATGCATTTGCCCACTCACCTAACCTATCCAAGTCACTCTGCAGCCTCATAGCATCCTCCTCGCAGCTCACACTGCCACCCAACTTAGTGTTATCCGCAAATTTGGAGATACTACATTTAATCCCCTCGTCTAAATCATTAATGTACAATGTAAACAGCTGGGCCCCAGCAAAAAACCTTGCGGTACCCCACTAGTCACTGCCTGCCATTCTGAAAAGTACCCATTTACTCCTACTTTTTGCTTCCTGTCTGACAACCAATTCTCAATCCATGTCAGCACACTACCCCCAATCCCATGTGCTTTAACTTTGCACATTAATCTCTTGTGTGGGACCTTGTCGAAAGCCTTCTGAAAGTCCAAATATACCACATCAACTGGTTCTCCCTTGTCCACTCTACTGGAAACATCCTCAAAAAATTCCAGAAGATTTGTCAAGCATAATTTCCCTTTCACCAATCCATGCTGACTTAGATCTATGTATTAAAGACATAACACAGTCATTCCTGTTTCTCTATGCCAGAGACTTGAGCACAAAGACCTGGGCTGACACACGCAGTGCAGTGCTGAGGCTGTGTTGCACTCTCCGATGTGCTGCCTTTCAGATGAGACGTTAAACCGAGGCCCTGTCTGCTCCCTAAGGTGGATGTGAAAGATCCCACGCCACTGTTTCGAAGAACAGCAGGGGAGTTATCCCTGATACAAAAGCAAAATACTGCGGATGCTGGAATCTGAAATAAAAACAGAAAATGCTGGAAATACTCAGCGGGTCAGGCAACATCTGTTGAGAGAGAAACAGAGTTAAACTTTCAGGTCGATTACCCCTTTGTCGGGAGTTATCCCCGGTGTCCTGGCTAATATTTATCCCTCAAACAACATCACTAAAAACAGATTATCTGGTCATTATCACATTGCTGTGTGTGGGAATTGGCTGTGCATAAATTGGCTGCCGTGTTTCCCACATTACAACAGTGACTACACTTCAAAAGTACTTCATTGGCATCAGAAGTGCTTTAGGACATCCTGAGGTCAAAAAATGCGCTATAGAAATGCAAGCCTTTTTTTTTCCTTTTTAATTTGACTTGAACACTTTGGATTGATTAAAAGGTAAAGGACTGAATGTTATAGTAACTTCAGATTCCTTGCACATAATGCAGGCACCCACACACACACAGATAATAACCTCAGGACCCAAAGACACATAATACAGGTACCCACGCACACACAGCTGAGGCTTGGAATATTCTCTGCACATGGGTGACTCAATAGGGACTGTGGACAAAAGGTGGGATCTGACAAGAAGTCACAGTGATGTTGAAAATGCCACACGTCAGGGTCAGCCTATTCATCTCGGAACCGGCAAGGCCAACACTTAAGTATTTCCAAGGGTGGTATCATTTCGCGTTTGAAAGATGTGCCACTAACAGTTACGCAATGTTTCCATATACGAATGCAGGAGACACCTAAAGTTGATTTCCCACGCCCCCCCCCCCCCGCCCCCCCCAAAATGTCAAAGAGATGGTTGGGATCTGGAATGCTCTACCTGAAAAGGTGGTGGAAGCTGATTCTGTAATAATGTTATATGGGATGTTGTACAGGTACTTGCGGATGAGTAACTTACAGGGTTATGGATACAAAGCGGGGGATGTGGGACTGAGCACAAATGCTCTTTCAAAGAGCTGGCACAGACACAATGGGCCAAATGGCCTCTTTCTGTGCGGTAACTTTCAATGATTTGAACGGACGTAAAGGTGAATTTTCTTGTTCAGTTTCCCCTCCTCTCCTCTGATGAAGACAGACTCTTCTAGGATATGGACCATGGGTGCTGGAACCTTGCCCAAGTGCCCGTTCTTCATATCCCAGCATCAGCGGGCTATTCAACCATCATGGGCATTGTAGCCAAGGCTGATCCAGTCTTCACCCAACGACCAGAATCTTTCATTTTCCAATTGGAGTGACTGAATAGTAATTAGTAGTGATCACATCATTGCACCTCCCAAGCCCGGGGTGCTAAATTAAGTGTGACCCCCATCTAATACCACCACACTGATGTCCACCAGTACAGTGCACGAGTTCCAGACCGAATGGGTCAGTTCAGTTCTCGGCTCGAATGGCAATAGGAGTGCCTCTGGGCCAGAGGGAGCCAAATTCAACAACGCTCCTGCTCCAGGTTGCCATTCAGTGAACGATTCAGGAATGTGTGCTCTGATGCACGATGCACTGCAGCAACTCGCCAAGGTTTCTTCGGCAGCACCTCCCAAACCCACGACCTCCACCGCCGAGAAGGACAAGGGCAGAAACATAGAAACATAGAAAATAGGTGCAGGAGTAGGCCATTCGGTCTTTCGAGCCTGCACCACCATTCAATAAGATCATGGTTGATCATCACTTCAGTACCCCTTTCCTGCTTGCTGTGTAAACAAAAAAAAGTTACTTCATGTCCCTCTGGTTCTTTAGCCAATTATCTTAAATCTATGTACTCTGTTTACCAATCCTTCTGCCATTGCAAACAGTTTCTCCTTATTTACTTCCATCCATGATTTTGAACACCTCTATCAAATCTCCTCTTAACCTTCTCTACTCCAAGGAGACCACCACCAGCTTCCAGTCACTCCACATAACTGAAGTGCTTCATTCTTGGTACCATTTAGTAAATCTCTTCTGCACCCTCTCCAAGATCTTGACATCCTTCCTCAAGTTTGGTGCCCAGACTGGAACCAGCTGAGGTCTAACCAGTGTTGTATAAGGTTTAGCATAACTTCCTTGCTTTTGTACTCTCTTCCTCTGTTAATAAAGCAAGGGTCTCATAAGCTTTTTTTCTAAACAACCCTCTCAACTTGTCCTGCCACCTTCAACGATGTGTACATACACTCCCAGGTCTCTGCTCTAGCACTCACCTTTAAAATTGTACCATTTAGTTCACATTACACCTCTCCTCATTCTTCCTACGAAATGCATCACTTCACACTTGTATTAAATTTAATCTGCCATGTTCTATATTAGATATTTCATCATAAATCATACACAAATCTCAATCCTAGGTCAAAATGCTTTAACCACTGAAAATTCAATATTTAAGCAAATACATTTTATACAGTAAAAGCTTTACCACCACCTCCACGTTCCCCTCCAAGTCACACACCATCCTGACTTGGAAAGATATCAGCCGTTCCTTCATCGTCGCTGGGTTAAAATTCTGGAACTCTCTCCCTAACAACACTGTGGGAGCACCTTCACCACACGGGACTGCAGCGGTTCAAGAAAGCGGCTCACCACCACCTTCTCGAGGGCAATAGAGGCCTTGTCAGAACCGCCCACAAATAAGGAATGATTTTTTAAAAAGTATGTCCCAAGGCACTTCACACACGTAATCAGTCAAAATGGACGTTGAGTCAAATAAATCGATCGAGGGCTATTAGGATGGGCAATAAATGCTGGCCTTGCCAGTGATGCCCACATCCCGTGAATGGATCAGGTGAGGGTAGGACTGGCTCAGTTGCGATGTCTTCCATAACCAAGGAGCCCTCTGCCGCTCAATATAGATGGACACATGACGAAAGGTGGAGTTGGCTTCACCGCTGGGACCTCGGTTCAATTCCCGGCCAGTCTAGAAAGTCTGCACTAACCATCACATCAACAACAACTTGCATTTATATAATCTCAACGCCGCGAGCACGAAGAGGTCAGGTGCAGGCAGCGGAAGGAGCGTGTGGTAAATCAGTCCCACCCCTATCTTCCCCCGACGAATATCTGTCACACCTGTGACAGGGTCTGTGGCTCTCATGTTGGAATGTTCAGCCACCAAAGGACTCACTTTAGAAGCGGAAGCAAGTCTTCTTCGATTCCGAGGGACTGCCTATGATGATGATGTAATGTTTTCGGAGAATTATATGGCATAGAAGGAGGTCATTCGGCCCATTGTGCCTGTGCCGGCTCTTTGAGAGAGCTGTCCAATTAGTCCTGCTCCCCATGCTCTTTCACCAGACCCTCACACATTTTAACCCTTCAAGTATTTATCCAATTCCCTTTTGAAAGTTACTATTGAATCTGCTTCCGCTCATCATCATCATAGGCAGTCCCTCGAAATCAGGGAAGACTTGCTTCCACTCTAAAAGTGAGTTCCTAGGTGACTATACAGTCCAATACGGGAATTACAGTCTCTGTCACAGGTGGGACAGACAGTGGTTGGAGGAAAGGGTGGGTGGGGAGTCTGGTTTGCTTCACGCTCCTTCCGCTGCCTGCGCCTGGTTTCTGCATGCTCTCGGCGATGAACTCGAGGTGCTCAGCGCCCTCCCGGATGCACTTCCTCGCATTAGGGTGGTCTTGGGCCAGGGACTCCCAGGTGTGGGTGGGGATGTTGCACTTTATTAGGGAGGCTTTGAGGGTGTCTGTTATGTATCTGGACTTGTATATACTCTGTACAGCCACCAGAGGGTTCATCCTCTGGAGTCCCAAGGGATCTCATAATCTTTTGGGAGCACAGGTATTTAAGAATGCTTCACAGGTTGGAGAAGCACTTCGGAGACCTGCAATAAAAGACTAAGGTCACACTTTACTTTGAGCTCAGTGTTCAGCCTGACTCTTTCTCCATACGCAACAACTGGTAACGAGATACAGATAGCGAACCCAAAGATGCAGAGAACAGTGGGCATCCTGGAGAAATTCTCAGAGGGAGATGATTGGGAAACTTTTGTGGAGCGACTCGACCAATACTTCGTGGCCAATGAGCTAGATGGGGAAGAGAGCGCTGCCAAATGTAGAGTGATCCTCCTCACCGTCTGTGGGGCACCAACGTATGGCCTCATGAAGAATCTGCTCACTACGATGATTTGTGCACACTGGTCCGAGAGCATTTGAACCCGAAGGAAAGCGTTCTGATGGTGTGGTACCGGTTCTACACCTACAAAAGATCTGAAGGCCAGGAAGTGGCGAGTTGTGTCGCCGAGCTAAGAATCCTTGCAGGACATTGCGAATTTGAAGGACATTTGGAGCACATGATCAGAGACTTTTTCGTACTTGGCATTGGCCATGAAACCAAACTTCGCAAACTTTTGACTGCAGAGACCCCAACCTTGAGTAAGGCCATAGCGATGGCAGGTCACACATACCTGCACCTACACGTCTGTGATTGTCTCAGAGTCCACCATCAAGGGTGATGAATGCAAGGCCATTAACACCTTGTTGGCGCTGCGGGGGTGATCATCGTTTCCATTCATGCCGATTCAAAGGATACATTTGCAAGGGCTGTGGAACAATGGGACACCTTCAACGAGTGTGCAGGCAAGCTGCTAGGCCTGCTAAACCTGCAAAGCACATTGCAGAGGAGGACAGATCCACGGAGTTTCACGATAAAACAGAAGCTCTTATAGAGGAGGCAGAGGTACATGGGGTGCACACATTCACCACGAATTGTCCCCCGATAATGCTGAATGTTGAACTCAATGGACTCCCGGTGTCAATGGAGCTGGACACGGGTGCGAGCCAGTCCATCATGGGCAAAAAGACTTTCGAAAGGTTGTGGTGCAACAAGGCCTCAAGGCCAGTCTTAACTCCAATTCGCACGAAACTAAGAACTTACACGAAATAACTGATTCCTGTAATCGGCAGTGCTACCGTAAAGGTCTCCTACGATGGAGCGGTGCACAAGCTACCACTCTGGGTGGTACCAGACCATGGTCCCACGCTGCTAGGCAGGAGCTGGCTGGGAAAGATACGCTGGAACTGGGACGACATCCGAGCGCTATCGCCCGCTGACGACACTTCGTGTGCCCAGGTCTTAAACAAATTTCCTTCGCTGTTCGAACCAGGCATCGGGAAATTCCAAGGAGCAAAAGTGCAGATCCACCTAATTCCGGGAGCGCGACCCATCCATCACAAGGCGAGAGCAGTACCGTACATGATGAGAGAAAGAGTAGAAATCGAGCTCGACCGGCTACAAAGAGAGGGCATCTTCTCACCGATCGAGTTCAGCGAGTGGGCCAGTCCTATTGTCCCAGTCCTCAAGGGAGATGGCACCGTCAGAATCTGTGGCGATTACAAAGTAACTATCAATCGTTTCTCCCTGCAGGACCAATACCCACTTCCATAAGCCGATGACCTCTTTGCAACGCTGGCAGGAGGAAATACGTTCACGAAGCTGGACCTGACCTCAGCCGACATGATGCAGGAACTGGAGGAATCATCGAAGGCCCTCACCTGCATCAACACGCACAAAGGTCTTTTTGTTTATAACAGATGCCCATTTGGTGATATTCCAGAGAAACATGGAAAGTTTACTGAAGTCGGTCCCGCACACCGTGGTCTTCCAGGACGACATCTTGGTCACAGGTCGGAACACAGTCGAGCATCTGCAGAACCTGGAGGAGGTTCTTAGTCGGCTCAACCACCTGGAGCTCAGGTTAAAATGCTCGAAGTGCGTTTTCCTGGTGCCTGAAGTGGAGTTCCTATGAAGTAGGATTGCGACGGACGGCATCAGGCCCACCAATGCGAAGAAGGAGGCAATCGAGAACGCATCGAGGCCACAGAATGTGACAGAACTGTGGTCATTCCTGGGACTCTTGAACTACTTTGGTAACTTCTTACCGGGTCTCAGCACCCTGCTAGAATCACTACACTTCTTACGATCAAAAGGGAACGAATGGGTTTGGGGCAAAAGCCAAGAAAATGCCTTTGTAAAAGTGAGAAAATTGTTATGCTCAAACAAATTGCTTGTGTTGTATGATCCATGTAAGCGTTTGGTACTCGCATGTGATGCATCGTCATATGGCGTCGGGTGTGTATTGCAACAAGCTAATGATTTTGGTAAACTGCAACCGGTTGCTTATGCATCCAGGAATCTGTCTAAGGCCGAGAAAGCCTACAGCATGATTGAAAAAGAAGCCTTAGCGTGTGTCTATGGGGTAAAGAAAATGCATCAATACCTGCTTGGGCTAAAATTCGAATTGTAAACTGACCATAAGCCACTTATATCCCTGTTTTCCGAGAGCAAAGGGATAAATACCAACACATCGGCCCGCATCCAGAGATGGGCGCTCACATTGTCCGCATACAACTACGCCATCAGCCACAGGCCAGGCACAGAAAACTACGCCGATGCTCTCAGTAGGCTGCCATTGTCCACCACGAGGGTGGAAATGGCGCAGCCCGCAGATCTAGCCATGTTTATGGAAGCATTTGAGAGTAAGCAATCACCCGTCACTGCCCAGCAGATCAAAACCTGGACAAGCCAGGACCCCTTATTATCTCTAGTCAAAAGTTGTGTGCTTCACGGGAGCTGGTCCAGTGTCCCAGTGGAAATGAAGGAAGAGATAAAGCCGTTCCAGCGGTGCAAAGATGAAATGTCTATACAGGCAGACTGCCTTCTGTGGGGCAATCGAGTAGTGGTCCCCAAGAAGGGCAGAGACACCTTCATCAATGACCTCCACAGTATCCACCCAGGCATCATAATGATGAAAGCAATAGCCAGATCCCATGTGTGGTGGCCCGGCATCGATGCAGACTTAGAGTCCTGCATTCACAAATGTAATAGAAACATAGAAACATATAGAAACATAGAAAATAGGTGCAGGAGTAGGCCATTCGGCCCTTCAAGCCCACACCGCCATTCAATGAGTTCATGGCTGAACATGCAACTTCAGTACCCCATTCCTGCTTTCTCGCCATACCCCTTGATCCCCCTAGTAGTAATGACTACATCTAACTCCTTTTTGAATATATTTAGTGAATTGGTCTCAACAACTTTCTGTGGTAGAGAATTCCACAGGTTCACCACTCTCTGGGTGAAGAAGTTTCTCCTCATCTCGGTCCTAAATGGCTTACCCCTTATCCTTAGACTGAGAACCCTTGTTCTGGACTTCTCCAACATTGGGAACATTCTTCCTGCATCTAACCTGTCTAAACCTGTCAGAATTTTAAACGTTTCTATGAGATCCCCTCTCATTCTTCTGAACTCCAGTGACTACAAGCCCAGTTGATCCAGTCTTTCTTGATATGTCAGTCCCGGGAATCAGTCTGGTGAACCTTCGCTGCTCTCCCTCAATAGCAAGAATGTCCTTCCTCAAGTTAGGAGACCAAAACTGTACACAATACTCCAGGTGTGGCCTCACCAAGGCCTTGTACAACTGTAGTAACAGCTCCCTGCCCCTGTACTCAAATCCCCTCGCTATGAAGGACAACATGCCATTTGCTTTCTTAACCGTCTGCTGTACCTGCATACCAATGACTGATGTACCATGACACCCAGGTCTCGTTGCACCTCCCCTTTTCCTAATCTGTCACCATTCAGATAATAGTCTGTCCCTCTGTTTTTACCACCAAAATGGATAACCTCACATTTATCCACATTATACTTCATCTGCCGTGCATTTGCCCACTCACCTAACCCAACCAAGTCACTCTGCAGCCTCATAGCATCCTCCTCGCAGCTCACACTGCCACTCAACTTCGTGTCATCCGCAAATTTGGAGATACTACATTTAATTCCCTCTTCTAAATCATTAATGTACAATGTAAACAGCTGGGGCCCCAGCACAGAACCTTGCGGTACCCCACTAGTCACTGCCTGCCATTCTGAAAAGTACCCGTTTATTCCTACTCTTTGCTTCCTGTCTGACAACCAGTTCTCAATCCACATCAGCACACTACCCCAAATCCCATGTGCTTTAACTTTGCACATTAATCTCTTGTGTGGGACCTTGTCGAAAGCCTTCTGAAAGTCCAAATATACCATATCAACTGGTTCTCCCTTGTCCACTCTACTGGAAACATCCTCAAAAAATTCCAGAAGATTTGTCAAGCATGATTTCCCTTTCACAAATCCATACTGATTTGGACCTATCATGTCACCTCTTTCCAAATGCTCGCAGTTAAGCAATGTACCAGGGAGGTGCTGCTAAGTTTATGGTCCTGGCCCTCCAAACCATGGTCTAGGGTAAACGTCGACTATGCAGGCCCGTTCTTGGGTAAAATGCTCTTTGTGGTTGTAGACGCATACTCCAAGTGGATTGAATGTGAGATAATGTTGGCCAGCACGTCCGCTGCCACCACTGAAAGCCTGCGGGCCATGTTTGCCATACATGGCTTACCCGATGTCCTGGTGAGCGACAACGAGCCATGTTTTAACCAGTGCTGAGTTCAAAGAATTTATGACCCATAATGGGATCAAACATGTCACATCGGCTCCGTTTAAACCAGCGTCCAATGGTCAAGCAGAGAGTGCAGTGTAAACCATCAAGCAAGGCTTGAAGAGGGTAACTGAAGGCAAACTGCAGACTCGCCTATCCCGAATCCTGCTTAGCTACCGCATGAGATCACACTCACTCACTGGGATCCCACCTGCTGAACTGCTCATGAAAAGAGAACTTAAGACAAGGCTCTCGTTAGTTCACCCTGATCTGCATGAACAGGTAGAGAGCAGGTGGCTTCAACAAATTGCGTACCATGATAGCGCAAATGTGTCATGCGAGATTGAAGTCAATGATCCTGTATTTGTATTAAATTATGTGCAAGGTCCCAAGTGGCTTCCTGGCACTGTCGTGGCCAAAGAGGGGAGCAGGGTGTTTCGGGTCAAAATTTCAAATGGACTCATTCACCGGAAATACTTGGACCAAATCAAACTCAGATTCACGGACTACCCTGAGCAACCCACCTTGGACCCTACCTTTTTTGATCCCCCACTACACACACCAGTGGCAATCGACACTGATACATCCTTACTACACAGTATAAATGCACACGAGGCCCATGCTTGAGAGAAGGTCAGTCTGTGACCTGTCCTTTATTCCTTAGCACTCAAGTGATCAAGGTGGGTGGAGCTTCCCCTTTTATCCCTGAAGGTCCAGGTTAGGAGTGTCTCCCACCTAGTGGTCAGTGTTCTCACGGTATACAACTTAGATCAGTTTATACATGGGTTACAATGCTGGTTGAATACATGACATCACCTCCCCCCCCAAAGTCTTATTGGGATCACAGGTTGAGTCTCTCTGGTGGTTTACGCTTCCTTGTAAAGCGCCTGAGTTGTGGCTCCGGTTGTTAGGCGCTGGCCTGAGTGTCTGCTGTTTGCAGTGCCTCAGGCCTGTCCGGACTGCCCACAGTGACTGGGCTCTCCTCCCTTTGGTTCCGGTGTTCGGTCACCTGTGGTGGAGTGAACTCTATATCGTGTTCTTCCTCTGCTTCTTCTATGGGGTTGCTGAACCTCCTTTTTGTTTGATCCACATATTTGCGGCAGATTTGTCCATTGGTAAGTTTAACTACCAGAATCCTATTTCCCTCTTTGGCAATCACAGTGCCTGCGAACCATTTGGGCCCTGCAGCGTAGTTGAGGACAAAAACAGGATCATTTACATCAATACATCGCGCCCTCACATTCCTGTCATAGTAGTAATATTGTGACTGGCGCCTGCTCTCGACAATTTATTTCATGGTGGGGTGTATAAGGGATAATCGGGTTTTGAGCGTCCTTTTCATTAGTAGCTCTGCGGATGGAACCCCTGTGAGCGAGTGTGGTCGGGATCTATAGGCCAACAGGAGGCGTGATAAGCGGGTTTGTAGGGAACCCCCTTGGAATCTGAGCATCCCCTGTTTGATTATCTGCACTGCTCGTTCTGCCTGGCCGTTCTAACATGGTTAATTCCATTGCCTGCCATGAAGTCCTGGAATACAGTGCTTGTGAAGCACGGGCCATTGTCGCTGACCAAGATGCCCGGTAGACCGTGGGCAGCGAACATTGCCCGTAAACTTTCCAACGTGGCAGAGGATGTGCTTGAATTTAAAATGTCACACTCGATCCATTTGGAGTAGGTGTCTACTACAACCAAAAACATTTTTCCATTGAAAGGACCTGCGTAGTCCAAGGCTTGGCGGGCCATGGCCAGGGGCTAAGGGGGGCTTCCCTGGGCGCATGGCCCAGCTATGCACACGTGTTGCACCTGCGAACACAAAGTTCCAGATCTGCGTCTATCCCTGGCCACCAAACGTGTGACCTGGCAATTGCCTTCATCGTGACAATGCCCGGGTGCCCATTGTGGAGTTCTCTGATGAACACCTCTCTGCCCATCTGGGGCATGACTACACGGTTTCCCCACAGTAGGCAATCGGCCTGAATCGAGAGTTCATCCTTGCGCCTGTGAAATGGTTTAAATTTCTCAGGGCATGCCCTGTACGTGGCTGCCCAGTCCCCATTCAGGACACATTTCTTGACTAGAGACAATAGAGGGTCTCTATTTGTCCAGACTTTAATCTGACGGGCTGTCACGGGTGAGCCTTCGCTTCCGAAAGCTTCAACAGCTATGACCATCTCAGCACCATGCTCGGTAGCCCCCTCAGTGGTGGCTAGTGGGAGCCTGCTGAGTGCATTGGCGCAGTTTTCGGTGTCCGGTTTGTGCCGAATTGTGTAGTCATAGGCGGCTAACGTGAGTGCCCACCTCTGTATGCGGGCCGATGCGTTTGCATTTATGGCCTTGTTGTCGGCCAAAAGGGACATTAGGGGTTTGTGATCTGTCTCCAACTCAAATTTACTGCCAAACAGGTACTGGTGCATTTTCTTTACCGCATATACACATGCGAGCGCCTCCTTTTCTACCATCCCGTAGCCCCTTTCTGCCTGGGACAGACTCCTGGAGGCATAAGCTACCGGCTGTAACTGACCCTTGGCATTGACATGCTGCAATACACACCCGACACCATAGGACGACGCATCGCACGTTAACACAAGTTTCTTACATGGGTCATATAGCGTTAACAGATTGTTGGAACATAACAAATTGCGTGCTCTATTAAAAGCCCTTTCCTGGCTGTTCCCCCAGATCCATTCGCGACCTTTGCGTAGGAGCACGTGTAGCGGCTCTAGCAGCGTGCTCAATTTGGGAAGAAAGTTACCAAAATAGTTCAGGAGCCCCAGGAACGAATGCAGCTCCGTCATGTTACGGGGTCTGGGTGCTCTCTGGATCGCTTCCGTTTTGGATGCAGTAGGGCTGATCCCGTCTGCTGCTACCCTCATCCCCAGGAATTCTACCTCTGGAGCTAGGAAGATGCACTTCGCCTTTTTCAGTCGCAGACCTACCCGGTCCAGTCTGCGTAGCACCTCCTTCAGGTTGTGGAGGTGTTCTTCAGTATCGTAACCCGTAATGAGGATGTCGTCCTGAAAAACCACCGTCCCTGGAATCGACTTGAGGAGGCTTTCCATATTTCGTTGGAAGATTGCGGCAGCCGAGCGAATCCCGAACGGACATCTGTTATACTCAAACAACCCCTTGTGTGTCATGATAGTGGTCAGCTTCTTCGACTCACTCGCCAGCTCCTGGGTCATGTAAGCTGAGGTCAGGTCCAATTTTGAAAAAAGTTTGCCACCGGATAGCGTCGCAAAGAGGTCCTCCGCTCTCGGTAGCGGGTACTGGTCTTGGAGTGACATCCGATTGATGGTGACCTTGTAATCGCCACATATCCTGACCGACCCATCCGCCTTGAGCACCGGCACAATCGGGCTCGCCCAGTCACTGAATTCGACTGGCGAGATGATGCCTTCCCTCAACAGGCGGTCCAATTCGCCTTCTATCTTTTCCTGCATCACGTACGGCATTGCTCTGGCCTTGTGTACTGGTCTGGCGTCCGGGTTTATGTGAATCACTACCTTGGCCCCCATGAAAGTGCCAATGCCGGGTTAAAATAATGAGTCAAATTTGTCCAGGACCTGTGAGCATGATGCTCGCTCCACAGAAGAAATTGCACTGACATCGCCCCATTTCCAGTTCATGACAGCAAGCCAACTCCTCCCCAGTAGTGCGGGACCGTCCCCTGGGACAATCCAGAGTGGCAACCTGTTCTCCGAATCTTTGTGGGTCACGACTACCGTGGCCCTGCCTAGCACCGGAATGATCTGCTTTGTGTAAGTCCGTAGCTGTGCGTCAATCGGCGATAATTTTGGCCTCCTGGCCTTGGACGCCCACAACTTTTTGAACTGTTTGATACCCATCAGGGACTGGCTGGCACCCGTGTCTAACTCCATTGATACTGGGATGCCATTGAGGAGCACTTTCATCATTATCGGTGGCGTCCTGGTGTATGAACTGTATACGTGCTCCACATGAACTCGCTGAACTTCAGCTTCCAACGATTTCCCCCAGTGTCCATTTCTGAAATTTCTGCAGGTATTTTGCTCATCTCTGCAAGCTCCAGCTGAATGTATGCCTCCACGCCTCCAGCATGAGTTGCGGTTTGAAACAAAAGGTCCCTTGCCAGTCGATCGTCCCTGACTGTCCCTGTTATTGTCCTTGAGTGCACCATTAACAGGTGTTGATGGCCCCATTACTGGCCGCATTGTCCCTTGCAATGGTGTGAATCGCTGTTCAGCTTGCCATTGTCTCTGTCGAACTCCCCCTCTGGGTTCGACTACATGTTCGGGCATGCCTGACTGCCCTTGTCTGCCTGGAGAACTGTGTGCTGCTTTAACAATGTTGAATCTTTGTCCCAACCATTCCTTAACACAGTACCTCTCGTCTGTTCTGCTAGTGGCCATGCTCGCGTGGTTTAAATCCCAGTTTCTTGTCGCCATTGATACGTCCTTACTACACAGTATAAATGCACACGAGGCCCATGCTTGAGAGAAGGTCAGTCTGTGACCTGACCTTTATTCCTTAGCACTCAAGTGATCATGGTGGGTGGAGCTTCCCCTTTTATCCCTGAAGGTCCAGGTTAGGAGTGTCTCCCACCTAGTGGTCAGTGTTCTCACAGTGTACAACTTAGGTCAGTCTATACATGGGTTACAATGCTGGTTGAATACATGACAGACACCACGGTTGACCACGAAGCAGAACCCATCATCCACAGCAGCCCTGCAGGGCCAACACACCAGGAAGCCCAGCAAGGCCAGCTGCACAGCAGCCCAGCGAGGGCCCAGCAAATGATTCAACAACACCAGCTTTCACACCGAGACCATCAACCAGGGCAAGAAGGGCCCCAGATTGACTCACATTGTAAATAGTTACATTATTGACTTTGGGGGGGAATGTTGTTATGTATCTGGACTTGTATATACTCTGTACAGCCACCAGAGGGCTCATCCCCCGGAATCCCAAGGGATCTTATACTCACTTGGGAGCACAGGTATTTAAGATTACTTCACAGGTTGGAGAGGCACTCTGGAGACCTGCAATAACAGACTACGGTCACACTTTACTTTGAGCTCACAGTGTTCAGTCTGACTCTTTCTCCATACACAATGTCCTTGTAATGTTTCCTCTGCCCACCTGGGTCTCGCCTGCTGTGTAGGAGTTCCGAGTAGAGCGCTTGCTTTGGGAGTCTCGTGTCGGGCATGAGGACCAACGGAGCTGGTCGAATGTGGTCAGTGCTTTGATGCTGGGGATGTTGGCCTGATCGAGAACACTGGCGTTGGTGCATCTATACTTCCACTAGCTGTTCGGGCAGTGCGTTCCAGATCATAACTCGCTGTGTAAAAGATAAAATCTCATCTCTCTTCGCGAGCTTTTGCCAATTACTGTAAATCTGTGACCTGCATGAAATAGGTTTATGCAGTCTCAGTTCAATTTTAAAAACAGAAAATGCTGGAAATACTCAACATCCTTCTGTGGTCAGGCATCTGTGGAAAGAGAAACAGAGTTCACAATTCAGGTCGATGACCTTTTGTCAGAACTGGGAAAAGTTTGAGATAGTGGATAATAGTTTTTAAGCAAGTGTAGAGCCAGGAAGAATGGAGGAAAGAACAAAAGGGAAGGGTGGAATGCAGGAGAGATTGAATTATTTTTTAGTGGGTATGGGCCGACAGTGCAAAATGACCCCAATTAAATTGGAAATCTCACTCGGCGATACCACAGGATGACGGGTGTAGGTAAAATGTCACACTGTTACAGGGGGATCGAGGCTTGAGGTTGTCAGAGGGAGCTTTAGTCTGGATTTAGATGCACCTGACATGGGAATGCTTGAAATGAAATTGAATCTTGGCCCTTATTGCAAAGGGGATGGAGTATAAAAGCAGGGAAGTCTTGCTACAGTTATACAGGGTATTGGTGAGGCCACACCTGGAATACTGCGTGCAGTTTTGGTTTCCATATTTACGAAAGGATATACTTGCTTTGGAGGCAGTTCAAAGCAATTCACTAGGTTGATTCCGGAGATGAGGGGGTTGATTTATGAGGAAAGGTTGAGTAGGTTGGGCCTCTACTCATTGGAATTCAGAAGAATAGGCCCAAATTTGCCCAGGAGTTGCTCCGTTTTTTTTGGAGCAACTTGTTTTTTTTGGAGTATCTTAAAAATCATAGTTCTGCACAGTTAATTTGCGCCAGTGTAAGTGAGTTAGTTAGGATTTTTTTTGTTTTGTTTTTTTTTCAAAAAGGGGCGTTACCAGCCACTTACGCCTGTTTTGGCCATTTAAACTAGTTTGGACAGCTAATAGTTACTTCAAACTAACTTAGGCCAGCATATTTGGCCACTTTTGGCCGCACAGAAAAACCTTGCGGAGAGTAAAGAAATCAGCACGGGTAAGTACATTTAAAGCACCAAGCACTAAACAAAGCACAAAAATAAGCATTCAATAACAAATACAAAATACAAGGAAGCCGAGAGGACCTGCACCTAGCACCAAGACTTACAAAGCACTAAACAAAGCACAAAAAGTAATAAGCAATTAATTATCAAAGAAAAAATAGAAGGAACCCTGCACCTAAAGCACCAAGACCAAAGTAATAAGCAATCAATCAATCAATAACAAATGAAAAATAGAAGTCCTTCCTACCTTTATGTGAAGGGAAGGCTGCGGGCCACTGATCAGGGAGCCCATTCGGCCAGGGATAAAAGCAGCGCGCTTTGGGCCCCTCCCATATACATGTCCATGTTCAGACAGCAAGTGCCAGCAAGCCGTCAGCCGATTCTGAACCTGTTCTCAACGCTAATGCCCAGGCAATTAGCAATTAGAGATGTGGATGATTTTTCCTTTTACTAGCTCAAGCTACCCGTGCCAATTGATGCCCTAGCCAAGACTAGCCAACTCAGCAGAGACTCAAAATTGAATCTGGAACCCTCTAGAATATATATCGAAGTGTAAGTTTGCAGTAACTTTATAATGAATGACCCAAAGCTCAGGTCCAGTATCTGACTCAAGCTGCTTGGTTAAGTTCAGTCTAATATGGTACATGGAGCACAACGTGGAAAAGGGAAGAGAACAATCAGATGACACAGCCTGCAGAGCACACTCTGGTCACTGATGAGGGAGCCCATTCGGCCAGGGAGAGGGGCGGCACACTTTGGGCCCCTCCCACACAGCCTGCAGAGCACATGCAGAGATTCTAGTGACGAGGAGCTACTGCGCATGCGCGCACACTCTAGCGCGCATGTGCAGAGGTCCCAGCACCGTATTCAGCGCCGGGACCTGGCTCCGCCCCCGACTCCGGTTGCCACGCTGCGCCACCATCGAGGACGGGCTGGGGAGCGGCCAAACTCGGCCTGAAGATTCTTGGCGCCCTAATCATTCTACAAAAGTGGCGCACCTCTAGTGAGTGCGCCAGAAATCTCTACTGGCCAAATTTGGGCCCAATGAGAGGTGATCTTATCGAAACGTATAAGATTATGAGGGGGCTTGACAAGGTGAATGCAGAGAGGATGTTTCCACTGATAGGGGAAACTAGAACGAAGGGGGCATAATCTTAGAATAAGGGGCCGCCCATTTAAAACTGAGATGAGGAGAAATTTCTTCTCTCAGAGGATTGTAAATCTGTGGAATTTGCTGTCTCATTGAATAAATTTAAGACAGAAAGAGACAGTTTCTTAAATGATAAGGGAATAAGGGGTTATGGGGAGCGGGCAGGGAAGTGGACCTGAGTCCATGATTGGATCAGCCATGGATCGTATTAAATGGTGGAGAAAGCTCATAAGGCCTATTCCAGTTCCTATTTCTTATGTTGAAATGGAAACTGTTCAAGCATTTATAAAAACTCTTTTAAAAAGAAAAAAGAAAGACTTGCATTTATATAGCGCCTTTCATGACCCCAGGACATTCTAAAGTGCTTTACAGCCAATGAAGTACTTTTGGAGTGTAGTCACTGTTGCAATGTAGGAAATGAGCCAGCCAATTGCACAACAAGCTCCCACAAACAGCAATGTGATAATGACCATATAATCTGTTTTCGGAACGTTGATTGAGGGATAAATATTGGTCCCAGTACACCGGGAGAACTCCTCTGCTCTTCTTCGAAATAGAGCCATGGGATCTGTTAGAGAGAGCAGACGGGGCCTCGATTTAACATCCCATCCAAACGATGGCACCCCCGAAAGTGCAGCACTCCCTCAGCACTGCACTGGAGTGTCAGCCTGTATCTTTCTGCTCAAGTCCCTGGAGTGGGACTCGAACCCACAACCTTCTGACTCAGAGGCGAGGCTACTGCCCACTGAGCTTTCATCATGACAATACTGGGATGAGTGCTATGTAGATCATGTACAAATTTCTCTCTGCCTTTCTTAGGCATAACAACACAGTTATCCCACAGTAAACAATCTGACTGAATGGATAGTTCGTCTTTGTGATGGTTGTAAGGTTTCGTCTCATCACCCATTTGCTTGGGTATAGCAGACCAATCACCACTAAGGACACAACGTTTCACAACCGATAATATCGGGTCCTGGCTGGTCCAGGTCTTAACTTGTTGAGCCGTGACAGGGGTTCCTTCACTTTCAAAAGCATCCATAACTAACAGTACGTCTGCAGGTTGTGGTGTCTCCACCTCCGGTGTGGGCAACGGCAGACAGCTCAGTGCATCGACACAATTCTCTTGCCAGGTCTATGGCAAATTACATAATCATAGGCAGATAATGTCAGCGCCCACCTCTGGATACAGGACGATGCATTGGTATTGATACCTTTGTTTTCCGAAAACAATTAAATGAGTGGCTTGTGATCTGTTTCCAGTTCAAACCGAAGACCAAACAGGTGCATCTTTTTAACTCCATCCACACAGGCTAATGCTTTTTCTACCATGCTATAGGCTCTTTCCGCCTTTGACAAACTTTTAGAAGCATACGCAACAGGTAGTAGTTTACCCGACTCATTAGCTTGTTGGAGCATGCAACCAATTCCATATGACGAAGCATCACAGGCCCATACTAGACGCTTACATGGATCATAATGTACCAGCAGCTTGTTAGAGCAAAGAAGATTAGTAGCTTTCTCAAAAGCTCTATCTTGAGACGCACCCCAAACCCAGTTGTCACCTTTTCTTAGCAGCATGTGCAGTGGCTCTAATGAAGTGCTCAATCTAGGTAGGAAATTACCGAAGTAGTTGAGTAGGCCAAGGAACGAACGCAGCTCCGTCACATTCTGAGGCTTGGATGCATTTTTGATGGCCTTGGTTTTTGAGTCCGTAGGCCTGATGCCATCAGCAGCAATTTTCCTCCCCAGGAATTTGACTTCCGGTGCCATGAAGACGCATTTCGAATGTTTCAGTCTGAGTCCCACTTTGTCTAGAAGATGTAGAACCTCTTCCAGGTTGTTCAGATGTTCGGCGGTGTCACGACCTGTGACCAGGATGTCATCTTGGAACACGACGGTTCTAGGGATGGACTTCAGTAGACTCTCCATGTTCCTCTGAAATATGGCTGGGGCCGAGCGAATTCCGAAAAGACACCTGTTGTAGATAAACAGTCCTTTATGAGTGTTGATGCACGTAAGTTTCTGTGCCATGTAGGCCGACGTTAGATCCAGTTTAGTGAATCACTTCCCCCCCCAGCTAGCATTGCAAACAGGTAATGAGCCTTTGGTAACGGGTATTGATCCTGTTTCGAAACTCAGTTGATCGTAACCTTGTAGTCTCCACAAATCCTGACAGTGCCATCATTCTTCAACACTGGAATAATGGGGCTGGCCCATTCGTTAAATTCGATCGGTGATACGACCCCCTCACGCTGGAGTCTGTCCAGTTTGATTTCGATCTTCTCCCTCATCCTGTATGGAACCACCCAAGGTTTATGATGGATGGGTCTTGCATCCGAGTCCACATGGATCTGCACCTTGGCTCCCGTAAAATTGCCGATGCCTGGTTCAAACAGTGAGGGAACTTGCTCAGCACTTGAGCACATGGCGTATCATCCTCCGACGACAACGCTTTGATATCGTTCCATTTCCATTTGATTTTTTTCTAGCCAATTCCTGCCGAACAGCATTTCATCATTGCCTGGAACAATCCATAACATGAACCACACCATCATACAACACCTTGCCTACTGCACTGCCAATCACCGTTATGAGTTCTTTAGTATGTACGCAACTTGACAGACTGGACTCAGCTTAGGCCTCACAGCCTTAGTATCCTACAGCTTGTCGAATGTCCTCTGGCTCAATATTGATTGACTCGCACCCTTGTCCAATTCTATCAGTACCGGCACATTAAGTTTCACATTAATCATTATCGGTTGGCTCTTTGTTAGGAACGAATACAGTCCATACACTTCCTCCTCTGGTATCTCAGATTGCATATCCAGATCAGCGCTATACTGGTCATCATCCTCCATGTGGTGTGTTGCAGCACGCTTGCTCAGTTGTGGACACATGCGCTGCAGATGCCCCAATCTCGAACAGCCTTCACAAATGTACTGTTTAAAGCGATACTGATGAGGCTGATGATTGCCCCCACAATGCCAACATGGTGAAATCAGATTCATTCTCGTTAGCGGACTTTGGGCAGCCACAGGTTTCGCATACGCAGTTGAATAGGCTCTGGCATATGCAGCTCTGCAAACGACGATACAATTTTGTTTACAGTACTTGCCGAGTTCTGATTTTTTGGATGATATCTGCTTTAAGTTTTTGTCCGTCATCATGCATGCCTGGGAAATCGTGATGGCCTTGCTCAAATCCAGTGTCTCCGCCGCCAGTAGTTTACGCAGGATCACCTCGTGGTTGATGTAGATTACAAAGAAGTCCTGCAGCATATCTCCCAACACGTTTTCGAACTTACACAGTCCAGCTAGACGTCTTACGTCAGCAACAAATTCCGATACTATGCTTAAACAAAGGGGACTACAGTGGGATGAGGGCAGAGTTGGCTAAAGTAGACTGGAAGCACAGACTAAATGGTGGCACAATTGAGGAACAGTGGAGGATTTTTAAGGAGCTCTTTCATAGTGCGCAACAAAAATATATTCCAGTGAAAAAGAAGGGTGGTAAGAGAAGGGATAACCAGCCGTGGATAACCAAGGAAATAAAGGAGAGTATCAAATCAAAGACCAATGCCAAGGTTAGTGGGAAACTAGAAAATTGGGAAAATTTTAAACAACAGCAAAGAATGACTAAAAAAGCAATAAAGAAAGGAAAGATAGATTACGAAGGTAAACTTGTGCAAAACATAAAAACAGATAGTAAAAGCTTTTACAGATATATAAAACGGAAAAGAGTGACTAAAGTAAATGTTGGTCCCTTAGAAGATGAGCAGGGGGATTTAATAATGGGAAATGTGGAAATGGCTGAGACTTTAAACAATTATTTTGCTTCGGTCTTCACAGTGGAAGACACAAAAACCATGCCAAAAATTGCTGGTCATAGGAATGTGGGAAGGGAGGACCTTGAGACAATCACTATCACTGGGGGGGTAGTGCTGGACAGGCTAATGGGACTCAAGGTAGACAAGTCCCCTGGTCCTGATGAAATGCATCCCAGGGTATTAAAAGAGATGGCGGAAGTTATAGCAGATGCATTTGTTATAATCTACCAAAATTCTCTGGACTCTGGGGAGGTACCAGCGGATTGGAAAGCAGCTAATGTAATGCCTCTGTTTAAAAAAGGGGGGAGACAAAAGGCAGATAACTATAGGCCGGTTAGTTTAACATCTGTAGTGGGGAAAATGCTTGAAACTATCATTAAGGAAGAAATAGCGGGACACCGAGATAGGAATAATGCAATCAAGCAGACGCAGCATGGATTCATGAAGGGGAAATCATGTTTAACTAATTTACTGGAATTCTTTGAGGATATATCGAGCATGGTGGATAGAGGTGTACCGATGGATGTGGTGTATTTAGATTTCCAAAAGGCATTCAATATGGTGCCACACAAAAGGTTACTGCAGAAGATAGAGGTACGCGGAGTCAGAGGAAAGTATTAGCATGGATCGAGAATTGGCTGGCGAACAGAAAGCAGAGAGTCGGGATAAATGGGTCCTTTTCGGGTTGGAAATCGGTGGTTAGTGCTGTGAAGGATATACTGGCTTTGGAGGGGGTACAGAGACGATTCACTAGGCTGATTCCGGAGCTGAGGGGGTTACCTTATGATGATCGATTGAGTAGACTGGGTCTTTACTCGTTGGAGTTCAGAAGGATGAGGAGTGATCTTATAGAAACATTTAAAATAATGAAAGGGATAGACAAGATAGAGGCGGAGAGGTTGTTTCCACTGGTCGGGGAGACTAGAACTAGGGGGCACAGCCTCAAAAATATGGGGGAGCCAATTTAAAACCGAGTTGAGAAGGAATTTCTTCTCCCAGAGGGTTGTGAATCTGTGGAATTCTCTGCCCAAGGAAGCAGTTGAGGCTAGCTCGTTGAATGTATTCAAGTCACAGATAGATAGATTTTTAACCAATAAGGGAATTAAGGGTTACGGGGAGCGGGCGGGTAAATGGAACTGAGTCCATGGCCAGATCAGCCATAATCTTATTGAATGGCGGAGCAGGCTCGAGGGGCTAGATGGCCTACTTCTGTTCCTAATTCTTATGTTATGTTCTTATGATACATCCTGGCCCTCAGAACGAACGTGCTTGTAGAATCGATATCGTGAGATGATGATGCCTTCTTCTGGTTTGAGATGGTAATGTACCAGAGCACAAAATTCCTCATAGTCCTTATCCGTTGGACTTGCAGGCGAGAGTAGATTCTTTATGAGTCCATAGATTTTTGGACCGCAAACCATGAGGAAGACTGCCTTGCGCCTAACTGCGTCAGTGGGTTCCTCCATTTTGTTGACCACGAAGTACTGGTCCAGGCGAGCTACAAAATCTGCCCCGTCCTCTCCCTCCACGAATCTCTCCAGAATTCCAATTATGCTCATTTTTGCATGTGAAGGTTCTTAAGTTACCTCGTCGCCAAATGTTATGTATGTAATAACTCGATAGACTGAATACTGAAAACTAACACAGGTACAAACCTGGCTCTGCTTTATTAGGGCCCAAACTGATTACATTACATGATGGCTTGCCTTTTATACTTGGGCCACACACACGTGCATACAGCCCAATGACCTCCGACACTGGCGCCACCTGGTGGCTAGTAACCCCAAGCCTACATACATGACACAAGGAATCCTTATAAAGGATTGTAAGTCATGTTCTCGCACTTGAGGATCACTCTAACACAAGTTGTTGAACGATGAAATAGGCAAGAGTATTTTTTAATCTCTGTGTAGGAAGATGTCTCGGAGCAAAGGGCTACAGTTGATGGTATTAAAAAGGGGCGGAAAATTCGAGCTTTAGGAGAGAGAACTGATAAAGGTGCAAAGGTCAACGAGGGACAGAAAACAATTCCATTTAAACTATTGAAAGCTCCTGTGTGAGAGTGTCTTTGCTGCCATTTTAGACAAGTATTTCAACTGAACTTCAGCAGTGTTTGCTTTGTAAGGCAGGAATCACAATGGCATTGACCCTTTAAAAGGCACACAGTGTAAAAATAAGGTGTGGGCTCGAAATGATTACGTAAGCGAATGTTGGGAACTGCATGGTAACCCTGGTGTCACCCTGGTGCTGGCTGGGAGCTGTAGTTTGCAAGATGATTCTGTCACTTCCCTTGTGTTGGAGCATAAACACTACAGTTCCCAGAAGGCCGTGCAGGAGCTAGCAGTTTATGTGGCAGACAATCTACAGAATAACCAGTTTTCATGGATTGACTGGCGCTTCCTAGTTTTGATCTATTATGTGAGATCCCTTCTGGCGTAAGGTGGGAATTCGGCCCTCCTTGCTGAAATAATATCCCTCAACAATTACAACAACTTCCATTGGTATCGAGTTCACCATAAGTAAAGAAAGACTTGCATTTATACAGCGCCTTTCACAACCTCAGAATGTCCCAAAGCGCTTTACAGCCAATGAAGTACTTTTTTGAAGTGCAGTCACTGTTGTAATGTGGGAAACGCGGCAGCCAATTTGCACACAGCAAACTCCCACAAACAACACTGCGATAATGACCAGATAATCATTTTTTTAGCAATGTTGATTGAGGGATAAATATTGGCCAGGACACCGGGGATAGCTCCCCCGCTCTTCTTTTATGACCACCTGAGAGGGCAGACGGGGCCTCGGTTTAACGTCTCATCCGCAAAATGGTACCTCTGACAGTGCGGCGCTCCCTCAGCACTGCACTGGGAGTGTCAGCCTAGATTTTTATGCTCAAGTCCCTGGAGATGGACTCAAACCCACAACCTTCTGACTCAGAGGCGAGAGTGCTGCCCACTGAGCCACAACTGACACCAACGTTCGCTTTAAGCTGCGCAGCCTGTGCAGCCAGCTCACTGGCTTTTACTTGGGAGAAACCGCACACACACGATATTTTGAATGGGCCGCAGAGCCCCTTAATGGGGCCACGTACCTCCAAAAAAATTAAAGGGAATATCAGCTGACACAATGAAGAAAGAGAGTGTGTTATAAGGACGATAGGGATTGGTGGATACCAAGCATGGAGAATGGTGGGAGGGGAAAGGATGGGCTCCGAGGAAAGTTTGATCAGCGAGGAGGCATGAAGAATGAGAGAATTGGGTGGAGAACTCCAGAAGGTAGTAACAGAATGGCGGAACCAGCATCCTGCATTGGCGGAGTGGAGGGAGCAGAGGTTGAGGAGGAACACCCAAAGGCTGGAAGGGAACTGCTGGAACTGACCAGTGCCCACGGCCACACAGAGCATCTGCATATCCCAAGTGGTGGGGACAGGGTTGGCAAATCTTTGACCCTGCCACCGTGTATGTAACTGACCTGTACTCCTGGCATCGCCCCTTCTCCCGAAGGTGCCGACTCTTACTGGAACACTGTTGCACAATCGCCAGTTCATTTCCAGAACC